>NC_051187.1:25861194-26181745 GCF_015220075.1 Falco rusticolus | reverse complement strand
TCCCCGCTGTCCAGCCCAGCGTCCTCCCGCTCCCAGACGCCAGAGTGGCCTCTCAAGAAAGCCAGGTAACTAGTCACTTGCCTGGCGAGCACCTGCTTGTCAATGCCAGCTGGGAAGAGACCAGTTGCCTTCCCAGCCATCCCAGTGCCCCAGTCCTGCTCTCCACTGGAGCCAGGACACTCAAAGTCTATTTCTGAGATGTGACTGCTGGGTCAGCCACTGGTGGAAGCCTCTTTGCTGTGTTAATTGGCGTCCCTGCCCCCTTGTTGCACTGTGTCCCAGTGGCTGAGCTGCACCATCCCTGCTGTGCTCCCAGGCTGGGTTAGAGGTTTAAGGGCTCAGGTTGCCACAGGGGCAGTGTTCCCTTGTGGCATTGGCAGAGTCTGGGTTGCTGGATGCCGAAACACTGGGATGAGACAGGCCCTAACTTTTGCTGTCTCCTCAAAATTGGTTGATGGGAGATAAAGTAGGGTTGTATTTTAGCATCTGCCTTGGAGCACCGGCCCTTTTTCTCCTCCTTCCCAGCTCAGAGAAGGACCTGAGCTTAAGTCAGAACTAAAACCAACACAACTGCCTGCCCTGGTGACAGGGTGGGTCCAAGCTAGGGACCTGTGAAGGGCAGCGGCTCCCATCTGGGACCCCCCCAGCTGCCACCCTGAGGCTGACCTGTCCTGTGGAGGGTGCACAGGCTTGGCAGCCTGACTGAGCAGGGGAGCAGCTCCTCTGTGTGGAGATGCTTTCAGGCTGGTGCGGTGAGGACAAGGCTGTTGTCCTGAGGTCTGTTATTCGGCAGAGACAAAGAAACGCACCAGGGATGCTGGTGGGAGTCCTTGGCGTGTTTGGTCTCATCGTGCTGTCTGGCGACGGGGCCAAGTCTCGGGTTGACCCTAACTGGCTCTCTCCCACTTGCGCAGGGAGGAGGAGTTGCATCGCTCCAACACTTCCACTCCAGTGAAATCGGACAAGGAGCTGCAGACAGAGAAAGGTAAGCGTAGGTGGGCCCCAGCTCTGTGTCCGGGTTAGATGGGCCACCAGTGCAAGCAAGCAGCGGGTCCAAAGATAGCTGACATCTGTAGGTGGGATTGGTTTGTTACCTGGTAACTAGGAACGTGCTGGTCCCAAGGCAGTGGCACTTTCACTGCCCTCTGCAGCTGCCCCAAAGGGATGTCCAGCTCTTAAGCAAGGGGTGCTAACAGTGTCAGTGTGCTAGCAGGTGCCTGGGAGCTGGCTTGCAAGGGGGGACACCGGCCTCCAAGCCAGCAGGGGTCCAGGTGTCAGCCTTGGGGCAAGATCTGCTGTGGTACACAAGTAGAACCCTGATCAGATTCCAGGATGAGCTTGTTCCAATGTTTCCTCAGCTAAAATGGAGAAGAAATCCTTTGTGCCCATTGCAGATAGGTTGCCACGGCACAGCACTAGATGTGGCTCACACAGTTTGTGTGGTTTGTGGTTCAGGTAGGCAGTGTCCAAGGGCTGTCCATGCAGGGTGCAAAGAGGCTGCTGCCTTGTGGAACACCAGCAGGTTCTTGTGACTCCCCTGGGATGCACTGTGGCCAGCCACTCTTCCAGAACATCACAGCCTTGTCCTCGGCTTACAGCCACGCCCCTGGCTCTGTCCTCTGAGATGGGTCATCCAGAGAGAAGTCAGAAGGGACAACCCCCTTGGTACAAGCCAAACGCTGCCTCTACCCAGAGCTGGCCCTGACTTGTCTCCTTCTGTAGAGGTGGAAGCGCGGGTGCAGAAGAAGCAGAATTCCTTGAGCCCACCGTCCGCGCTGGGGAGCAGTGGGAAGCGCAAGCGGAAGATCCAGCTGCTGTCGTCTCGCCGGGGGGACCAGCTGGCGCTGGTACGTCGCTGTCTCGCAGCCCCTTTTGCCCTCCTCTGGCGATAGAATGTGCTCACTGCAATTTCTGCAGGGCTGGGGGGAGACTGACCTGCCTGCCCTCAGGAAGGAGGCCCCGTCCTTGGCCGAGTGGGAAGTGACGCTATCCCCAGCCCCAGTGTCTGGTGGGCTGTGCGTGATTGTGCTGCCTGCTGCCGGACCAGGTAATGGCCTGGGGAAGGCCTGCCGTGCCCTCAGCGCCAAGCCGGGGGCCAAAATGAATGGGGATCGGAGCTCCACGGTAGCGTGCTGTGGCAGATCCACCTGCTCCACGGGTCTTGCGACGGCCAGCGTTCACCACACGTTCAGAGAGGCTCTGCCGGCTTCCCTGAGAAGGAGCTAAGCTGCTGCTCTTTCTTGGCAGCCCCCGCCACCTCAGCTGGGCTACTCCATCACGTCGGAGGACCTGGATGCGGAGAAGAAGGCAGCGTTGCAGTGGTTCAACAAAGTTTTGGAGGATAAGGCTGGTAAGGGCAGACTGGGAACATGGAGGGAACAACAAGGAGTGGAAACAGAGGGTCAGGGCTCACAGGGCAGTGTGGTGTATGTGTGGCACGGGCTAGGGAAGCTCCTGGGCCAGTTCTGCCTGGTCCTCAGGTTTGGGGATGCTCCTAGTGCCTTTAGTCTCAGTAGAGCTCGTGCCCCAGTGTCCCCAGGGTGATGGGTGAGGTTTCCCAGGGCCAGAGCTGTGGGATGTCCATGCAGTTTGCCTACCAGCTGGGGAAGCTCTGCGAAGGGTTAGTCCCCTGCAGCGAGTTGCCAGTCCTGATTCTTGCTCCTTCCCTGTAGATGTGGTCCCCAGCACCACTGCAGAGACTACTACGCCCGTGTCCAGGCCACTGGCATTCACCGTGACCTCCTCGGGGCCTGCGACTGCCTCAACAGCCCCTGCCCCTGCCAGCACCAACTCGCTTCTGGACAGCCTGAAGAAGATGCAGAGCAGCCAGGCTGCACCCACGCCAGCAGGTGAGGAGAAGGAGATGGAGGAGGGCTGGCAGATCGGGACTTTGGCAGAGCAAGGCACTGCAGTGGGAGCTCCACGTTGCCTCTGTGGGAAGCAGGTGGCAAAACTCCCTGTTCAAATGCTCTGCTGGCAGTGGAGCTGGCAGGCGGGCCTTGGGGGGACAGGTTTGGGGATACTGAACCCGTGGTCCTGTTGGGAGCTACGGTAGGCGTGGAGGGCTGAGTTTGTCTGGTACGGGCAGGTGCTTCTCCGGGAGCCTTTGCAGCAGTGGTGTTGGGTGCATGGCGGAAGGGCTGTCTGTCAGCAGGTGACCCCCTGTCCCTAAATAAGCTCTCTCCCCTTTTCAGACTCCACTGGAGCCGCAGTAGTGTCCCAGACACCCTCATCGGCTGCACAGCCACCTGCTCCTGCTGTATCACTGGAGTCGAGTTCTCTGCCTGCCACCTCTGCTGACACCAAACATGTGCCCGCATTGAGTGTGCCTGCCCCTACCGCCCCCACTGCCTTGGGGGCGCAGGCCCCCAGCGGCCTGGCATCTCCTGCGTTCACGGAGCTAGGCCAGACCCCCAGCAGGACTCCCTCTTTCCCGAAGCCAAGCATCCTTTTTGGGCTGCTGAACACCCCTCCTGCCAGCCAGCCAGCAATGACTGCTGCCACTGCTGTGCCCACCACGACAGCTGCTGTGCCCACCACGACCCCAGTCTTCAAACCCATCTTTGGCGCTTTGCCGAAAAGTGAGAGCACAGCACCCTGTACTACAGCTGTCGTCTCTGCCACAGTCACTGTGCCTGCAAGCTCAGGCCCTTCCTCCACATCCTCCACCACCACTGTGTTCAAACCAATCTTTGGCAGCATCACCACAGCTTCATCTCCAGAGAAGACCTCTCCTTTCACCTTCAAACCAACACCGCAGCCAGCCTCAGCCGCAGAGCTGCCAGCAGCTTCCACGACTACCCTGGCAGGGTTCACAGGTCTCCCTAACGTCATCTTCACTACTGCAGCTACGACTGCCACCACGCAGAGTTCCTCCACAGATGCCACCATTAAACCTGTCTTCAGCTTCGGACTTGACCCGCCCACTTCCACCAGCCCCACCACCAGCCTGACTGTCACCGCTGCCACGTCCACCAGCACATCGCAGCCCTTCCTGTTCGGGGCCCCAGCCAGCTCAGCTCCCAGCACAGAAACCAGCTTTGCCACTCCAGGGCCTGTGTTCCAGTTTGGAAAGCCACCTCCAACCACAGTCACTGCCACCACCAGTGTCCCAGGAGTTCCTGCCTTTGGCCAGGCACCTGCAAACTCAACAGCTCCTACCACCACTGTGGGCTTTAGCATATTTGGGAGCACCATGCTGACTACTTCTACCCCAGCCACCACAGGTCAAGCGACGTTGATGTTTGGCTCATCTGTTTCAGCTTTTGGCAGTTCCTTCAGCACAAGTGCAAAGCCGCCACCACCATATCCCAGTGCAGCAAGCCAGCCTGCCTTCAGCGCTGGTGCTGCGGAGAGCCAGCCACCCACCAGCAAGGCTGCTACTGGTCCTGTCAGCTTTGGCCCTCCATTCAGTTTCGGACCTCCCATGGCCCAGTCTGCTGCTCAGCCGGCATTTGGTAGCAATGCTCAGCCAGCCTTTGGCACAACAAGTGCCCAGGGCTCCTTCGGCACCAGCAGCACCCAGGCAGCGTTTGGGACCACCACGTCGGTCTTCTCTTTTGGGACAGCCACCTCCACCACCTCCAGCTTTGGTTCAGCCACCCAGACCACAAGCAGCAGCACTGGCACTGCTGCCTTCGGCACCACCCCTTCTCCTTTCACCTTTGGGGCGACTGCCCAGCCGGGCCCCTCTGCCAGCGCCTTTGGGATCGGCACGCCCACCCTAAGCAGCGGCTCCCCTGCCGTGCCGTTCAGCTTCGGGGCTGGGCAGAGCGGGACAGCCCCAGCGGCAACACCATTCGGCTCTTCCCTGACGCAGAGCGCGCTGGGTGCGCAGAATCAGAGCACGCCCTTCGCCTTCGCCGTGCCCAGCACGCCCAACAAGCAACCTTCGTTCGGAGGTGAGTCGGGGCAGCGGGGCCTGCTCAGTCGGGGTGAAGGGCTGGGCTGGATTTAGGCAGCAGCTTTGCCGCCAGACTTTGCTGAGCTCCCCAGGCTCAGCAGCCATAGAGGGACTGGTGCCCGTGTTGTGCAGAGCCTTGCCATGCGAAGGAAAGGCACTTCCATCACTCTGTGTCCCCAGCCCTTGGTCGTGGAGGGAAATCTTTAAATTCTGCTCCTTGGCCCTTCTGAATGTAGCAGCTCTGTGCAAGTATTTAGCCCAGCCAGGTGCCCTGCAGAAGCCAAGGTCTTGCAAGTGCGTAAAAGCAGTCTGGAGTTTCTTGGCAAGTAGAAACTGCCAGCCAGCGGCTGCAGTCGCTTCTTGCTCTCACGGCGAGGTTTTGCGTACTGCTCTGCACCCTCACTGGGCCACCTTGCCTCCCACAGAGCTGAAACCCACATGCTGAGCAGCTGCTTGTTCTAGAAAGACGGAGGCCTTTGTTCCTCCCTGGCCTGCAAATCCTCCTGTGCAGCCTTGCTGGCAGGAGAGCCCAGGGATTGCCATGAGAGCGCAGCTTCTTGCATTAAGAGGGCTTCTCGGGTGAAGAGGCTGATCCTGGGGGACTGTGATGCTTCAGCCCCTGGAGGGAGATCAGTGCCTTGTGCAGGTGCTGCTGGCTCCTGAAGGCCAGAGTCTTTGTCCTTTGTCGACCCTGGCTCACAGTAGCTCGTTGCTTTCCAGGAACTCCTGCACCCACCTTTGGGCAAAGCACTCCTGTCCCGGGAGCAGTGGGCAGTGGAAGCAGTAGCCTTTCCTTCAGGACACCCAGCACTCCTGCCTCGGGTTTTGGAGGAGTTGGTGCTGCCTTCGGTAAGTAAGGAGTTGGTGCTTCGGCCTTGGGGGGAGCTGATGGGTCACATTGTCCCCTCAGGCTGGGGATGGTGGGAGGGCCAGGCTGTGCTCTTGGAGCCACCTCAGGTGGTGCCTGCTGGGTTCTGGAGGATGCAAAACCTTCCATTCCCCCCAGGACAGGGGTTGTACTTCCCCCCGTGCCAGCTCTGAGTGAGGCTGCAGAGACCTGAGCAATCTTTCTGCTTCCAGGTTCATCCACCCCCACCTTCTCCATCGGGGCAGGATCCAAGACGGGTGCTCGCCAGCGGCTGCAGGCACGGAGACAACACACCCGCAAAAAGTAACCTCCAGCCGCCTGCCGGGCCCCCGCCGCCAGCCTGTGTGAGGAACCCCTGCACACGCGTGGGGGACTCCGGTCTGGAGCGGGGCCAGCAGTGACAGGGCCAGGGCCCCATCTCTGACGCCAGCTGGAGACCATGCTGGGTGGCAGCAACCAGGGTGGGACGGGATAAACCAAACTCTTCTTACTTGAACAGTTCTTCAGCCAAGGCTGGAAGAACCTCTGTACATATCTGCAGCGTTTCCTCCCTCACTTTATTTTGCCATGTTTCATATGTGTAAATTTTTTCCCATTTGCTTCTTCTAGCTGTTCCCTGAGCCCTCCTCTCCAGCCCCCCCCAACAGTCAGCCCCACGGCACGGCAGCTGGCAGAGCCACACTTCCCCACTTGCAGCCCAGCTGGAGATGTGCTGTGTTCCTGCCGGCCGCAGTTCCAGGCTGCTGAGGGGATGCCATCTTCACCAGGTCCCGAAATCTTTCCCTGTTGTTTCATCCCGTGGCCTGGTGAACGTGCTCCCTCCAGAGGGCTCTGCTTCACTGCCGTCCCTGCAGAACTCGAGCCGGGGTTAGTGCCAGCCTGGTGTGGGTGTCTCAGTGCCATGGGCGACTTTCTGGAGCTGGGTGGCAACCCCCTGGCTGTGACCTAATCTCCCATCTGACCTCCAGCTGTGGGACCTCGGCTGGAGGTCTGGGCTGTGGGTCCTTCCGCCCCCCTCCCAGCTGCCGAGCAGCCCCTCCGGCCCTCGCTGCTCCCCGCTGGGCTGTGGGCTCCCCTGACCCTGCTCGCGTGAAGCCCCCTCTGTTTTGCTTTATTCGTGCTCCTGTTTCGATGCGCTCATTGAATCGAGTTTGGAGGAAGAACTGAACCGTGTGTGTGGCGGCATGTTGGTTATGCCGGATTTGCTGTTTGGAGTTTCTTTTTTTTGGAGGGCACCCGTCCCTTAGCGGAGGACTTGCCCTGGCTAATTGGGTGTTGACAGTAGCATCACTGCGTGGCTGCTCGTGCTGGGGGAGTTGTCCCTTTGTCGTTGTGACTGAAAGGCAGGCAGCCAGGGTCAGGGGGACGGGGCCTGGACCCGCAGGCATGGGGGCTCCAGCCCTGGCAGTCTCTCCCCTCCCTTCCCCTCCTGGTGCCCCTTCCCTACCTCGGGGTGCTCTGGAACTGCTAAGAGTCCAGAGCGGGTGGGTTCCCCCTACTCCCCAAATTCACATTGTTTTGTTGGGTTTTTTTTAACCTCATCCCCATCCTTTTGGGTTTTACCAGCTCTTAGGAGCTACGGTGCTGCCTCCTCTGTTCCCATCCAGCCAGGAGTGGGGCCTGTCCCCCTGCCTGGGTGCTCCCGTGGGAAGAGACTGCTGGAGCTGGGGGTCACCCAAGAGCCATCCCCTACCCTGCCCTGGGCAAGGGATGGGGTCCCCACCACTTCCAGGAGTGCTTTGCTGCCAGGTTTTTTACTCTCCGAGCCGTGTGAGTGTGTGTGTCTGCCGAAGTCTAAATTAAAAAAAAAAAAAAGAAAAAAGAAAAAAAAATCACAAATATTTAAACATTTTTTAACAAAATAAAAATTTATTTTTATATTTAAGCTAAATTGCCTTTGAATTCCTTCAAGCTTGGTTCAGTGAGGTTGCCTGACCCCGCAGTGCTGTTGGTAGTGTTTAGCTGTGCTGTCACAGCCCCGTGAGGAGCTGGCCTGTGCCCTGGCTGTGCCCGCAGGGACTGGCTGTGCTGGGGAAAGGCAGCTATGTCCCGTGGGCACTGCCACAGTGCGTCCTCCCGCCCTCTAACATCTCCTTAATTTTAAAATGTGATGTATGTGGATGTGACTAAACATTTTTTTTTTTAAATTCTTTCTCTGAGGATGAGGAGCAGGAGCTCTTTTGTGTCTTACGGTGACGAGTGGTTTTCTTGTCTGCCAGGAACAAGGCGTCTCTCCCAGCAGGCAGAAGAAGGGCAGGTGACCAGGCTCTGTGCAGCCGAGGGGACACAGCCCCTCAGAGCGGTGGCCGAGGGTGTGCAGGCTTCCCCTGCCAGCAGGTTTCTAGCCTTCCCCTGCCAGCGTGCCCGAGGGGGGCAGTGGGCTGTTAGAGCAGAGCAGGCCTGGGACAATGTGTCCTTGGGGCTTGAGGATGTGGCTGAAAAGGGCTTAGCGCACGCAACGGCTGGCCCCGGCGGTTCCTCCCTGTGCCCTGGGCAGGGTGCTGAGCCCAGAGAGCGTTGGCTCCGCAGCCCTTGCCGGTGGCACAGCACTGGACAGCAGCTCAGGGCGGGCAGCTGGGCTTTGGCCACATCAGCTCCAGCAAGACCCATGTGGCAGAGGGAGATGGGGATAAGCAGGGTACAAGACGAGGGCAGCCTGGGGAGCACGGGCTCTGAGTGCTGCCCCATCTAGGTCCCAGGTGCCCAGCCCTGCGAGGAGACGGGCTGCATCCCTGCTGGGAGAGACCCTTGCGCCTGGCCTGCCGTATGTATGTGGCCAGAGGGAGGGTGGGTTTTAACTCAAACTCAAGACTTGGATCATTCCTGGTGTGGCTGATGAGGATTTTAGTGTGAATGTGCAATTTTTTTTCTTGCTTCTTATGTCCCTGGTTTAAAATAAAAAGACTGTGTTCACACCTGCCTTGCCCATGTCCGATTCCTGGGCCTAGGCAGGGCCAGGCATTGCTGGTGCAGTACTGGGCACTGCTTTCCAGCACCCTCTGGCTTGTGTGACCTTGCTCCCTGGTCAAAGGCAGGTGCAGGGACAGGATTATTACTACTATCATTTTTTCCCCCACTTTGCCTGTGAGCAGTGGCCATTTCAGGGCAAGACTGAATGCTAAGAGTGAGGAGAAACTTTAATCTGTTTCCCACAGTCAAAGGCTTTTCTGAAACCCTGCATCGGGCTGGGGAAAGGATTTTTTCAGGTCGGGTGGAACATGGTAAAATAACACCCTTAACCCAGCTGGAGCACTCCAGCCTTGCGGGCTGTGGAAGTGCAGCTTGGGAACACTGGTACTGCCCACACACTTCCCAAGGCTGCCCCAGCCCACGTCTGGCTTTAGGGGCAAACCCTCTGGGGGGGGGGCGGGGGCTGGCCCTGGCTGAGCATTCCCCCCTCCCTGGTGGTAGGGTGGCCCAGGGGAGCAGGGTGTTACAGAATTCCCACCACAGCTGCGGCTGGCACAAAGCTTTACTTGTGTTCAGAGGCCCCGCTGTTGTTGAGGCAGTGGAGGAGTGTTCCCCACCAGCCACAGCTGGGCACTGTGCAGTCCTAAAAATGTTAGTTCACTCCTTCACCCGCTGCTTTTTCCTCTTCCTCTTCTTGGGAGCTGCTCCTGGCTCTGCTCCCTCTCCGTGCTGCGGGTTCTCTTCAGCTGCCACAGGCAGGGAGCTGTGGACAACAGCAAACAGCCTGGCTGTGCACCCAAGGCTGTGCTCACAGCTGCCTTCCCCTCCCACACCTGCTACAGCCAGGCCCTGCCACCTTCCCTCCCCCCCCGGGTGCCCTGGCAGCCCTGAGCCTGGCCATGGTCTCCCCCAGAGGCAGGCAGAGCGCCCCAGGGCCTCCTCTCACCTGGGGGCTGCAGCCCCTTCCCCGTGCCGCTCCAGGACAGCCACAAAGAAGCCGTGGGTGAGCGTGTCCGCAGGAGAGGCGCGGAGGCAGCTCTCTGCCCCAGGGAAGGCAGCGAGTCCTCGGCAGGGCCAGGAAGGGAAGGCGTTCACCAGCCTGTGACACGGGACAAGGGTCAGCGCCAAGCCCCGCAGTGTGCTGCGTTCCTCCCCTGTGCCCACCGAGACAGACACCTGAAGGCCGAGCCCCGCTCCTGCAGCACAGCGTGTACCACGTCCTCATTCTCCTCCTGGTACAGCGAGCACGTGGAGTAGACCAGGCGCTGGAGAGCTGGGAAGCTTAGGGCATGGCTCAGGACCTTGCGCTGGAAGCCGGCCAGCGCCTGCAGCCGCTCAGCACTCGGGGCAGCCTCTTCCCTTGGCACCCGGTTCACCATCCCTGCAGGGAGAGCAGCCGTTGTCCAGGGGCCCACACGCCCAGAGCCTGGCTCCAGGCAGGGTGCCCAGAGCCCCACACGTTACCTGAGCCGCTGCAGGATGGGTCGAGGAGGATACAGGTCACCTTGCTGTACTTGGGGTTCCCAGGGTCCACAGTCAGGAAGTCCTGCTGGGCCAGCTGGAAGCTGGTGACCCCAGCCCGCATCAGCATGGTGTTCATGGTGGCCAAGCGCTTGGTGTCCACGTCAAAGGCAAAGATCTGGCTGAAGGCAGAGCCCAGGGCCTGTCAGAGGCATGAACATCCTGCCCGGCCCCGGGAATGGCGGTGGCGGTGGCAGGCTGCCCCAGCAGCCCCAGGCACCAGCCGTTTGCCAGGTGGGCAGAGCCTGGGAACTGCTCCCCCAGGCAGGAGTACTGAGCAGGGCCGGTGTCAGGCGGAAAGCAGGGTCAAGGGCTGCGAAGTGATCCCCCTATGTGACTTCACATCCCCTCAGGCCCTTCCAATGGCCCAGCACCACCAGAGCCACCAGCCCACGCAAGGAGAAGCGGGCATCAGCCTGAGTTAGCGGGGCAGGGTGACAAGCTCCAGCTTTCCTGCCACCTTCTTGTGCTCTCTGTGACATCATCGGGGGGACCAGGGCCACCTGTACCCCTTCCCTCCCTGCCAGCACACCAACCTGCCCTCACCCCTTGTTTTTCAGGATGGCAGCCAGGTGGCTGGTCTTGTTCCCAGGGGCAGCACAGGCATCGATGATATGGGAGCCGGCAGCAGGGCTGAGGAGGAAGGCAGGGAGGCAGCTGGCCTGCAAAGAGGGCAAAGCCCCATGAGAGGTGCAGGCAGCAAGCACCACTGGCCCCTTCTCGGGGCACAGCTGACGCTGCAGGGTCGCAGCAGCCACAGCAACATGGGGACAAGTCCACCACCATCCACCGCTGGAAGCCTCTGCCCAGCCCACAGCCCTGTGCTGGTCCCCAGCTGCTATAGTGGTGGGTTTTACAGCCCAGCTCACAGCAATTTATCGCGCACCTACAGGCTACAGTAAAGCAAGCCCAGAGAGGAGCTCCACTGCTGCAGGCTGCATTCAGTTTCAGCTTAGACTGCAAGTGCTGTAGCAAAGCTGGCCAAAGCCCAGCCCTTGGTTTGGAGGAAGAAGCCGACCCTCCACCCATGTCAGTGGTTTTCCTGCCCCTGCAGCCTCCTGCTCCCCAGCTCCCCTACCTTGTCCTGTAGAATTATGTGCCCTGAAGTATACAGCAGGTTGTCATGGAAATCCGTTTGCGGAGGGAAAACGAGCAGCTCCGGGAGATGAAGATCCAACAAGAATTTCTTCCCAGAGAGGGCCCTCAGATCTTCCACACTGCCCACGAGGCACAGGGAGGATGAACACACAGTTCTGCTTCCCTGTGCCCACACCAGAGCCCTCCAGAGCCCAGGCTGAGACCCCCCCCTACATCCCATGCCTGCTCTCCACTTCAGTACCAGGCAGCACCCAGAGACAGAAAGTAACAGTGGGGAGTGATGGAGGCCCCAACCCAGAAACCTTAAGCACCAAGATCAAAAACCCTTCAACCCACAAGCCCTTGTCCCCAGCCCTCACTGCTCGCTGACATCCCAGATAAGGTGGGACAGCAGAAAGAAACGCTTACCTGGCTGCTTGGCCCAGGTAGGAGTAGCCCTGGCGCTTGAAGAAGTCAATCACATCATCCACACAAGTCTTCAGGGTGTTGACTCGGACATAGCGCGGTACCTGGGAGGCTGGGGGGGCCGGGCAGGTCAGACACAGCCCACCACTGCCACCCAGCACCGGGAGACCACCCGGCCCCGAGGCCCACTCACCTCCGGGGCTCGCTGCGGCCGCCGGGGCCAGGAGGTCCTCACTGCGGCTCACCTTCCGCTGCACCTTCAGGCGGGCCAGCTCGGCCTCCAGCCGGGCCCGGTGTCGGCGGGCCAGCGCCTTCCAGCGGCCCCCGCACTTCAGGCCCTTACCAAAGAGCAGGTCGTACACCAGCACCTGCGGGATAGGGGTGAGCCCGGCCCTGCCGCCGCGGGCCCCCTCGCCGGCCCCCCGGCCCCCCTTACCTTGGCCAGCTGCGGGGGCAGCTTCTTCTCGGCCTGCAGCAGCGCGGCGCCGGCCAGCAGCTTCTCCAGCACCGGGGAGTAGCGGAGGGTCTCGGACACCAGGGCGTACAGCTGCCGGACGCGCTGTGGGGCGGTCAGGGGCGGTCCGGGGACAGGGACCGAGCCCCCCACCCGCCGCCGGGGCCTCCCCGCCTGGGGCCCGGCCCCCTCGGCCTGCCCGCCTCGGGCCTCCCGGCCCCCCACCGGGCCTCCCCCCTCCGGCCTACCCGCCTACGGCCTCCCTCCCCCCGGCCCCCCCGGCCCCGTGTCCCCCGCACCGGGAAGCCGCTGTTGTACACCAGGGCCTTGATGCCGCCATCGCCGCGCTCCAGCCCCGCCAGGACGGCGGCGGCCGCGCTGTACAGCGCCATGTCCCCGCCCGGCCTCCGCCGCGTGCGCGCCGCCGCTTCCGGCGGGGGGAAGGGCCCGCCGGGGAACGCCCGCGCCAAGCGGCGGCCGGTCGGGGCCGGGCCTGGGCTCGGGAGGGCGGGCTCGGCCGGGGGGGAGCAGCGGCTGGGGTTGCAGCCGGGCGGGAGCGGCGGGGCGCCCCCCGGCCCGGGGACAGCACCGGCGGCCCGCCCGGGAGGCCCCGTGGCACCGGGTCGCGGCCGGGCCCGCAGCGCCGGCGGGCGGCTCCTCTGGACGCGTGGCGGTGGTCGCGCTGAGGTGGAACAAGGCCAGGGGCAGCCCGGCCCCGGGGGCAGGAGCTCGGCCTGGAGAGCCGCAAGCGGAGGGTAAAGGAGAGCCCAGGTCAGCCCGTGACAGCGGCGCCCCGAGCCCCGGCGCGGCGGGGCCCCTCCCGCACCGCCCGGCCTCGCGGTGGGCACCGTGGGCGCCCGTGACGCGGCATCGCCCCGTGCCTGAGCGACGACGGGCACCACGGCCCTGTGCGAGGCCGCTGTGCGCTGCCCGAGTGGCGGGGACCGTGCCCTGCGGCAGCAAACCCCGCCGTGGCGGCGGTGCGGCTGGCGCCTCGGTCTCTTGGCTGGCCCGGGCAGGTGGGGAATTCTGGTGGCAGGCGCTGGGAGCGGGCCCCGGGTGATGCCCTGCGGCTGGTGGCAGCCGCCACTCACCGGGGGGCTGTCGGGGAGCTGCTGCCGGGCTGTGTGCGGCCGCTGCCCGCCTGGCCCCGCTCCCCCACACAGCCCCGGCCCCCGCGGTCCCCCCCGCCAGCCCACGGTCCCGGTGAGGCGCTGCCGTGGGCTGCCCGCTCCCGCCAGGGCCTGACCCCGGCTGCCTGGCCGGCTGCTCTCTGCAGCGGCTCTTCCAGCTCCTGCTTTCCCCTCTCGGCAGCCCCTTGCGCTCTGCAGGGCACTGCTGCTGCCCAGCCAGCTCCGGCTGCACTCAGTTCCTCGGAGATGGGACCCGTGCCAGCCAGCAGCCAGCTCACCCAACAAACTATTTATTTAGAAGAAAGACATGCCAACAGAGACCCTGGACGCTCACGGCTCGTGCTTTTCAGGCAGGCGCTCCTTTCCACAGGGAGATCTTTGCAGGCCAGCTGTGTTTTAGGCTTTAGGGTCAGCCTGCCGGGAGGGGGATGGGGATTCAGAGGTCAAGGCTGACATTTTTTGCTCTCGGAGGAGAGCGGAAGGACCCTTCTGCGCTGCTGCAGCTTACTCTGCAGCACCACAGCCTCCACGTAGAGGACAGCCCTGCATGCAGCCTGACTGCCCTCTGCTGCAGGCCCCCCAGACTCAGCCAGAGCCATCCTGGGTCACAGCCTCATCCTGCTGGCTGGGCTACAGCTTTGTGGGTTCCTCTGGGGCAGGATGGTTGTACGGCACCCGGGGGTGCTGGCTTGCAGCAGGTGCGGGCAGGATGATGGGGGGGGAGTAGGGCCTTCGCTCGGGCCAGCACAGGTCCACGATGGGGTAGAGCTGGCCCTGGAACTCCGCGTGGAAGGTGTAGATGGGGCTGAGCTCATCGGGGTTGTCGGCATTGTAGAAGGTCAGCTCACCCTTCTCGTAGTGCAGGTAGATGCCGATGCGCTGGGGCCGGGCAGTCAGAGGCAGGGTAGCCCGCGGGGTGCTAAAGGCCTCGTAGACCTTCCCTTCCTTCAGGCCGATGAGCCACACGCCATTCTCGGGAGACTTGCTGAGCTTCCCTTTGCGGCTGACTGTGCCCTTGATGATGCCCACGCGCCAGTGGTTCCTGGTGCCCACAATCACCTCCCAGTAGTGCTGGCCGCAGGAGAAGCCCTTGCAGGTGAGGATGCAGTTGCTGGAGTCAAAACGCTTGGGGTTGCTGTCTCGGCGCTGGTAGAGCCCGCACTGCACCACCGTGTCACCCTTGAATAGCTCCAGGAGGGGATGCGCTGTCACTGGGTCCAGTTTCAGTGTCTCTGGAGCTAGAAGGAAAGCACACGGGCTCCAGGCACACTAGCAGGCAGGGGTCTGGCAGACCCCAGCTTGGACCTGAGGGCTGGCACAAGCTGGCACTGCTGAATTTCAAGCAGCTGGACTGTTAGCCAGAGCAGGCTGCTACCAGTGCGAGACATGGCAGCCGCTGCTCCAGCAGCTCTCCTGGGGGTGAGGCACACAAGCAGAGAGCAGGACAGGAGCTGGGGCAGCGTGATGCTAGCCAGGCAGCCTGCCCCGTGTGCCAGTGAGCCTGGGCACCCAGGGTGCTGCCCGTGGGGCAGGTTGGTACCTGGCAGGACACGGCGGTGCAGGCGCTTCCACACAGTCATCTTGATGTCATCTTGGTGGAAGCATGGCTTAAAGGAGACAGGACTGAAGATGCCATCACCAGGGTGCAGGCAGGGGAGCTCTGACCTGGAAAGATAGAAGCAGCTGTGACACAGGTGATGAGGACAGTGTAGGACCCCTTCTCACCTGGCTGCTGTGTATGATGGAGCCACTGCTGTCTTGCCAGCTGCTCTTGCCCTTCTGTGGGGCTGAGCGCATGGCTCTGGCTATCTATCGCAACAACAGTGTCCATGCGAGGCTGTCCCAGCAATGCTCAGATGCCCACTGGCCTAGGAACTCTAGTCTTGGTGTAGAGGCACTGCCATCGCCATTGATGCTGTTTGCTGCTGGGTTCCACCACTCACCTGAACTGGCAGGAGCCATATTTCTGGAAAACACAAGAGAAAGAGTCAGTGGCGGGAGACTGACAAAATGGCAGCTCCTCTGCACGGTCACAGCTGCATACATCTGTGCCCTGGGCTGGAGAGGCCAGGGCTCTCCTCTCCTGGGACAGCTACGGGCATTACCTCTCGTGGAGGGCAGGTTTATCCCATCAGGGGAAGCCCTGGCTGGACAGAGGGCACCTATGTGTCATTTCTTGTGTGTCCCAGCTGTGCTTGGTGAGGGTACCCACTGTCCAGGACAAGGCTCAGGGCTACAAGCAGTGGGCTGAGGGCTGGAGATCCTGGCTGACACTCACTGCCTTCACTAGTGAGCGCACTCACCCGGATGAAATCAAGCTGACTTTCATTGCTGAGTGCCTCCAAAGAGCTCTGCATCTCCTTAAGCCTCTGCAGGGCATCTGATGTCTGCTTGACCTGGGACTCAATGGAGGTGAGGAGCTGGGCTGCCTTCCCCTCGATGCTCTCCAGGAAGGTGGCCTTCTCCTCATCGATGTACTTGTGCAGCTCCTGGAACTCCTTCCGGATCACCCATTTGAAGACATCCGCCTCGTTCTGCAGGAAGACAGCAAGTGGGTGTGCAGGTCTGCCTCACACCATCCTCTTCGCCCATTTTTTAGTTTCAGAGGGGCCACCAGCAATGTCAGTGTGTCACACCAAGCTGCCCTCCACTGGTTTTCCAAATGGAAGTGCAGCTCTGTACAGCAGGCTAGATGATACCTCATCCTGCTGTCCACAGCAGCTCACCACCACAGTACCCCTGTCTTACACCTCTCCTCTCACAGATTTTGATTTCCTGATGTCCCAGCCAACTTTGTCAGGGCCTTGAAGGAGCTCTTGGGCGCCTGTGCTCCCAGGGAACAACCTGCGTCCTGGGCTAAGGGGAGAAAGTGCAGCTCCACTTTCATTTGGGTTGAGCCCTTCTAAGGAGCCCCACTGGGAAGTTTTAGCCTCAGAAGGGATGCCAGGAGGTCCCTTGGAGACATCTACTCCGTGGGAAATGGGGACACTAAATCAGGCATAAACTTGATGTGAAACCAGCGGCACTGCTCTGACTGGCAAGGCTGCTCCAAGTGGGGTCCTTTTCATCTCTTATCTCCCCACCTCCAAGGACATTCGGTCAAACCAGCTCTGACTGCTGCTCCCGCCAGGACGCTTGGAGAGGTTTACATCACCCCTTCCGAAAACAAGGCTGTGCCACCCAAGAGGGGTACGTCACCCTTCCCGAAAACAAGTCTATATTTAAGCCCCGAGTTGTGTGGAGAACACGAACCTCAGGGAACGGCATGGAAGATAAGCCCTGTCTGCTATCCCAGGGAAGGGAGAAGAGCAGGAGAGGAGTGTGGGGGTGAGCTGGGGAGAACCAGGCAGAGGTTACTCCAGAGGCTATGTAGGACACAAAGGACTCGGGGACATGTGCTCCCTTGGCATGTGGCACTCACTGCGATGCGGCTTTTGTTGTTGATGAGCTTGCTGAAGTGTTCATCCAGGTTTCTCTTGTACTGGTGGACATCGGTCAGCAGCACAGACAGCTCCTCCTGAAAAGACAGCACCTCTGTAGGAGGGACCTCTGTGGCAGCTTCTTTGGTCGCAAGCAGTGCTTGTCAGCCCCCCCAAGGAGCACATGGCCTTCAGAAGCCATGTTCTCCTAAGATTTCTCTGCACTTTTCGGGGCCTTGCCCATCCTGCTGATCTTTGGTCTCTCGATCTAGAAGATTTGGGGTTGCTAGAGGCAGGAGAGTGCTCAGAGCATGGCCCTGATCTGGATGCTGATGACCAAGTACTCTTGCCAGGAGCACCCATTCCAGACCCTCTGTATTTCACACCCCATGGCAGTTCTGCACCGGGCAAGTGGGTGGCAAGTGAGTGGCGAGCAGCCACAAGCCAGCACCAGGCCAACAGCACCCTCCTAGCACTGGTGTTGGGAGCCTGGCCAGGACAGGAGTGTTTCTGATGCCTCCTGCTCTTATCTCCCTGGTGCCAGGCACAGAGGGGATGGGTGGCCCTGGGCTTTTCCATTCCTGGGACTTTCATGTGATGCTGGGCAGGTGATGCCAGGTGTTTACTCTACCTGGCTGGGGCTGCTGTTTACCCTGCCTCCCTGCTCTCCTGTGGCACCTTGCCTCAGCCCTTATCTCCCACTCTTTTTGATGGTATTTGGAAAGAGTCTTGAAAGTCCCCACTGACATTCCCTGACCCCTGGCTCTTGCCACCACAGTGTAGTCACTGAAACTGTGAGTCCTCTCAACTGGGGACACGCTCAGCCTGAGAAATAGCCGCCCCCCAGCCCTGCCCCACATCTGGCTGTGCTATGGGACCGTGCTTCTCACACTGGCATTGTTTCCAGCTTGTCCCTTGAAGGAAAGGGGACATTTGGTCAGCAAGCACTGCAGGTGCCCTAATCCCCACCCCAGGAGCTCTGGCCAGCTCTGCCCGCCAACCTTCATCCGGCAGTATGCGGTAGAGATGGGGGTGATCTTGTGCTGGCGGTGGTTGCCAATGGTGCCACACAGCCCGCAGATCACCTCTTGGTCAGCCTCGCAGAAGAGGCTGAGGGGGTTGTGGTGTGTTGGGCAGGACTCCGGGGTGGGCTCTGCCTCGCCCCGGCTCTGCAGTGCCTCGATGACACGGGCCAGCGTGACGTTGGGGGGTGAGGCGCTGCAGTCCACTGTTTGGCGGCACACGGGGCACAGGAACTGCCCGTTCAGCTCTCTGGAGAGTGATGCCACGCAGGACTTGCAGTATGAATGCCCACACTGCAGCATCAGGGGCTCCTTGAAGACCTCAAAGCAGATGGGACAGAGTAGCTGGTCCTCCAGCTCATTGATGCTCATCCTCCGAGCCATCCTGCCACCCTCCCACACAGCAGCACAGACCTGGGCTGGGAAACACGGCTGGGAGATCCGCCCTGTTCCAAGAGCAAGGTAAGCAGAGATGAGCAAAGACGGAGCTCAGCACGTGGGGAAAGTGAAAGAGTCCACCCACCCAGAAGCACCACAGACAGCTGCAAACTCATCATTAGGCTCCATGCAAAGTCTGAGATGCTTATTTTAACCTGCAATGGGTTTGGGCTCTTGAGATGTGAGATCACACATGGCCTTGCCTCTGGATCTGCCTAAGGTATCAGAAGTCACCACCAAGCTGTTCCCATGTGGGACCTTTGCCTGGCAGCCCACTTCAGGGGAGACCTGCCTGTGTGCCAGGGCTGGGGACAAAGAGGGATTTTCTGCTGAAAAATTCCAGTACTGACCCTGGCCTGTGTGAATTCCTACAGATCTCTTTGGGTTTATCATCTCAGTCCATGGACATTCTCAGGACTGGCATTAGCTCAAGTGATGTATCTAAGCAAAAGCAGAAGGAAATCATAAAAAGTACGTCTATCTAGGAGACAGGGACAACGCTCACACAGCAAACACTGGATTTGACTGACAGGAGGGCTGAGAAGCTGAGACACAGCATGCAGGGATGCGACTGCAGCTCACCCCCTTGAAACGCAGTGGTCCCCACAGCACTCCACGCTCTGGGCTAGCACTCCCAAGAGACATGAGCCCAAATCCCAGCCTCTCCTGCCAGCCCCAGGGCTGCATGTGGCCAGCGTATTTAAGAACTCTAAGGTTTGTGCAGCATTGCTCTCCCCTGCTGTTTCTAGCCCTGTGGGATATAACTGCTGAGATCCCGGGTGAGTCAAACACATGACCTGAAGTTTGACTTCAGGTCAGAAAATAAACCTGAAGTCAAAGACATGACCTGCAGTCAAAGAAAATAAACCTGAAGTCAGAGACTCAGTAAAGGGAAAGTCAGAGACAGGGAAAGGGAAGGCTGTGACCTGAGCTCAGTTTTTATCGTACACTGCTATAGGAGCTTGGTGAATCAAGGAAAGCATGAGTGTCAGCCTGTGGCTCATCAGACACCGCAGGACCCATACAGGGGAACCAGCTTCAGCTGCTCCCTCTGCTTACCCAGAAACACCTCCCAGAGACCCACATAACAGCCTCCCCTCCTGCTTGCCACACAACTCACACGCTTCACAGCTTCCTCCTGGCACCGGCTCAGACTCTGCTTGTCCCAGCACACCAAACCCAACGGATGTCACTCGGCTTCTCTCAATCAAGCTGAAGATTTTGACCTGGCTGGAGAAGTGGATGAGGCAGGCGGTGGGACCAGCAACCCCTCGGCAGGGCAGGGAGCTGAGCCGCCTCCCTCCTGCAGCCTCAGCCCCGCTGGGGTTGTCCCTGCCTGCCAGGGGGAGGCCAGGCAGGCTCTTGACCACCTCTCCTGCTCTCAGGACACGTCACACCGCGTGAAGGGCTGCCCACCGCCCGACAGGCAGGTAGCAGGTACGGGCACACACCTCACATGACCACATGGGCGGGAGCTGGTGTTTGCATCTCAGCAGTCAGCGTCTGCAAGTCCTGCTGGGGCTTCACTCATCTGCGCTGCCCGGGACAGCAGACACTTTTTCACCAAAATGCTTTATTAACTAAAGCTCTTTTTTGGTTGAAACTTTTGTTGTTGTTGTTGCTTGGGGAAAACCTTTCATTCTTTTAGAAAAGACCTGAAGGAGACCCAAAGTGTTGTTCCTCCAGTGTCAGGCAAGGCATGCACCTGTTTTTGTCTGACTGCAAAAAATGATTCCTCATATCGTTACTCTTCGTTCACGGATGCGTTTGGCTTACGGCCACCCCGGTGGCCTCCCTCTCAGCACTGCCCAGAGCTAGCCCGGGGTGGCCTCCCTCTCAGCACTGCCCAGAGCTAGCCGGGGATGACAAAGACTTCCAGGCCAGGACCCAGCTTTGGGGCAGCCCTCCAGAGGTCACGGGGTGGGGGATGCAGGGACAGAAGGTCAAGAATTAGCCGGGGGCTCCCCCCTCTGCCTTACGCTGAGGACACTGGATCTCTGTGCCACAGGAAAGCAGGAGGGTGCAGCAGCCGCTCCCCGGCGCGGCCTGGCGGGCTGCCCCCCCGGGATGGGCCTTTCCTGCCGCCACGGCAGCACCAGAGCCGGGCTCCCCCGGGCGCGGGCCCAGGGCCCGTGGCTGCAGCGCTAGGGGTGCTACCGGCGCCCCGGGGGCAGAACGCGGCCCCGGCCCGCGAGCGGCTCCGGCCGCTGCGACCGCCCGTCCAGCCCAGCCCCCCCCCGGGAAGCGGCGCCGAGGGGCAGGCCGCTGCCGCCGGGGCCCCCCCCGCGCTCCCAGGGTGCCCCGCGGCGCGCCGCGCCGCCCCCATCGCCCATTGGCCCAGAGGCGCCGCCGTGCGGCCCTGCAGCCCGTGTCGGGCTGGGCCGCTGCTCGGAGCGTGACTGGCTGGAGGCGGCGTGCGGCGGCCGTGATTGGCCAGGGCGGCGGGGGCGGGCCGAGGCGCGGCGGGACACGGCGGGGCCCGGCGTGGGGGTTCGGCGGGGCCATGGTCGCGGCTCCCTTGCAGGCTTGGGCGCGGGGCCTGCGGGACCTGACCGGCGATGGGGGGGTGCGCAAGGCGGAGCTGCGCCCCGGCAGCGGGCCGGCCGTGCCCCCGGCTGCCTCCGCCGCAGGTATGGCCGGGGTTAGGGGTCTGTTGTGGCGGCCAGGGCCGGTGCTGCCGGGGCCCTAGCTGGGCAGCGCCCTGGCACGGGGCCTGGCCTGGCTCCCACAGCTGCCCCGGCGCTGGCTGCCCGCTGCTGCCGGCCGCCGGGCGGGCGCTCCATCGTGCAGGCCTGTGAGCTGGCAGCACCGAGCTGTAACGTCCCCTGCCCTGTGGGGACGCACCTGTGGGCTCCGTTGGCCGTCCCCTGAGC
Organism: Falco rusticolus; assembly: GCF_015220075.1. Taxonomy (NCBI): domain Eukaryota; kingdom Metazoa; phylum Chordata; class Aves; order Falconiformes; family Falconidae; genus Falco; species Falco rusticolus. The sequence continues at coordinate 26,160,701 of NC_051187.1, read as the reverse complement.
AGCTGGCTTTGTAAAGGGCAGTCGTTACATTTAATCTGTGGTTAGCAGGACTAAGAAAACCTAAACTCTTTGGAAGCATAGACTGAAGTCCGGATCTCGTGCTCACTTCTGCCATTTACATCTTGGTGTGAGGTGCTTGCTTTGGGCTGTGTGGCTGGGCCTGAAGTGTGCTGGGGGAGGTGGAGAGGACAGAACCTGCTGTAAGAGGTGAACTGAGTGTCTAATGTTGAGGCGCTTGTGGCTGGCAACTCTTAAGTGCTTTGGACTTCAGCCTGAGATCAGAACAAGAACTTGAAAGTGCTTATATTATACAGTAGTATGTCTTTCTGTTTCAGAGACTCTCTGCTTTCCTTATCAGTATTTTAGCACTTGGGATACTCTGTTTAACTTCTTGTGACTGACAGATTAAATGAAAGGGCATCTTGACCTTGAGAAAAAAAGGATTTCCAGGGCCCACCTGTGCTCACAGTACAGAAAACTTTGAAGCTGAAAGTGGTTCCTGAAGTGCAGCAGTCTGGTGCTGTGTGGAGTCAGTTAATGTGCGTTTTCTAGCAGAGTGAGAACTGGAGTTAGCATACAGCCCTCGGGAGAGTGGCAGAGTTGGAGGGGTACATTTTCCCCTTTGTTTCTCTTTCCAGGGCTCCAGCTTTGGTTAGGAAAGGCTTTGTTACATATTTCTGCAGATAACTGGGGCTTTTTAATTTCTACAGCTGAAGTTTCCAATTCTTAAAAACACAAAATCGTATCTCTTTATTAGATAGGGATCAAGGCTGTGAAGCAGTTGCTTTATCTGGTGATGTTAAAATGCAGTCAGCACCACTTGGCTACTTGGTCCAGGTTTTAGATGTGAAATACAGGGGTGGTTTGTGCTGCCTTTTCTGTTCTACAGCAGAAGGAAAAAAAAAAAAGCAGGATAAAAGTGTGGCATTGCAAAACCAGCTCACAGTGTACTCCTGATGGTGCTGTTACTGGACATGAAATCCAACTCTTACTTTTCTTTTCTCCCCATTCCTTGCTTTGGGCTGCACAGTGAAGTACTCCGGGTACCTGGAACACCGGGATGTCCCCTTCTGCACAAACGGCTACGACAGGTCTCCTGGGCTGATGAAACTTGGAAAAGGTAGGTTTTGGCCAAAAAACTTGTCCCAGGGCTCAGGGTTGTAAAGACCATCTGTTTACTGTGTGTGGTCCCACAGCAGGCTGCCTTTATAATCCGTGACAGGGGGCAGTGGACCATTGTAGTTTGAGATATGAGCTACCAAAGAATTTTTCCTCCAGGCCTTGGGAGAAATTGTTGTTTGGTGTCTGAGGGGGTTTCCATGTTTGCTAGTCTTACGACCTTCCATATTTTGTTGCGACAGACATTACGTTGCGGGGCCTGGAAATTGGCCTGCTGACAATGAAGAAGGGAGAGGTGGCAAGATTTGTCTTCACACCAGATTATGCTTACGGGTGCCAGGGCTGTCCTCCTCTCATTCCTCCAAATGCCACGGTCATGTTCGAAGTGGAGGTGCTGGACTTCCTAGATTCGGATGAATCTGACAGATTCTTTGAGTTGACTGCTGTGAGTTGCCTTAAGAAGGTTTGAGACCTAAATCTGGATGCTAAACCTTTGTTGTCTTTCCTTCCCGTTCCTGTGGGTCACACATTATGTATGTTTAGCCTAATGCAGTTATCCGGAGCCTGGGCTGCTAGCTCTGCTCTGATGCAAACACATGCCCTTTAATGCTGGCCCTGCATGCCTTGCGCTGTTTGCGCTCCCGTGTAGAGGGAGAAGGTGGGTGCTGCCTTTGTTTGCTCCTGTGTGCTGGAGCCACTGGACCGACTTCCATTTATTTTTAGCTGTACAAGAAACCTTACGGTTTCACTAGAGGGCACCAGCTTCCAGGGATTTCTCTGAAAGAACAGTAATGAGCTGTCTGTAAAAATCCTGTTCAGGCTGCAGCGTCCAAGTGCCCCTCCAGCCCCCACCCTTTGTCTCTGCTTCTTGGCTGCTTTCCCAAGTGCTCCTTCACTGTTCACTTTCCTCCTTGGTGAGTTACGCTGTTATTGTTAATCCCCCCTTTTCATGTAAAGGGCTTTGGGCTGTGGTTGTGGGTCAGTGAGTGGGGCACAGGCAGCAGCAGTGGTGGGGGAGGCCCTCCTTATTCCCTCCTGCTGCTGCACAGGCTGTTCTTTCCACACGTAGCCCTGTGAGCAAACCACACTTGTTGCAAGAGAGCTTACTCCCCTTCTTGCCGCTGGCCTGCCCCTTCTGGGTAACTGACTTCACTCTGTGAGCTGGTTCAAACTTGCAAACCCAAGACAAAACCCGTTCCTTGATTTTTATCTTTTTTTATTATTGTCAGGTTTTTTGTTTTGCTGGTTGGTGTCTCATGGGTATCAGGCTGGTCCCAGAGCTGCCCTGATGCAGCCACCCTGGGTAATGCCAAAAGCTGTTAGAGCAACGGAGCTTTCAAGCAGCTTCACCTTTTGTGTCAGCAGTAGCGTTTGTGTTAACTCTGCTCTGTGCTAAGCAGGTGAGAGAGTTGGGCAGGATTTAACAACACATTCCTGTTTTTTTCAGCTCCCCTGAAGTCCTTGTGGTCCCAGTGAGCTTTCTGACCTAGTTAGCAGCACTCTTCACCAGGAGTTACCAGCACAAGAACAGTGGCATGTTTCAGCCTGGCCAAGGGAAATGCCACGTGGTGGTGGCCTGGGTGGACACTGCAGGGGCCTTGGCAATGGCCTGGCTCCTTCCCTGTGAATAGAAGGGGACTGTGCAGGACTGTCCTGTCTGAGCTCTCTGCTTGTTTTCTTTTGTTTGAGCTGAAATTCAGGTGTTTCTTTATACAGGAGCAGCAGGATACGTTTCCGCTACAAAAGGTGTTGAAAGTGGCAGACACGGAGAGAGAGTTTGGCAACTACCTCTACCGTAAGCAGCACTTTGAGAGTGCCAAAGACAGATACAAAAGGGTATGACACCAGAAAAAAATGTGGTTTTCATTGTGAAAAACTGTGAAAGTAGTGGTTATTAAGTGCTAGCTCACCATAATAAGTACAATTTAGAGATCAAATAACTTCATCACATTGTCCAGGCATAGTCTGTTATTTATGAACAGATCTTGGACACCTGCTTTCGTGTGAGCAGCAGCGGTACATGAAGGAGAAGGGTTGGCAGAAATAGGCAGAACCCTGTTCCTTCAGGCTTGCTCCCTGTGGGCTCTGTCTGAGATGGAAGGGTACATCTCAGCAGCTGTGTAAGCCCTGAGCAGTTTGCGTGGCTGACTGCTGAGCTGGAGCCTTTCAGATCAGCTTTTGCTGGGAGACATTATAATGCAGCATAGCCTTGTATTGCAGTAGTGTGCTGATTAATGCTTTGAGAAAGAATCTGTAATCCCTTTGGTCTGGAAACAGGTATCCCTGGCACACTGGGCACTCTAACTTTATTTTTAGCCTTCCAGTTGGGAATCTCAGAATAGCTGAGGTTGGTAGGAACCTCTGAAGGTTGTCCAGTCCAGCCCCCTGCTGAAGGAAGGTCAGCCACAGAGGGACGTTGCCCAGGACTGTGTCCATTCAGGTTCTGAATATCTCCAAGGATAGAGACTCCACAGTCTCTCCAGGCAGGGAAATACTCAGTTTTTCCCAAACTGGAATGCATCTGCCTGTGTTTTGGGGTTAGTGTGGTTTTGTGAGATTTTTTTCCTCTCCCCATTCAGAGTTGCTTTTTCTTAATATTTTTGTAACAAAAGTAATTTAAATTGCCTTTCTCCCTGTAAGATTTCTCTTCCTTAAAATCTGAGTCCTGAGTGTGCGGGTTTTTTTCCCAGTTGCTTTCAAGTTTCCTGATACGTTCCTAAACCTGTATGTAGTCTTATGGTTGAGCTGGCTAGTCATGCTGGTAATGCATGTATATTTATATAATTAATATAATGCATGCAGTATATTTAGAATTTTGATTATTATTTTTAACTGATCTAGGTGAACAGAAGCATGGGTGTAGCTGTCTGATGAGACTGATTTCTCACTTGCTATAACAGATTTGTTTCGCACTAGTTCTTTTTCCCTGTCTGCTCAGGCATTCTCCATCCTTGGTCGCAGCCCTTCCAGTGAGGCAGAGCAGTGTCAGATCGATGCTTCCAGGTTGCTGGTGCTCCTGAATCTCTCACTTACTTACCTGAAACTAGAACGTCCTGCCCAAGCTTTGGCATATGGGGAAAAGGCCTTGGAAATTGATCGAAGAAACGCCAAAGCGCTGTTCAGGTGTGGCCAGGTGGGCAAAAATTAATTCCTTTGGTAGTCACATCAAGGAATACCCCAGCCTGACTGACTGTGGAGGGAACCTTCATTGAACTGAGGAGAACCACTGAAGTCTGGGCCAGGCCTCCTAAACTGCTGTGGCAGTCAAGGGAGTTCATCTGCATCTGACCTTTTGGAAAATCTGGCGCTCTCTAAATCTGTCACACAGATTTTTTTCATGGGGGATTCCTGAGCTACCTGGATCTGTCTCAGAAATGTTTGTAGTTGCACATGTTTGAGTCCTGAAGAATGACAGTGATTCTATATTTATGTTGCAACACATCTGTCTTCCTTCATCGGCAGGCTTGTCTCTGCATGACAGAATACGAAAAAGCCCGGGATTTCCTGGTCAGAGCTCAGCGTATACAGCCATTTAACCATGATATTAACAATGAGCTGAAGAAGTTGGCAAGGTGAGAGAACTCCTTTCTATCCCTGTGGAAGAGAGAGTGCTTAGACAGGCTGGAACACCCACTCAAAAAATATTTAAAATGTGTTTGGGTTTTTTTTTTTTTAAAAAAAAAACAAAACAAAATACAAAACTATTGGGTTAGTAAGTGACTTGGGAAAATGAGTGTGGAGACAGCTGACTCAAAGACTTTGCAGAAGCAGTGGTTACAGGTGATAGGTGAGAAGCTGAGAGCACCCCCTGTACAGTTTCTCTGGGGGGATGTGTGTGTTATGCTCCTTGTGAGTAGGTAGGTCAGGACAGGGAGATAGGGGCTGCTGAAATACCTCAAAACCAATGAAATGCAGTAGGCTAGCACTCAATCTGGTGATGTTCTGGTTTAATAAGTATGGTTTTCGTTCCTTTTAAAATGCATGGGTGAATTGCAGCAGCTCTTCTGCACTGCAAGTGCTTCAGTGTACAATGCTACAAATACTAATGTTCATTAAAAGGGAATTTCTTGCTGTCTTGGAGGTAGCAAGTGAGCAATCCTGAAGGCAAACTTTCCCTTTGCCTGCAGGCTGCGTACAGCACAATCCTGCCAGCTTTAGTCATGCCCTAGCCACACCAAAACATGACGAATGCTGTCTCTGCCCTCATTCTGGTCTTCCCTTTGAAACTGGCAAAAGCACCAGCTGGTTCCCAAAAGTGTGTGCTGTACTTCTGGCACTGTTCACAGACACAGAAGGCAATGCAGTCCCCAGCTTCAGAGATCACAAAGCAGCCCTTGAATATGAACCCTCTTCTTTTGTGTGTTGCTGCTAGGCATTTGCAAAAAGGTTTGTAGGCAGCAGTAACACCTCATTAGAGTAGTTGGTGCAGCTGGAAAAGCCAGTTTCGTGGCCTGAGTGCCCTTCACCAGGTAGCGTTTTGGTAGAGGGCTGTCCTTTCCCATCGGTGCCCTATGTATCCACATCATCTTTAAGTCTGTGGTAACACCAAGTCTTCAAACTTGCTGTTTTCTCTGAAGTACAAAGAACCTGAAGGCAATATTAGCTGCTGGTCTGGAAAGCTGAAATAAACCACTTCTATTCATCTTGATCTGCCTCTGGGTACATAGCTACCAAATTGCCAGGTGAGCGCAAGCATTTATAAAATAGATCTGGGTGGCTGGTTAGCTACTCTTGGAGGCTTGGTATGTGGGTAGTATCAAAGCCCAGTAGTAGAGTGCTAGAAGTCCTGATTCTAGAAGCCTCATGTGTTCCCTTAGACTTGTTTGAGATATGTTGGCAGGTGAAAGAGAAATCTTCCTAATAATGTTGAGGTTGTGCTGCCAGGAAGCAACAAGGCATCCTGCCTTCGGGGAAGCAGTGGGCAGGCTCGTTGGCTCTGACTCTGGAGACAGCAGTGTGTACAGCTAACGTGTGTCAGTAAGCTGACTATGCATTAAACCACTGTTGTCTTGGGGTTTGCTGCTTCAGTGCCAGTTAAAATTGGTGTGTTTTTTGTTCTTACTGTGACAAAGAGTGGAATTAGAATAAAATAGATGAAGACAATATTATCAGGTGTTGTTAATTTTGCCATACCTCAGTCTAGATCCTGTAATGTTGCCAAACTTCCTTGCCTGAGAAAACTCATAATGTGATCTGGCAAATGCTTCAGAAACAGAATATGAATCAAAATCTTGTTCTCAGAGGCTTTTCACTTCCTTACTGAGCACATTTATACTTTGCAAAAAGAAACGTGTGTTAATCAACAGCTACCTTTTGCTGTCTAAAACAAAACTTCAAAAAGCATCTGTTTAACAGCTGAACCAGGTTCTTGGCAGAATTCACTTCACTGGAGAAAAAAACGGGCAGAATCTAGGGTGAGGATTTTGTGGAACGAACGTCTGGTACCAGCTGTAGTTAGTGGTCTTTGTGCAAATTCTGCTGCTGGATTTGGCAGTTCTGTTGGAAGGCTTGATTTTGCATCAAATCCAGAGCAAAATGGGGTTGTTCTGGTATCTGGTATGGATCTGCGCCTCCAAGTGAGTGGCTCTTGGATTTCTTCCTGTGGGAGGCATGACAGCATGCCATCCACAGTCTGGGTGGGCATCCCTGATCTACTCGGTGTAGACAGTTGCAGCAACATCTGTCTGAGACTTAACAGAAGAGACTTGCTGTGCTGGGATTTCATTGAACTTAACGCTTTGAGGTTCTGGACACAGGGGTGCTGATGGTAGGGGCTGAGAGGGCATTAGCCATCATCACACTTGTGCTATTTCTGGTGTGTTGCCTAAAAACCTTGGGTTTGACCTTATATGGTAGCAGATGCAGGAAAGCTGGCCGTGTGGGCAGCCATTGATCCCTGGGCTGGTGCCCAAACTGAGTCACCCTCCGGCTCAGGGATTCCTCACCAGTGAGACCTCTATGCCGGTGAGGTGAGAACACAGGTGCGGAGGATGCTGTGTTTGCAGAAGCAGCCATTAAAATGGGAAGCTTTTGCCATGCAAAAGGCAGGGAATGTGATGCTGGCAGGGAAGTGAGAATGGAGGAGGAAACATCTGCCCTGTCATCCACTTAGTCCAGACACAAATCCTGGCTGCCTTCCACCCATCCTCTGCCCAGATTCTGTGTCAATGGAAGATATCCTGGAGTAGGTCACTTGGATGATGTCTCCTGCTGGGTGCTGAAGGAGCTCACACAAGAAGCGGCACAAACGAGGAGACATGAAACTAGGCCACAGGATACAGGTGGGGTTCCTCTGCGTTGTCACACGCTTGCGAAACTGGTGTAGAAAGTATCTGGCTACCAAAAGTCAAATGATCTACTTAGCTAATAGTAACCAGCAAAGCAGAGACCCAAGGTGTGGAGGTGAGGCACAGTGTTTCCAGCTCTCCTTTCCTGACATGGTAGAGAGAAGGGCTTGGAGGAGCTGCGTCTTTGCTACCAGAACACTCTTACATTAGGTTAATTTGTTTGTATAGAAAAAATAATACATGTTTTCTGGTCATGGCATGGATGGCTGGGTGGGCAGTCTGCAGCCTGTGATGCCATGCCGTGCTCTACTTTGCAGCTGCTACAAGAACTACATGGAAAAGGAGAAACAAATGTGCTGCCGAATGTTCACTCCTCTCAGTTCTTCTGACTGACTGGAAATAAAGGTAATCAAGTTGTGAAATAGGCTGAGGTTTCACAAAACCTCTGTCTTGTCTGAACTGTTTTCAGGTGGGGAGCCTGCTTCTCTTGTGCATGAGAGGATTTTGGAGGCAAAATGTAAGGGTAATGGGAGTGTGGAGGAGAAGGGGCAGGATGGTGGGGTGAAATGCGGCTACATGATCAGCTTGGGGAATCCTTCCTGCGAGGCAAGCTGGTGTGGGACACGAACCTGAAACTGGCAGTGCTTGAGTAAGTTTGGTTTTGTTGTTTCCTGTGCTGCTCATCCCAGCTATTCCTTGTCAGAATGAGGGGGAGAAATAGCTGTGTAGTCTTGTTCCTCTGACAATTAAAAGAAACAAACAAAAAACATTGTTCCTGTCAAACTTTAAGAATTGGATTTCCTTCTCCTCCTCCCCTCCAGTGTTCCTGTCTGGAGCTGTTGGAATGCCTCGCTTCAGAAAAATCTAAATATTTTATTTCTGTTTTTTTTTTTTTAAATATTAAAAAATCTGTTTGTATAGAAAATTTCAAATAGATGTTTTGGACTCTTTAAAGCCTTAAATCTTCTAGCAAAATTGATGGGTTTATAAATGCACAAAGGCTCTTTGATCATTTCTTTTTTTGTCAAAACCTTTGGGGCCGGGGGGGGGGGGGGGGGGGGGGGCGGGGAGTGTAAGGGGGAGTGGAAATCTTCACTGGTCTCTTGCCTCAGGGTAAACCCTGGGGAAAGAGCTGCGGAAATGACAGCAGCCTTCTGTCAGAAAGCATCACCAGCTCGGGGCTGTCAGTGTGCTGCCATTCTCTCTCATGCAATACCTCTTCTGCTTGTAGAAAATGCATATTGGCAGCCTTTCCATCAGCAGTGTGAGTGCAGGGTGCAGGTCTGGTATTTTAAGATCTTTTGTCTGAGCGTATTAGGAAGCTAAGGTAGTATTTGAAGAAGAGGTTTGACTGAACCGGCAGCTTCCTAAAGCAACACAACCCTCGTCTGGCTGGCCATGCCTTCCGGCTGTAGTCTGCACCCCTCTCTGAGGTCTGAGCTGGGCGTGTTGTTAAACTGCCTCAGAGTTAAATTCTTCTGCCCTGGGTTCAGGAGGGGACTGATCACATCTGTTAGCAGGTACCTACCCCCAGGCCAGTAGCTGCGGAAGGGGATTAAGACAGACAAGTGTGTGCAGGAAATCTGTGACCCAGGACTTAGCAAGGAGGCTGTGATTCTCCACTTGTTGCATTTCAGAGACTTGCAGTTTGAAAGCCTGTAGGACTTGGGTCTCGTGTCTGGTAGCACGTAGCGGTGCCTGACCTGGGCAGCTTCTTGTGTCGGTCTGTGCAGCCCTGCTTTGTGGTGGGAACTCTGAATGAATGCGGTGGGTCACCAAACCACTGCTCCCCTGGTAGGGTTCTGCAGCCTCTTGTTTCCCAAAAAGCAACTTGCAAAGATGCCGATTTCCATGCAGTTGGTGTAATGGCACATAGCGATGTCAGTAAAACAGTGTCTTCAGTTAGTGGAGGCTGAAAAGTGCCAAGGGGAAGGGAAAAAGAAATCTCTGCTGGAGGCAAGCTTAAAGATTGAGCTGAACTGTCAGCCAGAGCTTCTCCACCGATTCCTACCGATACATGTGTACAGTGCTTTCCTGGAGTTCTCCTGCCTTACACAGCTGATTAACAGCTGTCACTCAAAAAGATTTCTAACCTTCTTTGAAGTTGATTTTGGTTACAGTATTAAAAATAAACTAAGTCTTCCAGACAAACATAAATCACTGAGACCTACAGAAGAATCTACTGTTAATTCATGGCATGAAAAACCCCTTGCTGGAGGAGGCTCTTGCAGGGCAGGGCCTTGTGCTAGCTGGAGGTTGGTTTGCTGCTGCATTGTGCTTAAACTTCATTACATATTCAGAGAGGAGCAAAGCAGTTCCAGCTGTCAGAGGCACTGCTACTTAGTCAGACTTGAGGCAGAACATTCTTTGGTGTTTTCTGACAGCTTTGCACAAGTTCAGTTGAGGGCACAAACTGTGCTCGGTCAGTCTGGCAGGCCTGCTTCATCCTTTCTGTCTCAGGCACCGAGTGAGTAGGTGGCCTGTGAGTGCTGCCTGTAGCTCATGTTTAATGATCCAGTGGAATCACAACAGTTACGGAAGACTTTCCTATGTACTAGCTGGCAGGTGCTTGTTAGGCACTGACCTGACCTGTTGTCCAGTTTACGAGCTAAATGACTTGGAGCTGTAGTTGTGGCATTTTCTCCTTCCTGAAACACTGCTGCATCCATCCCCCTGCTTCAGAGCTTCCCAGGTGGGTTTGCTGTACCTTTTGGTGCGTTCTGCAGCAGCTGCTTTGTTACAGGGTGAAATGCTTAATTTCTCTGTACTTGCATAGGCCAGGGCTATGTTCTGTGTTTTGTGTAATGACACTCAAACCCAGACACACTTGAGTATCTCCATTCTGCTTGCTATTTCTGAATCCCTCTCACTGTCGAGTCCAGTCCCTCTAGTTGCCACAAAGGTTGTCTTGCTTGGAACATACTTTCTTCCTTTTTTAATGGAGTTTCAGGTCAGAATAAATCTTCTCTTTGGTGAAATGCAAGGCCACTTGTGATGCTTCCCGGAGGAATTCAGAAATACTCAAGAGGGAGAAACAGAAGCACAAAAACTTTCTTAAATCCATCCTGCTGCAGTTCTTCGCAAATGCAGTGGCTTGGGTCTCATGCTTGCCCCTATTTGAATCTGGGTTATTTGCCTGCCTCTGTATGCTCTGTGCGGTGTGGATGTGTTGAGCCAGGTTACCTGGGATGTACGTAGCTGAAAGTAGTCCTCAGTGTCCCCTAAATTTCAGGATGGATGGGCTGAGGACCACTGGCTTATTGGAGCTTTTTGCTCTTTCTTGTTTGAAAGACCCAGCAGATAAAAAAAAAAAATAATGGAATTTCTTACCGTTATATTGCTGTGGTCCTTCATGAAAAAGATCTTAATCATGAAGATCGGGGACAAGTTCCCTAGAAATGTCTGGATTCTAGTAGAGGGTCCTTGGTGATAGTTTCATCCCAGAAAGATGTCTCTGAGGGGTTTTTTAATTTATTTTTTTTTATTATGGATGGGCCAAAGTTGAAAGCTTGGCTCTAATGTGTATCTCAGTTCAATACACAGGAGAAGTGGTCTTATAGTTGAGAGCACACAGAGAAGTGTTCCAGTGAAAACAAACAATGCTGAAATTATGGCAGGAAACTATGACTCTGAGGTCAAACTTGAGATTGCTACGAATAGCAGGGTCTAGCAATTCTGAAGCCATTAATTGGTGAGAATTGGCTGCAGAGCTGGGGCTGTGTCACCAGGTAGAAGTGATTATAACTGGGCTTAAAATCAACAGCAGTTGCCAGTTAAACTGACCTAATAAGCTGAAAGAGACTTGCAAATAAACTGAGAAGTATGTGCACAAAACAGTCAAAACTCCTGCCTTGGGAAGGCTCCCGATTTTGTGTAAACAGCAACTTGCTCCTTCCCCTCCTGCTCTCCCTTATTACTGAGGAGATCTAAAATGTGCCTCCTGCTGATACTATCCCTACCCACTGCGTAAAGCTGAACAACAGAGAACTGGCAATTTCACTTCTCCTTTAGAATATGCAAATTATTGTACCTCTGAGATGTACTGCGAAGGAAATTGTTAAATGTCTGCTTTATGCTGAGCACTGCTGGAGCGAGTGGGAAGGCTTGAAGGATGAGTTAATTAAGAATTCTCCTTGCTAAGCAAAGGAAGGAGAAAAGCTTTAATAAGGTGGTTGGGTGGGTTGTTTTTTTTTGTTTTCCCTCCAGCTCTCTCCTCATTGAGCACCTTTATTTTTTTCAGAGTTCTGCAGTTCCTGCCTGCAGTAGTACCTGTAATACCTCTCTAGAAGATTTGTGGGCTCTTGTCTCTTCTAGAAACTGTCAGTGGAGAAATGACTGCACCACCTGTGCTTAGGGGTGCCGTGCCACGCGTGCTTCCTGGTCAGGTGTACTGGACATGGGTCCCTGGTTTGAACACACTGGGAGTGGCTTTGCTCAGACCAGGAGGTCTGGCCTGGGATTAGAAGTGCAAAGATGGTGTGAAATGAAAAGGAGGGAGACCCATGCGGTATCGCAGTGCCCCTCCGTGCCCGTCCTCTGAGGCGCTGGTGAAGTGATGGTTCTCCAGCCTCATCAGAGGACTGCCCTGTGGCCCAGCCCAGGGCCATCCTCTCTGAGATGCCCTAAGTGCCTAAAGCCTGGGGTTCCCCTTTATGTCCTCAAGCATGAAGCTCCCTGGCGAGGTAGGAGTGGGTTCCTGGCTGTGTTTCTCCTCAAGCTCCTGTCTGCTTGCCTGAGGCCACTCAGCACACTTGCCCTGGAAAGGACAGGATGAGCCCCTAATGAATAGCCCTGTGTGGGCTTTTATTTCTCAGAGCTTTTGCCAGCAGCTGGAAGACAAAATACGCTGCTGTTAGAAATCAGTAGAGAGTGAAAAAGATGCTGGGCTCTTTTCATTCCCACGATGGTACTTGGTTTATCATGCAGGTAGAGTTTAAAGAGAATGGTCTATGTGCAAGATCTGAATTTCTTTATGAAGAACGTTTTAGTTTTGCAGAGCATTCAGAGTTACTGGCTTTCACTTCTAGCAGCAAGGAGACACACAGTTATTTTAAGGTTTTCTCTGAAGTATCACTTGTTAAGGCTTCTTTCTCCATCCCTTGTGTGTCCGTTGTGATAAGCTATATGAAGTGTAAGTAAAAATGTTTTGTTACCTTGATGGGTAAAAAGGCAAATTGCATAAACCTGCACCCAAGTAGGTAGTGACCAAACTGATTTGTGGATGGGAGCCTGTTGCAAGTGACTGTCACCAAGATGCCTGTCACTGATACGCCTGGGATAAGGCTATAGCTTAGTTGTGCTGGTAGCTGAGGCGCACAAGTCCCCAGTGCTGCTCCTGGTCCTTGTGGCATTACAGACAGTGGTAAGAAGCTCTCCCTGGCCTCTTGCCAACCCAGGCAGAACTGGCATGCCTGGCCACCAGTCCTGCTGATCTGGGGTGCTCCAGGCTTTCTCTCTGAGCTAGCAGAAAAAAATGTGCTTATCCTATCTATTTCTCTTAGTCTTAAATCTTGGGATTTTAAAAGATCATGCTTTACACAGCATACAAAGGGCCCTTTTCCATATTTGCTGTTGTATACTTGCTCTTCTAGTTGGGTTCCTCGAAGGAATGTTGGCTATTCAGAGCTGTAACCATACCTATATGAAGAATCATGTATCCTCTTGGGCTTGGAGGACATTGCCACCTCTAAAGAGCAAAGGATGCTTTTCACTGCATGCTTACTTCAGTGACGTCTGGTCCTGAGCCAACATGCTTAATGCTGTAAATCGCTGTGTGTGGGTGTGGGCCAGGTATGGCCTGGCTGGTGTACCCATGTGTCCCACTGACACCGGGGTCAGTGTCACTGAATGTGGGTGTCCCCATGTCTCACTGCTTCAGCATGGCACTGCGCTGAAGGCTCTGCTGCTGGGATGAGGCGTCGGAGCCTGTAGCAGCATGCACAGCAGAGGGGAGCTGGAGCACAGCAGAAGGTAACTTCAACATACAGTTGGGAAGAAAAAAAGAAACAAGATGATGGTGGTGCGAACATGCCCTGGTGGCTGATTTTTTTTTTTGGAGGGGGGGGATGGGGGGCGTGGGCATGGGGAAGTGGGCTTCCATGTTGTTTTTTTGTTGTTGTTATTCCACAGTCTCCATTTTTTTCAAATGAAACTGCAAACTTTTAATGACCTGATACCCTAGGCTTCAGGTGAGATGCTGTCCTGATTACAAGAGGGTACTGATCAAGGTCTTGAGACCTGCCAGCTTTTTGCTCCAGCAGGGTGAGAAGTGAAACACAAACTTTGGAAGAGTTTAAAATGCTCTTAACTGGGCATTGTAGTAGCTGTGATGATACAGGCAGCTGAGTTTAAATAAGTGCTAATGGCCTTAAAAGTGTTCGTTGTGGTTTTGGGAAATACTCTTGTGCTTGTGAGCTGCCGAGCATTATTGACCAAGTGCAGCCCCCTAATGCAGTGTCCTTTGCGTCAGCAGCGACACAGAGCAGCTGACAGGGGGTAGGGGGCTGCATCACTGCTTGAACAGCGCCAGGGCATTGATTGCTGTGTCTACAGCGTGGCAACAGCACTTTGCAAAAAGACAACATGTATGGTTGTCAGGAGCAAGAGGCACTAATGAGGTCTTCAGATTTGGGGAATGTTGCTTTCAGAAAGGCTTTTTGCTTAAGATGCAGGGAGTGTTTTGGCACTGCTGTGAGTTGGTTTGCAGAACTGCAGAGTTATTTCCAGTAAGGGTAGACATGACCTTCATGTGTGTCTCCCACTACCCACCCTGCTTTCAGGGACCTGTTGATTTGCCAGAATGCTGAGCATTATGGACATGAAAGTTATCTGAGCTCTTGAAGGACTGGGAGCTGCGCTAAGGATCAGTTTCAGCCCAGACTTGCTGGATGAAGTCCTTTGAGTCAGAAGTGTGTGTTGAAGAGTTCATCCCTTCTTTCGCCTTCCCATAATTGTCCCTCTTGTGAGACCTCTTGCTTTCTGGACAAGTTGGTTTGTTGCTTTGTCTGGATACTGTTTTAAGGCACTTTTTTTAGAAATGCTTGGGAAAGAGCTCTGCTTTCTGTTTTTCCTTTTTGTTTTAGGTATCCTTGCCCTATCATAGATCTGAGCAGACTTGACAGATCCTTCTTCCATCACCTCAGGTTCAGGACGGTAGTGCATGTCATCAGCATTCAGGGTCTTTGGTGTTGAGACTTGTTAAAGATCTCTGGAGAATTCATCCTGCCACTGAGCTGTCTAGCATACAGGCAGTGCTTGAAACTCGCTGTGGATCCTTTGCAGAGCTGAGGATCATGACAAATTGACTTGCAAAAAAAAAAAAAAAAATCCTGAAAAAAACCCGCATAAGTACAGATCTTCAGATGGCAATGGAAGTTGCTATAGTGTGGTTATATAAATGAGGAGTAGCACATCTGCTTATTGCACCTTCATCTGGGAATCTGGACGTCTGGTGCAGCTGTGATGGGGTAGTTGGAGCCTGCTCAGTCCTTTAGACATGGGGAGTCTTGTGACTGTCTGTGTGCTTATGTGCTGCCATGGCCTGAAGATGGGCTTCACAGCCATCCTGGCCATAAAAGTGAGTCCACTTGAAGCACAAACTGCTGAACATCCCCAGACAATGTGTTGGAGAGAGAACGAGGGTATGGCTGACTGCAGAGTCACCTCCGTAGGTAGCAGATAAGTGGTACCCTAATTAGGTAATTTTCTGAAGGCATGGTGCACGCTCAGAGAAGGGCTCTCTGGGATGGTGATGTGTTATGTTCCCTCTAATAATTGTCCAGATAAAACCATGATAGCCTGGCGTTGTAAATAGCTGATTCTTCTCCTTGTATGAGGGTGGATTGCCCAGTACATCTTGTTATCAGCTAGCTGATAGCACCCTAGCTGTCACTGGACTTTCTTAGTGCCGTTCAGGAGAGCTGCAGCCTGTCAGTAAGCTCTCAGGAGGTCCACATGGTGCGTTTCAGAAGGAGCTTGTTCACTTCCCGGTAATGGTTTTTCTCCAGGCTGATATTCCAGAGTGGCTCTTCCTTTGGAACTTGACAGAGTTTGAGTGAAGAGCACTTCTTGGGCAATTGCCCTTCAAGGTTTTAGCTCCTTTGCTGATCTCTCCTCCAAATGTGTGCACATAACATCTACTTTTCCAGCACGCTTATGAGGAGCCATGGTGTAAAATGTGCTGTGTCCTTCTGACTACCAAATCAAAACTTCCCTTCCTTTCTTCTCCATGGTCAGTGAGAATCCTATTTAGCTGGGATCAGAAGTGTTGAAAAGAAGGCATTCTGCCTCCCGTAACAGACATGTGGAGGCTACATTTCACGGAACGTCCTTTAAAGGCACTTCTCTGAGCTGTAAAAGCCAAGCCAGCCTTCCAGGCTGCCCTCCGTGAAGCTGGTGACTTGATGAACTCGGCTCTCTTGAGCACCGCTCCTCTCACTGAGGGTTATCTGAGTGCTGCACTGTTGGAGCTGCCACTTCAAAGCATGGGTGTAATGAGGGCAGAACTTGCAGGAGCTACGCTTCAAGTACACGCTTCTTACTTTCCAGTTTCCTTGTGCTTTGACGAAAATTTCATCTGTTGTGTTTGGTGCCTATATGGGACTTCCCTGAAGCCCTGCAAGGGATAGAGGCAGGAAAGGGGGAGCTGGGGAAAAGGCAGCAACAGTTCTTTATGCAAGAAAGAAGCTTAAACAAATTTTAAAGCCTTAGTTAAACATTAACTGTTAATTATGGCTTTAATGCAGAGTAAAGGTGACTGTGATTATAAATGACCTGTGACCTGGCATGTTGCTTACTGTAAATTGATGATCGACTGCCTTGTCTTTCTGAAGCATGAATTAAAAGAGCTGGTACCAACAGACTTCTGTCTGAACTTCAAAGCAAGCGTGTGCCTTGCTGGTTTTTGTGGCTGAGTAGCTGCCAACCTGCTGTTAAGTGAAGGAAGCAAATACTGGAGCAAGTTCTGGTTGGAGCGCGCTGTTCTACGTGCAGGAGCAGCAAACGCTTTGAATGCGATCCAGCTCTCTGCGTCTTCAGGGCTGTGTGTTCCCCCCCTCCCCTTCTCTTTTGATTGTGTAGCCATTAGGTGGAAATGAAAGAGATGAACTGATCAAACACGCCTTGAAATGGCTTTAGGGTTTCAGTTTGAATATTTTTTTAATTAGCTCCATGTAAAGACTTTATTACTTCAAATAGCAGACATGAAACTAGAAGACTCACAGTTTGATCCTTTGTTTTTATGGTGCACAAGAAGTCTCCGTAGCTGTAGGTTTCATGCCCAGCTAGACACCCCAAACCACAACTAACAGCCGGTGGAGACATCTTGTGATTATCTTTTAAGTGTGCCTATCAGCGACACGTAAAAGGAAGTGCTGTGTGAGGATAATATTAGACTGACAAGTAGCAGAGTGGAAGTCGGTTGCATTTTAGCAGGAGCAAAGATGCTTTTCTCTAGTAACATGTAGAACACTGTAGCCCATCAAGGATAATGATTTTTTTCCACTGTTGAAACCTTTCTTTCCTTGTCTTAGTTGCTAGAAATTTATGCTGTGAACTGGGGAAATGATTTTAACATTTCTATCTCTGATTAATTTTCAAAGAGAAGAGATCATCTGAAGTGTCCTCCAGTAGTTTTCCTTCTTTAGAAACTTCTTCTCCCCTTTCTCCTGGTCAGGGGAGACACTGGAAAGCACTGCCCGACTGAAGCTGACTGTGAATATCTTGTGTTACAATGAACCTTGTTAACCCCCGCTTTTGGAAGGTTTGGCAATAAAAGGTGGCCTGTTAAATGAGACTGTAACACGGGATTTCATGAGTCTGGATGACCAGGACAGTGACTGCACTGACTTGTTACCATGACTCCTAGTTTGTACTAGCCTAGAAGTCTTCAGTTGTGTGTTTCTGGCAATCTTGAAAGTTGCTTGACTGTTTTGTGCTTTTATTATCCCAAACTTTAAACTGGGGGCAGCCCCTGAGAGAGGCACATTGTTCTGGTTCAGACTCATAGTTTTCTGGCCGGGTGGCATTTGAGTCACGGGTTTTGTGTGGCTCTGAGCATACAGACCAACTAAAACCTGGCTTCTTCAGGGTCATTGGAGGAAGATGAGTAATCTGGTCGACCTCACAGCTAACCCTGTTCTGAGCAGGAGGTTGGACTAGAAACCTACTGATGTTCCTTGCGGCCCTAATTATCCTGTGATCCTGTGGTGCCTTTCAAGGATATATAATGAATGAGGTGTGGATTTTGAGCATCATGTGATGCTTCATCATCTCATCCTTTAGTCTGTAAAGCGTCTGCTTTTCTCACAATTACTGATTTTTTTTTTTTTTTTTTTTTTTTTTGCTTTCTGGTTAGCAGTCTGTAAGCCAATACCCTCTAAGGAGCAGGCTTCCCCCTTTTGCTGCTAGTAATTTGATTTACATTTGCAGAGATTGCCACTGCAGCTGAGCCAGCTGAGCTAGCTGTAGTAGCTATCGCTGCGGAAAGAGTATCAGAGATTGGTTTGGGCTCCTGGTATTCTTGAGCTGAGAGAAGATAGGGCATCTTTTGAACGTACCTCCTTTGATCCTCAGAACTTCTGTAAGAGACAGATAATGGGTTATCTTGTGGAAAGGCTTCCAAGGATTTTTCTGGGGTTTGTTTTTTTTTTTTTCCTTCTCCCTGCTATTCATCCTATGGGTGATGGAGGGATGAGGCTGACTTTTCAGCAGTGTTTCGGTACCATCTGCACTCTGACAAATCAGGGAAATAACCCTCTGTATCAGTATTCCCCCGTGAGTATCTCAGAGATGCCAGCTGCAGCAACATTGTGAGCAGCAGGGTGTTAGAATATGGTGATGGGCATATCAGAAAGCAGCGTGAATGTGTGTGCTGAGTGCGTTCTGTCCCACGTGCTTAATGGCTTTGGGGACAAGAGAGATCCCCGCATCACAGTTGCGTGTACCACAGCTCCACTGCAGATCTTGCAGCATTAGACCAGCACTTGAAAACCAACTGACACAGCTCGGGAGGGCTGGGGAGGAGAAGGTGCTGGTTCTGTCTGTGGGTGGAGGGGCGGAGGGAAGGGTGGTTGGGAGAGGCACTGAAGGGGCAGGCCAGCTTTTGGCATCGAGGTCAGTGTGGCCATGTAGAGGTGGCGCAGGTGATCAAAGTCCTGATCAGTGACCCAGGGGGTTCCCCTTTGAAACACGGGGTCTGGGTGTGGGAGGAACAATACCACAACTCAGAAACAGTTCTGGTTTATATCCAGAGAAAACCCACCCTGTGCCTAGGTACCAGTTTCCTTCTAGTGAAGCTCTCATGACCCTCAAGAGGGGGAGGGATGGGGTGCAGGCCGCAGATGAAAGAGCCTTTGCTGGTACGGAATCTGCCACCTTCTCGGTGTGTGCCAGGGCTGCAAGACTGGTGAGGACCCAACTGCAAGTGAAGGGCGATGGGGCAGGGGGAACCGACAAAGAATAAGGTGCTGGGAGTACTTTGTGACGTATTGCCAGCGCCACAGCGGTGTGGCCAGGCCGCTGGTGGTCCTGCCCTGCAAACAGCCTGTGGGCAAGGGGGGAGGGTGGGAGTGGGTGAATACGGTGAGAAGCAATAGGAATGTCAGGTGAGGAGAACGGTGAGTCTTCTAGGAGATACAGGACTGTCTCCCAAAGGCCAAGGGTAAGTATCCAGGCACGAGGTTTCCCAGAACAGACTGGAAAAGCACAAGTGATGGGTAGCACGGATGACCCTGTATGGGATGGGAGGTGGCCTGAAGGGTGTTCTCAGGGTTTCTCTGAGGTGGACTTGCTAGTTTTGAGTTTGTCGCTTAATACTCGCTTTCCTCCAAGTCCTATGTGAGGAAATTTAATTAATTTTGTGGGGATTTCACTGCATCTGTTCCACTTGTGCTAATCCGCAGACATCTGGGTGTTTCTTTCAGGGCCACTGTGGGTGTGTGCTAGGAATGATTAACTGTTTAATGCTAAAATGGAATAATATGTATCCATTTTAATAAGGTGTGATCCCTGTGGGACGCTGACAGTGGTATTTTGTTATCCTAGGACCTTGCCAGCACATGAGCAGAGCAGTTCATGAGCAGAAAGGAGACCTACCTCTGGGCACATTGGAGATCTTGCCATCGCATCTGTGGTTTGGGAAAAGGGGCAAGAGTGCTCTCTTGTTTTGGGAGTGTGAAGTGGAGGTTCTGTGTCTATATGCAAGCTGATTTTCCTGAAGTTGGTTTTGTTTACCGTATTCTGAGGCTGTTTCCAGACAAACCAAGTCCTGCTGTAGGAGAGAGGAAGGTGTTCCCTCTCCCCGGCATGCTCTTTGAAGAAAACTCTTTCCTGACTTCCTACATCTTGCAGGTTCTGGGCTGCTTTTAGGGAATCTGTAAATGGGAGTAGGATGCCATGAAGTTTTGTATTGTTTATATGGGTTATTCTTTAAAAAATTGTTTGATATTTTTGTTCTGAGAAAAATAAACCAACCTGAGAACTAACTCTTGCAGGACTTGTGCCAACTTATTGTGCAGAAGTGATTAATGTCTCCCTTTCAGTGTAAGGAGCTGGAATTTGGAAATAGGGTCTGGTTTGTTGCTGTGTAGCTAGCTCCCTTCTTGGGTAACAGCATGTTGTGCTCTTTGTTTTGGCTGAATGTGCCTGTGAATGTTGATACTAAATTTCAAATTACTTGGGAATATCAACTTAATCCCTTACAAACATTGCTGACTCCCCTAGCTTTGATCAAGGTGGCTTCCTCTTGGAACAGAATCTGCTGTGTGTTCCCCACATGTCTCTGAACGTGCACCTTTGTGGCGTGGCTGAGATTTAATGCAAAATCAAATGCTTCTTGGTGACACGGTGGCAGATAAATGCAAAACTAGCAAGAAGCCATGGAGGAGGAGGGACCTGGTAACATCAAATTATGTTTTCACGGTATTTGTCCTGTCTGTGTTTGACTAGGATGGTTAATGTCTTCTAAACATGATTCAGTGCCTTGTTGTTGTCTTGCCGGGCAGGGAGGGTTGCCTGTGGTCACTGTGCAATCCAAGGCAGCCAATTGCCAGGAGAGAAATGTCTGAAGCGTTCTTGTTCTGCCAGCATCCTTCTGGCTTTTGGATTCCTTACTGCTACGCTCTGACAGTGTCTTAAAATAAAATGCCCTCTTGGTAGGAAGTCCCAGAGGGCTGGGGCTGAGGGTGTGGGGGTGTTAGGAAAGCTTTGGGTTGGCAGCACCTAGCAAGCACGCTTCTGGACCCTACTGCTTGTCTACTTGTTCTGGTCCTGTCTGCTTTTGGAGGAAGGATGATCTCTGAGAGGACATCAAATCCTGCTGTGCTGCTTAGCTTTAAGAGAGACCCAAAGAGTGCAGGGTTTGGGGTTTGTCATCTGTCCCATAAGAAGAATCCTCTGATCAGGTTTTTTTTCCAGAAGACTCAAGAGCCTTCCTGATGATCGGGAAAAAAAAAAAAAAAATGGAGTCACATGACACTAATTCTCTTAATCATACACTGCGATGCTTTGTCCTGATGAATAGCATGCATTGGTAACGCGCCCCTGGAAAGAAGCATTGCGTGGAAGGCTGTCGGTGAGACTTAAGTCAGCTGGGCCGGTAACCGGGATCACTCGCTCCGATTAAAAGATCACCAGCCTGGCTCTCGCTCGTCCAGCAGCTGGCTTCTTGGGCTCAGACTTCCACAGCCACTGTGGCCAGGGCTGCCCGCTGTCCTGCTGCAGGCAGCCTGCCCTGCTCGCCGTTGCCCTTTTCCAGGCAGGTATTAAGTGTCCCCCGTTCAGGGCGAGGGGAGGGGGGGTCTTGCCGAGTCCTGTTAGCTGTGTCGACACTAGATGGCAATGCCTGCCTCGGAATGCCTTGCCAAGGAAAGTGGTTCAGGGGGTTCTTTCTCATGGGCCTTAAGTCTGGTATTGGTGTTTTGCTGTACAGATTGTTCCATAACTTCGCTTGGGAGCTGATGCCTCTTCCCTACAAGACGTGGAGAACTTTGTGCTTCCTGGCTGTTGGGGTTAAGATGGGGCTGGAGACATAAACATGGCCGAGTTTTCCAGCAGGAGACAGCCGTGCCTTTCCTGAAGCTTCCTCGGCCTCGGCTCTGACGCAGGGTGCGCTGGCGTTTCTCGGGCAGCCTTTGGGTGCCTGGGTGGAGCGAGCACGGGCGGCTGGATCTGCACATGGATGCTTGGCGCATCTGTGCCCATCAACGACCTTGCAAAGGCAGGACCGTCTGCTCCCCAAACGGTGGGGACGAAAGTCATTGTGGAAATCCAAAATGTACAAACGAATGTCGGTGAGGTGGCTTGCTGTGGCACGGCAAGGAGCCCTGTGAGTCTCTGAAAGGTCTGCTCCTGTGGTCAGCTGCCCGTTGCCAGCAGTGCTCGCTGTGGGAGCCACGGCCACCCTGCCCTGAGCTGTCACCCAGCCCAGGCTGGTGACTTATATTTGACCTAGAGCCTGTCTCCAGGTCGAGGGCCAGTTTACTGCTCTATGAGAGACTTCCCATGGTTAACTAGACTTTGCTGAAGTGCATATTTCCATTTTTCTTTACCAAATAATAGCCAAAAATTACTTTCCTGATTTTGTTTTGGTTTGGGTTTTTTTAATATATATTAAAGGGAGAAATACAAACTTTCAGCCTCTGGGCAAAACCAAAGATGTGTTTGGATCTTGACTTGGCATTAAAACAGAAATGCAAGTCCTTGAGCAAAACAGACAGAAAAATCTCTACAGAGAATCATGCTTTCTGATTGTTAATCAAAAAAATGCAGGCCTTTGAGAAGTTTGCTACTGGAATTTTTATTTTTGGCCAAAATGCTTCTTCTTCCCCACCCCACCCCCTTAAATAATTTGATAAACATCTTCAGTGTGTTCCCTGGAGAAACTGTTCCAAAGGTTGGTTACAGCTCAGAAGTGGTCTTGTATTTCCAGTTTGAGTTTATCAAATGTCAACTTGCAGCTCCTGAGCTTTGCCGAGCGTTTGCTAAATTAAAATATAATCTGATATCATATGATGTTTTCCTGGCATGGGTGTTTAACCAAAACCTGGCATGATGTATACCCTCAACCCATCGATTCAGTTCTTTGGGCTGCAAGACATGATTCACACTTGACATAGATAAACCTATAACCCCGGTGTGTCACCTGGGGGTCAGGTCTCCCAGCTTGTTGGCACCCCAGCCCCACATGCTGGTGAGCCCCCAAGGGACATGATGAGGGCAACAAGACCGCACTTGGTGCCTGTGCCCGATGGTGGCAGCTGATGCAGAAACCCTGGAGAGCGTTGATGGGTCTTGATGCCCCCATGTTGTGGGCTGCGCTCTGCCGGGGGCGAGGGTAGGCTGAGATTGCTGGTGGGTAACCAAAGCATGTGGGAAGGCAGAGCTAAAGGGGTGAGGGGGTGTGGGTGTGGGCAGGAGGTGTCCAGGGCATGTGGGACCCCTTTGGTGGGGATGCTGGAAAATGCTCCAGGGTTTGGCACCTCCTGTAGGGTCTGAGCTCAGCCCTGGGGGCTGCTCACAAGTCTCTTCCCCTTGGCACTGGGTGTTGTGGTGGGAGATGCAGCGTCTGCCCCTCTAAGCCTTCATGTGACATATGGGGCAGCCGAGCCTGGGCTGGTCCCATCAGCTCAGCCTGGGTGGGTGGCTCAGCACCCTCCGGGAGCGATCCTGCTGATCCCTTGGCCAGGTGCTTGGGGGCTCCTGCCGCCTACCACATCCCCTCTGTGGGTGGCAGTGCCCTGGTGCAGACCAAAGGAGACCAAGTCACTGCAGGCAGGGACCAAGCACCCCTGTGGTGCTGGAGCCCATCGCCTCTGCCAGGCACCCACTGCCCCTGTGCAGGGACAGCCTGGGATGGGGACAGGGGACTTGCGTCTTTTCATTTCGATGGCTGGCTCTGAAAGCCAGCAGAGCAGAAACCCCTCGGTGCCGCCAGCTGCAGCCGAGCCCGACCGGGCACTGAACGCGCCGGCTGTGGCGTGCTCTGCTCCCTGCCCCCTCGTTTGTGTTGGCACGGGCCGGCGAACGAAGCCAGTTTAATTGGCAGTTGTGTTTGTGGCCAGGGTGTTATGAAAAGGTTTTCTGTCTCCCTCTGTAAGTTACCCTGAATATGTTTTCACTCTTAATATAATATTCACTTCATTATTAGCTGAAAGAGGCTCTTTTCAGAGAGGTTCGTTCCCCGCCCCCCCCCCCCCTTCTTCCAAAAATATATTAAACAACCCCTTCATGCAGTGCAGCGCTGAGGGCCGGGATTGTCTGCTGGAGGGGAAGTTGGAAACCCGACGGTAAATGGGATTTACACAGAAATTCCTTTCTTCCCCAGTGTGCTGGCGGCGCTGGCTGCAGCAGCCCAGCGGTGCCCAGCACTGCAGGTGATGGAGGAGTCATCCATTGCTCATGGGGCAGCTGGGGGTATGCTCACCTTCCCCCCTCTGGCAGAGCAGAGCCTCCCCAGGGGCTCCTGGCACCCTGGGCTGGTGTTTCGAGATACAAACCAGTCCAGCAGAGTTAGGGCAGGCCTCAGGGAGCCCGTGTGCGCTGCACTGGCTGCTTGGCTCACGCCGGTGTTTGGTGGTGAAGGTGTTTCCAGCACCTGCAAAGGTTTCAGGAGCTTGTTCTCTGTTGGGTGGGTTTTGGGGCATCGCATGCAGCTGGACCCGCCTGTGTTGCCATCTCGCTGTGCTGCTGCTCTTCTGGGCTTTGCAAAATCCATCAGGTTTTGCTTCCAGGTTTGGAAAAAACCCTGTGGGCTGCAGGAGCAGAGAGCTGCTGCTAGGGATGGTATCACACACAGAGCATCCAGCATGGCTTGGGCTCTGTGGTCCTGGGGAAACAGCTCTGCTTCCCTCTTGCCTGAGCTCGAAGGCATCCAGAGCCGGGCAAGCTCTTTCTGTAGTTGTTTGACACATTTGGGTGGTTTTGCATGGCTGCAGCCCCTGAGCCACGCAGAGGCATGGGACAGCAGCAAGCAGCCGTGTGCCCTTGCTGGGGTGTCCTCAGCCTGGCCCGGCTGGGGAGACCCTCTGGCTGGGTCAGGCTGGTGCTGCCCTTAGGTTTGTGCCTCCCCACAGCCCTGGCTCGAGGGAGCTGCCAGTTTTTGGGGCTGCCCAAAGGCAGCCGGTCACAGCAGGGGGGGTGACTGGTTGGGCTGGGGCAGAAAGGACCTGCCAGAAAGGGGCAGGTGCTTGTGCTGCTGCTGAGGGGTACTGGGATCCCTCTGGACCCCCAGATCCCTGCTCCGTCCCTCAAGGAGCTGCCATGAAAGCTTGGAGGAGCCTGGAGCACGTTTTCCTTTTCCCCAAAAGCAGCATAAATACAAATCCCCCCCTCAGCAGGGCAGGCGCCAGCGGCGGGACGCCTTCCCCTGCTCTGCTGCCACCATTCCTCGCCATCCTGTGAAACACATTAGGGCTGGTGCCATGCGCTGATGAGTATTCAAGACCTGGCCCTAACTGGGAACAATTAGCAGTTGTTGCAGCAAACGTATGTCTGTTTGCTGTGGCTCCCCGAGCCCAGCGCTGTCTGACAGCTGACACAGGCATCCCCATCCAAAGCAGAGACTGCGGCCAAGGGAGCTCCCTATGGATGATGCAGCTCTCAGTTACAGATGCTCTTGGGAGGAGTCCGGCTTGTGCAAGACTGAGCATCCCTAACCCCTCAGCCAGCCCTGCTTGTCCCTCTCCAGAGTGGTGGCCATCCCTGCTGCAGATGTGAGCAGGTCTGTGGCTTGCTCGGGTCAGGCTGTGGAGAGAGGCCACAGAAGTGCTGCTGGAGCTGGACCCAGCTGATGCTGTGCTGGACCCGTGGCACCTCTCCTCCCTCCTGAGTTCCCCTTAGGGCTCTGCCATGCAGGACTTCAAGCCACACAAGATGGTGCTCTGAGTCAATCAGATGCTGAGGACCAGTCCCTTGGCTGGGGGGACAACGGTGGGAGAGAGCACTTTGGGTGGTGGGGAGCTCGTACCCTGGTCTTTAACCTGCACCACCGTCTGTGGGGCAGCCCCCCAGCCCGGCACCCAGAGTGACTGGGGGTATGTTCCCCTACCACTGAGTGGGGCTGCCCTCACTCTCCCTGGCACTGGCAGGGAAGCGGGAGATCTCTGATGTTCCTGGACCTTTTTTCCAGCTTTTGGGAAAATGTCAAGTCAGACTTGAGCTGTTTTTCCAGGGTCTTGCTGGTCTGTTCCCACATTCCCAGACACACCTTGTGTCCAGCGTACCCCAGTGTCTTCCCTGCCTCCCCCCCACGTAAGGACCATCCTCTTGCATAAAGCCACACAGGAACCATACCTGGCAGACTGGAGGGGTCCAGAGAAGGTAGCAGAGAAAGTTGCGGAGGGACTTGGGCAGGAGGAGACTCCAAATTTACATTAAAATAGGACTTGAAGGCTAAGAGTAGGATCCTGACCCAGCTGGGGAATGGGAAGCTCTGGGTGTGCTGCGCGGCATGGCGGGGAAAGGGCAATTCCCAGCTCCGCTCCCCGCAGCGAGGCCGGAGGGCAGAGATGCTCGTGCTCCCAGGGATGCTGCGTGCTGGCAGCGCCACTCCGCACCTGGAGGTCACGTAGGCTGGAGCCATGTGCAGATGTAGGACCTGGGCCCGGAGCAGCACGGGGAAGGGTGGGTGGGGAGACCACAGGGGCTTTGCTGGCAGCGCCAGGCTTGAGCACTCTCACCCTTGGAGCTCTGGCTGCTCCATGAAACCCTCAGCGAGCTCCAGAACTGGCGCTCTGCAGCTTGGGGTGCTGCCGGCAGTGGTGAGTTGTGGCGTGGGGGGAGCAGGCAGCCCAGCTGGGGTGGGACAGGGTGTGGGGAGCTGGGCAACCCGTGGTCAGCGAGACGGTGGGGCTGAGGAGGAGGAAGGTGGCCTGCCTGCTGGGGACTGGCTTGGTTTTCCATGGCCTCACATTTTCCTACTCCACAGAATGTGCAGTGAGGGTGGAAAATGTGGCGGCCAGGAGGGGAGAGAGGGCAGGAGGGGAGGCAAGTGGTGCTGGTGGGAAGGGTTTGCTTTGCCAGGGTGTTTGGGACGTTACGCGCCTGCCAGGGCAGGGTCTGTGCTCTGCCAGACAGCGGGGGAGGGCGGGGGGGGGGGGGGGCATGGATGTGGTCCACACCAAACCCCCGTGTCTCTGGGGAGCGTACCCTCCCAGGGTGGGTCAGGGACAGGAGTTCGGTGGGAGGCAGAGCAGCACGGCCGGCAGGATGCTGCCTCGGCTTCCCAGCTCCCACCGGATGGGCTGCCAGTAGCCCCACTGGGCTCCTGCGGGCTGGGGGTGCTTGGGGGGCACCGGGGGACCCACCAGGACAGGGAGCACAGGGCTGGGCCCAGGTCTGCTGCTGCGCTCAGCTCCCTGCTGTGCATCTCAGCGAGGGGGAGCCGGGGCAGCAGCCCTTTTGCCACCTGAGACTATCCATCTTGTCATGCAGACACCCAAAATCCTGTTTGGGCACCTCCTCGCCGCTCCTGGGGCCTTTCCAGCAAACCTGGCTTTACTAGGAAGTCTGCTGGGTCTGGAGGGCTTGAACCCATCCGAGAGGGCAGCTGGCTTCTGCCCTCGGCGCTGCCAGCACGCGTTGCTGGCAGGCACAGCGGTGCCATGGGCTGCCGTGTTTCCTCGGCCGGTCTGCTGCGGACCTGAGGCATGCTTGTTTTCCAGTCCTGGATTTTGGAAGTGTCGAGGGCCGACAGGCCATGCCGGCTACGCCTGCCATCACCACCTCCCTGCCCCTCGTTCTTTGCCCATTGCACAGGGCAAAAGAATTAGGGATGGAGAGGGGGGGAAAGATAACTTGGGGTGCCCCAGGACAAGGCAGAGGGCAGGAACGCACAGGTTGAACATCAGAAGAGACAAGACGCAGCTCAGTTTCATCCTCTGCAGATGTGTAGATGGACTCCTCTTGCTGGTCTTTAACCCTTTCATTCTTCCCTCTCCTGTCCCTGTCCCCACAGCCATCTCCGCCTCTTCCCTCCTGGAGCTGTGGTCCCAGCTGGGCAGCAGCTCTCCTGCCTTCACGGTGGCCGGCAGAAGGGAGCACTTCGTGCTGGCTTGGGGGAGACCCGCCAGCACCCAGGGTGGGACTCATGGTCTGGCACCGCTCTGGGACCAGATGTCATCTCCAGATGTTGACCTCCCCAGTAACAGTGAGTGAGCCTTCACCTGCCCCGTCTCCCTCAGCAGCGCAGCACGTGCCCGGAGGGTCAGGACCATTTGCAGAGGCAGGAGAGGGACCGGCTGGGGCTGGGGCTGGGGCCGGGGCAGAGCAGAGCCCACCCCCAGCACTGCTGGAGGCACCTGGGGGGTGGATGACCCACCTCACAGACTTGGTGACACATCAAAAAAACATCTTTTCTTAGCTGAGGGCTCACGCCCAAATGGCAGGGGTTGCCAGCTGGGGTGAGAGCCTTTGCCATGGTTGCCTGACCTTTAAAGAAAGGTGGTTGGAGAGATGGGGGAGCAGAAATCCCTGAAAGATTATTTGTTTCTCATGAACTATATTTAGGCACTATTGGCAAAACCCAAAAGTGCTGAGTTCTGCTAAATAAACATGGGAGCTTTGTGTTTTTTTCCCCCAGAGGAGAACAGGATTAGTAAGTGAACGGTAAATAGTATTTTTGTTTGACATACCTGAGGGTTTCCATTCCAAGTTGCCGTCTTGAGCTCTCGATGCTGTGATGACGATGATGGACCTAAAGCAGCACTGCCCCATCCTGTGAAAATATTTTTTGGAAAAGAAAAGGAGCCAGCCAGCTTACTCACCATGGTGTGGCTTTTTTTTTTTTTTTTTTGTTGAACTTTGTGTTCTTGAGTATTTTCATAAATGTTTGCATATTTGGATGTTTTTAAACTAGAAGTAGGTCACACCAGTGCCACTCCAGTAGCAAAGTCCTTCCTCGGTGGGGTGCGTGCCCCTGGGCTCCCCACCTGCCTGCACCCACCAGTGCTGCCCTGGAGGGGCAGGGTGCCCAGGCAGCCCTGGGGAGTGGGGTGGTCCTTGGCTGGTCCGAGTGGCTCCACAAGGGATAGGGAGGAGGGCACCTCGCTTGTCTGGAGCACACTTGGGTCAGTTTGGGTTTAGTTCTTTGCTGTTTTGGATTCCCGTGCTGGTTTGGATTCCCGTGCCTGAACCCCATCTCCCCCAGGGTCCCACTGGGATTGGGTCTAGACTTCCCCGTGGAGTGTTTGCAGTGGGGTGTGGGGCTGCGAGTGGGTGCCAAGCAGGCGAGCGGTGTTTTCTGGTCACTCAGAGGTCTAAGAGCCTGTTTGATGGGCCAGGCACGATGAGGAGCAGAGTGATGGGTCAGGAAACACCTGTTTGGATGGGAAGTCCAAAGCCCGCAGGTGGTAGGAGGCAGCAGGGCACAAGGGCTCTGGGTTCATCTCAAGCAGAGGAGAAAATATCTTGCCCCGAAGTCATCAAAATTCAGTGTCCCTCAAGCTGGCTCTTGCCAGTTCATCCATCCCTTGTACAGGTAAGGCACTGGGTTAATTTGGGGCCTTATTGCAGCAGCTCATCCACAGCAGCTCTTCTCTAGAGAGGGACAAGTGGAGACTGAGATGCACAACGGTAGCACCCTGCTAAGCAGAACAGAGACATGGCTGAAGAACTTCCCCTTGGAGCTTCTCCTCTGGCCAGGTTAGAGATGATGGTCTCCTGGCGTGCTCCACATGGAGAGGAGAAGATGAGGGAGTATGCAAGGAGAAACCAGGTCAGGGAGGAGGATGCTGGTACCAGATCATTTGTCAAGAGCAAGAAGTGGCCCAGTCTTGCGTAGGAACCATGAGAAAGAGGACTGTGACCTGAACATGGGCTGATTTGGAACCTGGGAAGAGAAGAAGAAATGCAACACAGCGTTTCCCAGCGCTGATGAACTCTTCTCCTGTAACAGGGAGGAGGACAGTGAGGTGTCAGGTACAAATACTCAACCAGAGGTTGCAAAGGTGGGAGAGCAGCAGCCTGGGCTGCTCCAGCCTGCTCACCCCTCTTGGTCCAAACCTTGCTGGAGGAGCTGAAACCAACCCGACCCAAAAGCACTGGAAGTGCTGAAATTCTTCCCCAACCACCCTGATGAGTCTGCGCAGCTTGGAGGAAAGTGTCTGCATCCAGCTACCACAGCTGTGCTGAAGCTCGCAGCGGGCACAAGGAGGACTTTGACCATAGCACCGGCAGCACTTGGGGCTGGCACGAGGCCACCTGTGGTTATGGGGCACCCAAGGGAGGCGGCAGGGTGACGGTGCCTTGAGGTTGCACTGGAGAACTTCGGTTTGACTTGGCAACCGAATGGGCAGCTTGGCCCATTCAATAGTAGGTTAAAACCACTTCCAGTAAGTTCCAGTCGTCTGTGTTCCTGGGGCAACACGGCTTGGGCTCGGCTCTGCAGGGGTGTTCCTGCTTCCCAGGGGATGCTTTGGCTGTGTCCCTGCTGAGGTCCATCCTGTGAGCTCAGACCACCTTGAACCAGTGCAGAGGTGCTTGGCCCATGGCACCGTTCAGAGGGCAGAGCAGCACGTGAGCTGTGCACAGGAGCGGGCCGGGGACACAGGAGCTTTCTGCCAGGCCAGGAGCATGTGCAGCACTGGCCTTGGCGGTGGTGGGGCTTGAGGGTGCTCCCACACTTCCCAGATTGCCTGGGAGAAGGTCTCTCTTCCAGCTGAGGAGCGGTGCCGGTGGCCAGGGTCTGTGCCTGGCACAGCGAGTACCTCGCCGAGTGCTTGCAGCAGCCCTGGCACTGTGGAGCTGCCGTCCGGATGGCGTTTTCTGGGATTTCAGCTGCTCCTTGGAGACGTACAAGGGACTTGGCTCAGACCCAGGGAGCATGGATGTCCCGGGGGGCACAGCCACCGTGGGGCATCCCAGGACCCCGCTACCCCCTCCTGGGGTGCTCCCAGCCCCGGTGCCGTGGGGCTCAGCCCCAGCCCACGTCCTGCCTGGCTCCAGGCTGCCCCGTGGTTCTCCCCTTCTCCTCTGGATTGTATTTATTTATTTATACGGTGAATGTAATAAAACTCCAGCAGGAAACGGAGGCGATTCCCTGCCATTCCCCGCAAGCCAGCCCTGGGCCGGGGCGAACAAGGAGGCGCATTGTGCGGCACATACCTGCCTGCCAGCGCCGAGCTGCGCGCGGGGCCGAGGGGGAAGAAGGGGCCGTGTGTGTTGGTGCTGCGCTGGGACCCAGCACCGCGGGACGGGGTGTCCCGGGGAAGAAGTTTCACTCTGCCAGGGCCAGTGGGGCTGGGGGTGAAAGGGGTCCTGTGCTGGCTTGGTGTGTCAGCTGGGAGCACCACAAGGCATCTCCTCTGCCTGGCCTTGGGCTGCCAGGAAAGAGGGGTGGGTGCTGAGGGTCAGCTGGGGGGGCAGAAGGTCACCCCATGGCCCGGTGTGGTGGCTGTGTGACCTGCTCTACCCAGGGCTGAGCCAGCTGGGAGGGAGCTCCAGCCCCTGCCTGCCTCCGTAGGCAGCTGCTGCAAACTGCAGTGCAGCCATCAGTAGGGTTCAGAGTAAACGCCCGCTGCCAAGGCTCACCTGGGTCCTGTCATCCCCTTTAGAGGGGTCTGTAGGAGTGAACGAGGTGGCTGGGGACAGGACATGGCTCAGTTCAGCTTCCCCTTTGATGGGGAGGCTGTCCCCACGGCCAGGGACATGCATCCCAGCCCCTCCAGAAGGCTGTAAGCAGCCTGTTGTGCTGCCAGCTGCACTGGCCAGCTAAAATACCGTGGGGGAGGTGGGGGGGACTGCCCAATGTCCCCTCTCATCCCCTTGCGAGGCAGCTCCCCACCTTGCTCGCAGCTGGGGCTCCCCCAGGGCACCCCTTACCCTCCTGCCCGTCCCTGAGGCCCACAGCTGCACATGGTCCCCATGTGTGTGCGGGTCCCTTGGGCTGCCAGGGCTCCGGGGGGGATTAGGGACATGCCTGTGCCGTGTCTCCTGCCTGCTTCATGCCAACACTGCATCGTGGACCGGTGTCACAACCCAGGGACCTTGTGGCCATGGCCAGGGAGGTGGGCTGGCTGGCAGCAGGACTGTCCCTCTATGCCACCTCCCATTTGCAATGGCCGCAGAGTGCCCACAGATCCCCAGCTGCAGGGTGATGGGGTGACCAGGTTGCAGAGAGCACGCCTGGGGGTTTTGTGCCCCCCGTGTCCCTGAACCCTGGCCACGGTGCCCTTGCACCACGGGCTGGGGCTGTCACTGCAGACACATGGGGACCCAAGGCCAGGTGATGACTCAGGACACGGCATTACCCTGGTGTCACCCAGCTGCCTGCCACTGCTCCGGGATGACCAGAGGTCCCACTGGGTGGGTGGAGGTCCCACGGGGTGATGGTGGGGCGGCAGGGGGGACATCACCTTGCTCACATGCCTGCAGCACCTTCTGCTGCCCACAGCTGCGCTCAGGCGGGGAAGGCAGGCACAGGCAGTGGCTTTCGTGGCTCCTCGAGTTACCAAAACCACATGCCCAGGAGAAAGGGGTGAAAAATGCCCGGCTCCTGCAGGAAATCTCTGGAAGCCCCGTGGCAGTGGTGCTGGGGCTGCTGCCTGTGTGCGGACACATTGTGCGAGGGACAGCCGGGGGCAGGGGTGTCACCGGGGGGCACTGGGGCTTTTGGGAAGAGGTTTTCTTCCCTGGGATGGGGGGATCCCTGACCTGGATACGAGGACAGGGTGCAGGTTCCGTGGCCCCTCGGAGACCCTGCAGAGCCTTTGGCGTGGCTGGAGAGTGTGCCAGCAGGGACACTGGGAGAGCAGATGGCAGCAGGGTGAGAGAAGAAGGGAACAGTCCTGTCCTTCAGGGGACACCTGCCAGGGTTTGGGTGTCTCAGCAGCAAGTCACAGGGTGTCAGCACCTGGTTGGGGGCCAGCGGAGCCCCAGGTTGTGGGGCTGGGTTGCTCAGTGCTGCCTGCCTTGGCGGATGCCGCTGGCTCTGCCGTGCCCAGGGTGCCCTCCCAGGAGTGGGTTGCCTGCCCAGTGGCACACGTGACAGAGCCCTGTGGACCCACCAAAATACCGGCAGCTGGGTGTACAGCAAGTGGAGCTGACGATTCCCCCCTGCCGGGGTTCTGGCTGCTATAATGAATGCCAAAATCAGGGAAGAAATGGTTTTTCCCTTCTGTTGGCACTGGCTGGGACTAGGCAGGATCCAAGCCGCATGTTCACACACTTCATCCTGCCGGTGTGGGGTTCTTCCATCCATTTGTTTGGGGACTGTCCCCCGGGATCCCCATCTTTCCCCCCGCTGCTGCTTGCCCATGGCAGGGAGCCTGGCAGGTCACTCAGAGGCCGCAGGGTACAGAGCATCACTTGCCCCATGGCGTGCATGGTCTGGTGCACGTGTGTGCATCTGCATCACACAGGACTGTGCCCAGGGGGAGGAAGGGTTTGGGCTTGACGATTGCTCCCACTGGTGCACGAGAGGGTGTCCCCAGGGAGAGGGTGGCCAGCGCAGGGAGCAGCTGCCCCTCTGGCCGGGTGGGTGCCAGCCTGCAGCCCTGTGGGATGCCCAGCGTGGGATGCTCCCAGGATGGACCCCTCCACCTGCTCGCCAGCCCATCCGACCCCAGCACTGGCATCCCTTTGAAATCAAAGCCACTGGCCTTTCACACCAGCTATTCCTGTGAAATTCTTCAGGAAGGGAAAATTATCCCCCCGGATCTCTGTGGGGCTGTGCCATCACCCTCCCTCCGGGCTGGTAGAGAGACCACGGGGTGCTGCGGGGCCCAGCGTTGCCCTGGGCACAGCTGGTGGCCCGTTCTTACTACTTGGGTTTCCCTCCATGCCCCCATGTCTGCCTGCGGACCTGACGCTGGGGTGAGCTGGGACCACCGAGGCTCTGTGGGCTCAGCGGGGCAGAGCCTGCTAGGGAGGGGGAGGGGCAAGGGCAGCACAGCCGGCATGGGGTCCCTCGCCACCCCACAGCAAGTCCTGCCTGCCTCGGCTAAGGCGCGACAGAACAGCACCCACGGTCCCCTCTGCAGCTGCATCACCCTCCCGCCTAATCCATTGCCCTGCCTCTATTGCCCCATCCCCCATCCTACTGCCACATCCCCTGCCCTGTTGCACCCTCCCCATCTCCATTGCCCTCTGCCCAGATCCATCACCCCCTTCCCAGCTCCATCACTCCCTCCTCTGTTCCATCAGCCCCTCCTTGGCTCCATTGCCCCCCTCTCCAACTCCATCACCTCCTCTACTCCACTGCTCTATCCCCACCTTTACTGCCCCCTCTCCTGCTCCATCGCCCCCTTCTCTACTCCATCGTTCCCTCCCCTGCTCCATCACCCTCTCCCCAGCTCCATCGCCCCCTCCGTGGCTCCCGCTGGGGCTGTCCCCATCACTGGTGCCAAGAGGGATTCCCCCAAACCCTGTAACCCAGGAAGGACCCATCCATGGCTGGGCAAGAGGGGCATAGCTGCAGTCTCTCTTTACCCCAGGATGGTAGCGGGGGATTTTTCTCCACCCGTGGCCCTTCCTGCTCTCCTTCCCCCTCCTCTTGCTGAGGCTCTTGCACAGGTTTGCAGGCGCTGTTGACGGGAAGAAAGGAAATGGGGCAAAGCTGCTGCCAGGAACCACAGGCTCCCAGGCTCCGGCGATACAGCCCCACTCCACCGTCCTGGCCGCTTCCCGGGCAGGATTTCTGTGCAGCCTCTGTGAGCCCTTTCTTCCAGATATTGATATTGGATTCCCAGCCCAGGGCCACTTCCAAGGCTGTAAATCTGCTGTGTTGCTCTACCTGGTGTTCTTGTTTTCACTGCAAGGCTTCCAGACCTGCTGGAGATCTCGGCTTCTGTGCGTGGCTGTGATGTCCCCATCCCGGTGGTGAGCACTGTGCTGTCCCCAGAGCATCGATGTACCCCGGAGGTACAGGCAGGGGCAGGCAGGTTGCTCCCCAGCAGGCACAGGCAGTGCCGCAATGGAAGGGCAAGACTTGGCCATGGACTGGGATGCTGGTGGCATCCCCCCCCGTGCACCACTGCAGGGGGGATGAAGGTCTGGGAAGGGCTCCATGGGCTCTTTGCTGTCCCCACTGCAGGTCCCTGGGGCTTGGGCAGGGCTTGGGCACCCCATGGAGCATCCAAGGAGGGTGTTGGGGTAGGGGAGGAGCACCCCAGGGTCTGGGGCGGAGATGAGGGGTGGCCGCTCCTCTATGTTAAAAGGAGCCCCTTGACTCTGAAAATCCGTGTGTTGCTTTTGGCTGGGCTGTGTAACCTCCTGCCAAGAGCAACAGTTTTACATATTAAAGCAAAATTAAATTAAAAGACATTTATTTGTGCGTTTGCCCCCCGTTAACCCTTTGCAGCCCAGGCGGCAGGGTTGGGAGGTAGGAGGGCACCGATGGGGCTGAACTAGGATGGTGGGGTTGGCACCCCGGGGTCCCATCCAGCCCCTGCCTGTGGGCCTGGCTGTGCCCGCTGCCCGCCCGGCCCCAGCACCGGCTGCCCAGTGATGGTGCTGTTTGTTGGAGACATTTGGGTGTTTCCAAGCTTTCCTCAGCAAACAGCTCCCTTTAGGACAGCCTTGGTGGCAGGAGCTGGGCTTTAGGGTGCCCTGGAGCGGTGGCAGTCCCTCACCCCAAGCAGGACATGCATCCTGGGGCTGGGGGTGGATGGGATGAGTCACCCCAGGGACAGGTCCCAGCACCCCACGGGTATCACTGCCATCCCCACCGCGGCAGACACAGCTGTGGCTGCTAGCTCACCTGTGGGTGACAATTTGCCCCCAAACCTGTGTCCACAGCACAAAATACCCCAACCCCACCCAGTTCTTAGAGCACACAAGGAGAAGCATGGCCTTAACGCAGGGCATGAAGCCCCCTGGAGCTGGCTGCTGCTCTGTGTCATCTGGGCACGCAGGATGGTGCTTTCTGGCCCCACACCCCCAGAACTTGTGGCCAGAGCCCCCTCCGGCACCCCAAATCACCCTTTTCCCAGGGTCCCAGTGCCAGGGGAGCAGTTGCCCAGTGCTAGAGGGAAATTCCAGGGTGACAGCTTATCTCCTGCACTGTTACACCAACTGATAAGCGGCTACCCTGGAATTTCCTTATAGTGCTGAACTGGGATGTTTAAATAATGTATGGCCGGGGTGGCAGCAGGGGCGGGTGATTAGGGGCCGCGTTGACAGGTTGTTATGTTGTTACTAAAGAAATTGCAGGGCTGTGAGAATGCTTGGGAACGGCGCGGCGCCTGCCCCCCTGGCCCGTGCCCGTACCCGCCGCCAGCCCCGACAGGCACCGGTGCCGGGTGTCCCAGTGGGGCACCCCAGGGACCTTACCCCAGCTGCCCCGGGACAGCTGAGCCGCTGGTCCCCTCCCTCTGCACATGGGTGCTGGGGATGGCACAGAGCACCTTGTGCCCAGGGCCCGACGGGGGATCGGCAGCTCCCGGACACGGGACGCAGCTGGTGGCATCCTGGGAAGATGGCATGTACAGCAAAGCCCATCCCCGGGGGTGCTGCCACCCCCAGCTGGCCTGAGCGCCCTTGGGTTCTACAGCTGGGCACCCTCAGCTCCCCCTTGCCCCCGGCACAGGTGATCTGTCATCCTGCAGGTGGGACACCGGATTTTGGGGGCTGGCAGCTCCAGCTCGGCCACGCTGGCTTGTGTCACCACCCAGGAGCTGCCCTGGCCTCGCACATCACCGGTGCCACCAGGCAATGGGCACAGGGCACTGCCCAGGGACATGGCTCCCCCAGCCCACGTGCCGGGGCTGAGCCACCTCCCACGACACCCACTGTCTCATCACGGCCCCCCAGCCCCATGGGTGCCGGCCCCCTCTCTGCTCCGTGTGGGGTTTCCCAGTTCTCAGCAGCCGGACTAAAGTGGCACTTTCTGTCCCCAGGCTGGGGACCACCCCACTGGACTGCAGGCAGGAGGATTCCCAGGGGCTGCTCCCCCCCCCCCCGCCCCGTGGCCTGCCAGACCAGCTGCTGTTGTGCGACATGCCTGGCACATGCACCCCCCAGCCACACACACCGTGTGCACCATGGCCCAAGTGCACACCATGGTCCAAGTGTGCACCATGTTGCCGGTGCTCCCAGAAGTAGGTTCAGCCCGGCAGCACCCTGGTGGGCCTGGGGCGCTGGCAAGGCCACGCGTGTTCCTGTGCCCAGGTGTTGGGGTGTGTGTGCACACGCATGTGCCAGTGCACATGGCTGGCCCCACAGGTGTGCAGGGCCACAATCCGTGCTGTGCCAGGCTGCGGGTGGGTCTGTACGTGTGT
This sequence comes from Falco rusticolus, assembly GCF_015220075.1. Classification (NCBI taxonomy): domain Eukaryota; kingdom Metazoa; phylum Chordata; class Aves; order Falconiformes; family Falconidae; genus Falco; species Falco rusticolus. The sequence continues at coordinate 26,124,085 of NC_051187.1, read as the reverse complement.
GCGTGAGCGCATGTGGGCATGTACATATGTGCGCAGACATGCACATGTATGTGTGCATGTGGGACTGTGGGAGGGCATGTGCAAGTGTGTGTCTGTGCGTATGCATGTGCACATGCATGTGCCCGCTGGGTGTGTGTCAGTGTGTGTGAGGGCATGTGGTGGTGCAGGCGGTGCAGGCGGTGCAGGGGGTGCAGGGGGTGCGGAGCTGGGGTGGGGGGCTGGGGCGGGGTGCGGGTGCAGGCATGGGCTGTGATGGTGCGGGAGGGTCCGGACGTGCGCCCCACAGCCGGGGGGGCTGGGCAGGGGCAAGCCCCGGGGCCCCGTGCTGGGGTGTCCCCCGCGGGTGCCCCGCGCCGAGGTCCTGCGGGTGCTGCGGCTGCGGGTCCCGGTGGGGGTGGGGGTCCCGCTCAGACTGCGCGTCCCGATGCGGGTGCGGGTCTCGGTGGGGTCCCGCTCTGGCTGCGGGTCCCGGTGGGGGTCCCGGTAGGGTCCCGCTGCGGCTGCGCGTCCCCGCTGCGGGTCCCGACGCGGACCCCGGTGCGGAGCCGGGCGCCGGGCGGGGGTGCGTGCCCCGCGCGTGCCTGCGCGCCGGGGCGGGGGCCGGGGGCCGGTCACGCGCGCGGGCCCCGCCCCGGGAGGGGGCGTGGCCGCCGGCACCTCCCCGGGGGCGTGGCCGCGGGGCGTGGCGTGGCCGTCCCGGCCGGCGGGCGCTGCGCGGCGCGGCGCGGCCGGGGCTCGGCGGGCGCGGGGCGGCGCGGGGCGCTCGGCGGGGCCGCCGCCGCATGGCGCGCGGGGCCGGGGCCGCGGGCGGGGGGAGCTGCCCCGGCGCGGCGCCGGCGCCGCAGCAGCAGCAGCGGCGGCAGCGGGAGCGGCGGCGGCAGCGGCGGCGGCGGGCGGCCGGCCCGGGGGCGCGGGGGCGGCGGGGCCGGGCGATGGCGGCGCTGTAGCCGCGGGGCCGGGGCCGGGGCCGGCGATGGCGGCGGTGCGGCTGCGGCTGGCCCTGTCGGTGCTGTGGCAGCTGGCCGCGGCCGGGCGCGGGCTGGAGCTGGGGGGGCTGGAGGGGCCGCGGGGGCGCGCGGCGCGGTGCCAGCCCGTGGACATCCCCATGTGCCGCGGCATCGGGTACAACCTGACCCGCATGCCCAACCTGCTGGGCCACGAGAGCCAGCGCGAGGCCGCCCTGAAGCTGCACGAGTTCGCGCCGCTGGTGGAGTACGGCTGCCACGTCCACCTGCGCTTCTTCCTCTGCTCCCTCTACGCGCCCATGTGCACCGACCAGGTGAGCGCCAGCATACCCGCCTGCCGCCCCATGTGCGAGCAGGCCCGCCACAAGTGCGTCCCCATCATGGAGCAGTTCAATTTCGGCTGGCCCGAGTCGCTTGACTGCGGCAGGCTGCCCACCAAGAACGACCCCAACGCCCTCTGCATGGAGGCCCCCGAGAACGCCTCGGCCACGGAGCCCCACAAGGGTCAAGGCATGCTGCCCGTGGCCCCCCGGCCCTGGCCGCCGGGCGCTGCCGAGGGCCGCGGACCCAACAGCCTGGGGGCCTGTGACAACCCCGAGAAGTTCCAGTACGTGGAGAAGAGCCTCTCCTGCGCGCCCAGGTGCTCCCCCGGTGTGGACGTCTACTGGTCCCGGGAGGACAAGGACTTTGCCTTCATCTGGATGGCCGTCTGGTCCACCCTCTGCTTCGTCTCCACCGCCTTCACCGTCCTCACCTTCCTGCTCGATCCCCACCGCTTCCAGTACCCTGAGAGGCCAATCATCTTCCTCTCCATGTGCTACAATGTCTACTCTGTGGCCTTCATCATCCGCTCGGTGGCAGGGGCCGAGAACATTGCCTGCGACCGGGAGAATGGCGAGCTCTACATCATCCAGGAGGGGCTGGAGAGCACGGGCTGTACCATTGTCTTCCTCATCCTCTACTACTTTGGCATGGCCAGCTCGCTCTGGTGGGTCATCCTCACCCTCACCTGGTTCCTGGCCGCTGGGAAGAAGTGGGGACACGAGGCCATTGAGGCCCACAGCAGTTACTTCCACATGGCTGCCTGGGGCATCCCGGCCATGAAGACCATTGTCATCCTCACCATGCGGAAGGTGGCAGGGGATGAGCTCACAGGGCTGTGCTACGTGGGGAGCATGGACGTCAGCGCCCTGACCGGCTTCGTCCTCATCCCCCTCTCCTGCTACCTGGTCATTGGCACCTCCTTCATCCTCACAGGCTTCGTCGCCCTCTTCCACATCCGGAAGATCATGAAGACGGGTGGCACCAACACGGAGAAGCTGGAGAAACTGATGGTGAAGATCGGAGTCTTCTCTATCCTCTACACCGTCCCGGCCACCTGTGTCATCGTCTGCTACTTCTATGAGCGGCTGAACATGGATTACTGGAACCTCAGGGCCCTGGAGCGCGGCTGCCTGCACCTCCCCGGCCGGCGCGCTGCCAACTGCTCCTTGGAGGCCTCGGTGCCCACCGTGGCCGTCTTTATGCTAAAGATTTTCATGTCGCTGGTGGTGGGCATCACCAGTGGCGTGTGGGTGTGGAGCTCCAAGACGCTGCAGACCTGGCAGAGCCTGTGCAACAGAAAGCTGGGCGTGAGGACGAGGGGCAAGCCCTGCAGCGGGGTGAGCTGTGGCGGGGTGCACTGCCACTACAAAGCCCCCACAGTCATGCTGCACATGACCAAGACAGACCCGTATCTGGACAACCCGACGCACGTCTAGAGCGGGGGTTGCCCCCTCCCTGGGGACAGCATGCCGGGGGAAGCCGGCCTCACGGGTAAGGGGCGAGGGGATGCTCATGGAGGTGAGGGCAGAGGCTGAGTGGCAGTGGGAGGGGGCACGCACACTGGTTTGGGGTGGTGAGGCCCGCGGGACCCCCCTGGCACCGCTCGACCCTGACAAGTAGCTGCTTTTTCCTAGAGGTTGTTTTGTTGTTGCTGTTGCCAAATCCAGTGACTCTTCTAATGCTTTCTTTTGGGAGGGGGGCGGGGGGGTGGCGGGGATGGGGCAGGGAGGGGAATAATCCAATTCGTGTTTATTTAATTCTGTAATTTATTTTAGATTATTTTTTTTTTAATCATTAGCTGCGAGGAATGGAAAAAACAATAAACCCCTGGATGTGTTATTTCAACCGAGCCTGGTGCTGTTTGAAGGAGTTCGAGGGGGTCAAGAGCAGCCCCATGGGAGCCCCCCCAGCTCGGCGGGTTGGGGCCGTGGTCCCCATGGCGCGTGTGTGGCGGTCCTGGGGGCTCTCGTGCTGGCAGAAAGGAGCGTGCCGTGCCGGGGTGCCTCCGGTGGGAGCATGGCACCGGGGGAGGCTCCCAGTGTCCAGCTCCCCTGTGGCTTCCCCGAGGCCGGTTCTGGCACCCGCTGCCTCCTGGCCGAGGAGGAGGGTTTTCCTGCGCTGTCACGTAACGAATCATGTTTTCCACTCCACGCTCTGTAGGTGATTTGTGTCGGTGCCATCGGCTGCTGGGGCCTCGGTGCCAGGGCGAGGGGGCCTCGGCGCTCCGGCACTGGGGCACGGCACCAGGGCACGGCAGGCCAGGAGCCAGGGTGATGGGCTGGGGACAAGGGACCTCGGGGCACAGAGGGCTCAGCTTTGATGTCCCACACAGAAGCCTGAGGTGCGGGTAATGGAAACTTCTGGGCAGCTTTATTTATCCCCTGCTCCAGTTACAATCCCAGCTTGCCTTCCCCATTGTCCGGAGGGAAATTCAAGCCTCAGCTGGTGTTGCCGGGGCTGGTGGGGGGAGCCAGGACTGTCCTCTCCACGCTGGGCAGCAGCGGTGGGTGTCCCTGGGCTGGGTGGCTCTGCCGGGGGCTCGGCAGTGGGGGCTGCTGCCCACCCTGCCCTGAGACACCTCGGCTCGGGGGAGCCAGCTCGTCCCTGGAGGGTTTGAGGGGCTGGTTTGCCCACTGCCCCACGGGACGTGCAGGGGGCTCCCAGTGCCGGGGAGGAGTGAGAGATGGGCTTTGCCCCACGGTGGGCAGGGCGCTGTAGCAGGGACACAGGCTCAGACTTGTCCATCACCTAATTGCCTGCTAATTAGTCAGCATGCAGGCTGGGACAGTGCTGGGCCCCAGTGAGGGTCTCAGGGGCCCTGTCCCTCTCCACTAGGGAGCAATAAGCCAGCGAGGGACCTGCCTTTGATCACCCAAATTAGCACCTGCTGCCTGCCCACACCAACAGCCCTTGGCCCTTGCCCCAGCAAAGCCCTTGTAGCGCAGAGCCCCGTGTCAGGGCTGCAGCCAAAGGAGGTGCAAGACCCCCCCACCCCGAGCCGGAGGTGGCGGCAGGGGCTGGGTGCAGTGGCCCCTCGCCTGCAGCCGCACTGCGCTGGGGCTTTGTGCTGCCATGATTGATGTGAAGCGCCTTTCATCCACCCCCCACGCCTGGGGGTCCGGGATGGCGGGAGAAGTGACTGATCTGAGAAAAGCCTTGGCCTCCCCCCGGAGCCAGCCCGGCAGCTGAGGTGCGAAGGAGCCCACGGTGGTGGCGGTGGGATGCTGTGGGGCTCGCGCCTGATTTGGGGTGCTGGGGGGCAGGCATGGCCCTGGCTGGGCCGGTGGGCACCCAGCCCCTTCCCCAGGCTGGTGGTGGTGCCAGGGCAGGGACCCCACTGGGCTCCCACCGCTGGGGGGGCTGCAGCCACACGGGTTCCCCCCAGCTGCCACGGGAGGATTTGTTTGGGCAGGTAAAAGGGCAGTGACCTGGGGCGAGGGAGTCAATATTGGCTGGGGACGGGCTCCAAAGTCCAGCCCGGGGAGCCGGGCACGGCGCGGCGAGGGGGCTGCCCGGGGAGGGGGTGCAGGGCTGCTCGCTGTGCTGGACCCCCGCCCCGCGGCGCTGAGTCCGGAGCCAGCTCGGTGCCCCATCGGCTCGCAGGCCAGAGCCCTGGCGGGGTGGCGGTGCTGGGGCACCCGGTGGGGACCGCCTGCCCTTGAGCACCCCGGCACCTGCCAAGCAGCTCCGGCCTCAAGCGCTCGCCCAGATAACCGGCCCCACCAGGCCCCAGCTATCGGCTGTGGGGCGGCCGCCGGCGCCGGACCACCACCCACTATCAGCCCCGGCAGCCCGGCTGGCTCCAGCAGAGCCAGCACCGAGCTGCTGGGCATGGCTGGCCCCACTGGGGAGGTGGCTTGTCCACAGCGACTGCCCCGAAGCAGAGCTGCCCTTTGGAAGGGCTCTGTGCCAGGGGACACCAGCTGTCCCCTTGTCACAGCTGCTTTCAACCCTGTGCCGGGAGGCTCAGCCTTCCCCTGTATCCCCCGGCCCCAAGACCATCCCTGCATCCCCTCTCCATCCTACATGGAGCAGCCCCTAAGGCAGCCAAGCACAGGCTACGGCAGGGCCGGGGCAGCTGTGGAAGCCCCTCTGCAAGGGGCAGGCCGGGCTCAGCGTTGTCCCCTCCCTGCAGGAGAAGCCCCCCAGTTCGGGCACCACTGCCACGGCTGCCCATGCCCAGTGCTAGCAGGAGGGGCAGCTAGCGAGGGCCGGCACTGGGCGAGAGCGGGCTCAGAGCACCCCAAGGTCCAGCTGAGCATGGAGAGGTCACGCCTGGTGCCCTCCACACTCACTGAGCTGTGGACATGACACCCCCCCCCCCCGCCCCCACAAAGTTTCCAGTAGCAGCAGAAGGGAAGCTGCTGTACTCTGGGAACATGCTAAAAATCCCAGGCTGTTAATCGGTTAACAATAATTAAGCCTTGAAGAAGCCAAGGGGGGACCAAGCTCAAGGCTCCTTGCCTGCTGCACCCCTGCGCCTCCTCCTGAGGCCATGCTGGAGCCCCAGAGAGCAGGGGTGCCCCACGGGGGCTTGGTGGTGGCCAGCCTCCACGAGGTGGTGGGTACAGCTGGACGGGTGCCTCCCCCTGCCCACAGTGCCAGGGGGCAGCAGGGCCACAGCTGCCTGCCAGCCCCACGCTCGCGCCTGCCAGGTGTGGGGACGGTATTTATAGCCCCTGCCCAGGACACTAATGCCATGCAGGGGCTGCTATAAAAAGCAAGTCTCCAAAAAGGTCTTGGAGCAGACGCTGGTGTGAGGTCTCCACGCTGGGGCCTGGAAACATCCCAGCCTGAGTCACACTCTGATTCACCCAGGTCCTGCTGCATGCCCAGCAAACCAACCAGCTCTTGCGGATAGGGGATGAGGCTTCTCTAGGGAAAGCAGCATCTGTCGCCAAGAGCTTCGAGCCCTGAAACCCGTCAAGGGATTTCCTCTGTCCAGCAGAGCTAGACCTGGCTGGAAGGCTCCCAGCTCAGCTCCTGAGCAAGGAGTATGATGAACGCACCCAAGAAACCATCAACCTCCTCGCAGTGCAGCACTGGTTCACCACCTCCCCAGCCCATCCTGCCTTTGAAGCTCACCATGTCAGAGCACCCAGCACATCCCCGTTAGGCTGCGGGGAGCAGGGTGGTGGGCTGGGAGCTGTGCCTTCAGACGCTGCAGGAACGGTCCTTGCTAATCTCTGAGCTGCAGCCAACAAAGCTGTGGTTGCAAAACACACATTAACAAAACAAGGGAAGCAGTTTTGATGGCTGTTCAGCCAGGCAATGCTGGGGTGAAAAAAAGGAGACATTTCAGCTTCCCCCCCCCCAGTATTCCCTTCAGGCGAGCTACCCAGTGCCACCCTCCCCGCTGTAGCAGGAGGACCAGTCAACCCCAGGACTGCTCCTGCATCCTTGGTGACCTCCTCCTGCCCAGGGGCAGAAGAGCACAGCCCCACAATGGACAGGGCCAGCTCGGAGCACACACGCCCGCACCGGCACGGTGCCTCCTGCCCGGCACAGCTCGGGGAAAGGGCAGCACGGCTGCAGCAGCAAGGCACAACCCAGCTGCCATACTGGGAACAAAGGCAGGCCCAGGGGGTGGTACAGCCAGACCTCAGTAGGAGGCTTAAAAGATGGTTCTTTGGAGTCGTTAGCTGACCTGACCCAGACTCGCTGTTGCCTTTGCCTCGACCCCTTGGCCCTGTGGCTCCGTTTCCCTTCAGAAGGCAGCAATGTCATGTCTGACAGGGGCTCTGGGGAAGGCAGAGGCGAGACGTCGCAGACAGTACCACACGAACACTGGGTGCCCACAAAGGACTCGCTGCAAGCCAGTTTTACAAACACAAGTACATAATGTTTATTTTTAACTTTCCAATTTATTACAAGTACAGCCCTTAGCAGAAACCCCCTCCCCCCCAAATGACATTTATTTTAAAAAAACCTTACAGTTCCAAAGGTTTCACCATGTAGGACCTGCAGAAAATGTTCTCTATGAACAGGACAAAACAAAGCCTCTGAAGGGGACGTGCGAAATACAAATGTCAGTGCTATTCTGTGGGGCAGGGGCTGAGGCTGGGGAGAGGTGAAGAGGGAAGTGGCTGGAAACCTGCCTAGTCTCTGCAGCCATCAACAGTCCAGAACTGAAACAAATACCTGTTAAAAAAATCCTAGAAAGTTCATAAAACTAGGCTGCAATTTTTCATCAATAATTCTTTTCTTCTCAAATCACAGGACCTGCAACATTGGCTTTTACTTTTCTGTTACAAAACCAGTATAAAGCAGCCCTGTGGCTGGTTTGTTCCAAATTGGACTTGTATAATAAAAAGTTTGAGCCCTGATTGTATGATCAAAACCTGTCATGACAGAGAGGGAAAGGCGATGAAAAAACACTGACTTTTCTCTAAGAAAAAGGCGTCTCTTGGGCGGCAGGACCTGCTGCTGGGGCTGCGGCAGAGCAGCCTCCCAGCAGGATCAGGCTGGTCAGCCAGTGCAGGACGGTCCTCGCAGTGCTGGGGGAGTGCGAGGGAGGTGAGCTAGGGAAGGTATTACTATAAAACATGGTGAGAGCGTGGCTAGAGAGGGACTGGGAGACCCCCCCCACCAACAATTCCCCCGATGTAACTCCAGCTACTGGTAGGAAAATTAATTTTTAAGAGGGGGAAAATATAAAGCAAACACAATTTCATATAAACTGTACATGTGCCAAAGCAAGACAACAGTATCTTACAGGTGTTCTTTGTACAAGATCACAGCTAGAAACAAGCCACTTTTAACTAGAAAATTAATTTAAAAAGTTACACAGAACATGTTTCTGCTGCTCCCCTTGCCCTGGAGCTCCCTACAGGGTGTGCAGAAAACCACGCTCTCTGGTATGCTTCTGGCACTCGGTTCATCCAAGGGGCTACGTGATTGTGTGCTGTTCAAGGTGAGCAGGGAAGCCATCTGCCTCCTCTTTGCCGTGTACATGTGAAGATCTGAGCTCAGAAGAACCCTCTTTGGAGCGCAACCTCCAGAGATTGCTCGCCGAGAAGAGAGAGAGGGAAAAAGCAAGAGCACCTCGAAGCCAATTGTGTTAGGATGCTGGTGAAAGCTGTATCTCCATAAATGTAAGTGCTTGCTTGCCCTATGCAGCCCTTCAACTGGGGGCTCAAAATTAACACCATATAAATATATACATACAAGAACTAGCAGCCCATTGGCCTGATCACACCCAGCCCTTCGGTGAAGCAATATGATCCCTCCCCGCGCCAGCTCAAGGCTGGTTTCACATCACAGGCCGCAGATGGCAGAGGTGGCAGAGGTCCCACCACGCTCCGGCGCTGGCTGCTTGCAGAGGGGAGGAAGCAGCTCGTCCCAAGGAAGCTGACAGCGCCTGAGCTGGCACAGGCTTTGTGCTCCCCTGCCCAGCCCTGCCCCTTGCCCTCCCACCTTCCCCTCCTAGCAGGACAGGCTCCTGAAGAGCTCTGTGGCCTTTGCAGGAAGCAGCAAGTCATCTCCGCTCAGTCAATGGATGACCAAATACTTGAGGAAACTGCAGAAAAATTAAAACTAGGACGGGCCCAAGGAAAAGGCTGGATTAATAGAGAAATGCCTGCTGCTTCCCAGCTCCCTCCAGACAACCGATCCTGCTGCATGGCAGCACCAGACGGCCTGCTCCAGCTCTGGCTCTCCCCCTAGTCTCCCCATCCCTCATTTCTTCCTTTTCCGACCCCGGGAATGTTCAAGGGGCTCTGACTCACTGTCCCCTTCCTGCTCCTCCAGTCCCTGGCACCTGGCAGAGAGCTTCTGGCATTTCCTGCGTGCATACGTGTAGCCAGGCAGGTGTTTGTGCACCATGTCAATCAAACACTGTTCCGTCTTCTCCAGGCAGGACAGTACGTGACTCCCATTCTGGTTGTAGCGCTCAGCGTTGGAGAACACCTGCTTGATGTCGGAGAGGAACTCCTGCACCGAGCGGTAATTGCCACAAGAGCACTTGCTCTGCATAGTCTGGAAGTCCATAGGGTTGCTGATGACCTCAAAGTAATCTTCAGCTTCCTCCGTGGTCACTGGCTCCCTGCCGAACGAAGAGCCACAAAGACAGGAGGAAAATGACGGCCCCAGCCACACGCAGTGCAGAGCTGTAGAGGAGCAAGAATCACCCCCACCCCCTTCGCTCAAGCAGCAGCCCTGACCCGCACCCCCACGGCGCCATAACAAGCCCAAGCAGCACCTCAACAGTGCTACAGTCACGTCAGCCCTGCGGTGGCCGCGGCATGATGACGGGAAGGACAGCAGCTTGTCCTTCTGCCCAGAGAGCTGGTCCAGGCACGGGGACTGACATGTGGCAGGTATGGCTGCCTCCTCTCAGTCACTAGAGTGCCCTGCAAATCCTGGGGGCTGCAGAAAGCACCCACCCCACCCTCCCCCTCTTCGGTCCAGAGCCTATCGCCCTGTTACACCACCTCAGAAGGGCCCCACGTCTTCAGTCCAGCAGAGGACTGAGAGAGCATGGTGGTTTCTTCTGGAGCAGCTTCACTGCCTTCCTTCCCATCCATAACTTGCTTTTGAAACCCCATTCTTGCAGCCAGCGAGTGGATGCGGCAGGACTGCAGCACGGCCAACCCACACCTACACACTGCCTGCAGACAGTCCTGCGCCCACGGAGAAGGCTGCCACCTGCCCTCACCTGAAGGGCCAGCTAAAGCGGTACTTGATCAGCTTGCTGAGGATTTCCTCACACTTCTGCAACTCAAGGCTTTGGCGACGTGCCGTCTTCTTTGTTTGAAGGACCTGCCCACACAATGGATGCTGTTAAAAAACAGGGAACCACTACGGGCTTTAGTGTTCAGCAAACAGTTTTGAGGCCAAAGCAGCTAGTTCTTAGCAGAGCTTCTTTTCAATCCTCCTGCATACAAGCCAGTGTCTTAACGATTGGGGATATGTCGTACTGCTGCACAAAGTTCTAATCGTTCAAATGCAGTCATCTTCCACAATAATCAAGAGGCAAACCGCTCTGCTGCAGGACCTCTGATGGTAACAGCCAAGACAGACAGTGGCAGCTTGAGTTACAGAACAGGAGCCCCATCCAGAAGCTCTGGTGGGAATAACTCACAAGCAGCCCGTCTTTTCTCTGAGGGCAGCAAGCTTTTTCAAGACAGTTTCAAAGACAATATGGTCAAAACAAGCAGCCAAAGAATAAACGAGTGAATCGGAGAGCATAAATTCCCTCCCCCCCCCTTCTCCGAGCCCCCGGCAGACAGCATGCAAGAGGCAGAGGGAGAAAGCACTTGTGCTGCCGTACTGACACTGCAGAGCCAACCGTGCCGTTTTAAATACCAAAGAGCAGCTGATGCCTCGAGCACTGCTGTCCCGTACACAGGCTGAACACAAGGTCAGCCATTTGTCCTGGGATCCGCAGCAGGTCAGCCACCAGTACAGGGACATCCCCTCAGCTCGCAAGGCATCACTGCTTAGGGTACGTCAGATGATGGGAAGGCTCCGCAACACGGGGAACTATTCCTGACCCAGCTTTGCTCTCTTCCCAGGAAAAATGGTAAACGAAAATCTCCTCTTCCCCAAGTCAGTGTTTTGTCAGAGCCCCTGACCCAGTTCCAGTAAGATTTTCTCCACTTGAATATCCCTCTAGGCTGGCTGTGGTAGCCCATGCTTGCTGGTTTGGTTGCCCTCCAATCTGTAACGCAGACCAGCTAAAAGGACACTGCAGATCCACCAGCCAGCCCACCCACAACCAGCATAAGTAGCAGGGAGCCCAAAGATCACAATCAAGACCCCTCAAGAAGAGTGACAGGATATACCAGCACTACTAGTGCCAGTCAGCGGACAGATGGCAGATCTAGCAGAGGCTTGTGACGTGGCCCACAGCGCTAGAGTATCCTCACGTATCCCCTGTGGCGTGTCCCTCCCCAGGACAAACAGCACAGCACACTGCAGCGCCACCCCGCCTAGCGCGCACACATGCACAAAACTGCTCTGTTCAGGAGCATACAGTTTTATTTTTTGAATGTCAAGTGAAACCTAAACCAGCCAAATTATGTCCTGGAGGTTGGGGAGTGACCATACGGACAACAACTGTCAGAAAACAGCCAAGGCTGGGGAGCAAGGGTCCAACATTGCTGGCATTCTCTGACCATCCAGGACCCCCTCAGTCCTCCCACCTCTCTGCAGAGACATATGGATACTATTTAAAACCCTTTAACAAGCTGCAGGCTGCCTGCTACTCAAGGGGGACAATGTGTGAAAGCGGCTGGGGAAAGATGCCTGGCATATCTGCTCCATTTGTACTGGGCCCTTAAGGATATGCCTCCTTTGTTAACCCGCCCCCAGCCCAGCCCGGGTTTCACAATATGATTCAGAGTATTTCTCTGGGAAGGGGAGGGAAGGAAGCATGACACCCATTTCGTTTATAACTCATGATGTGAGCAGCCTCCGGGGAGCAATTTGGCTCTTACCAGCTCATCAATGTCTGCGCCGTTGACAGGTGCAGCCCGCTGCCGGGGTCCCCTGGCAGGGTGCAGTGACTGCTTCTTCCTTTGGTGCCTTCCCTGCCTCGAGGAGTACATGGCTGTGCTCTGCTTGCCCCGGGCTGCCTTCCTGGGTCTCACTGAAACACATAAATCATGAACTCAGAGGAATGGGTTAACCTGGAAGCAGATCACAAGCCCTTTGCCCAGCCACTACGCACCAGGCAGAGACTGGCTCACAGTACAGAGGAGCTAGTGAACCCACGGACGACTGCAACAGCCCAGCTTCGTCAGCCCGTGCTCACTCAACACATGCTCATGTCAGCTGTGCTTGATACCATTTCCAGATGAGATAAGTGGGTAATCGCCTCCCGTCCAAAAAGAGGCCATTGCTGTCTGGCAACAGCCCTCTACTAAAGGGTGGTCACACACACCAGCCAACGGCACTGGCAGATTGTCAGCTCCAAGGGAGACCTAGGAGCTTCCAGCTTCTCTGCCGCAGGTAAGGCTGGCCCAGGGCTGCAACAGCAAGCCCCTCTGCCTGCAGGGCCAAGTGCCAAGAGTGATGCATGAAGACTCGAGGGAGGGCAGGGGAAGTAATGCAAGGACAACTGTCTCAAACATAACTGCAACATCCCTTCTGAAAGCACCAGGAGCAGAAACTTGCAGTTTCCCCTGTTTCCGGCTCCTCACTGGTTCGGGGAGGGACGCTTTACCAAGCATTTACAAGTGACCCACAAAGTGGGATAAGCCAGTTGCTAAGCCCCCCCTGAAAAGTGAACCTTGTGCAGGGGAAGTGTCGAGTTACTGCAGTCAGAAGCTGCTCCATGTGCAAGTGGGAAACAATGGAATTTTATTCCTCAGGACCAGGGCTGCTGCATTATATCCCACAGAAAGGCCCCTGCCTGTTTGTTAGTCTGCCTGTCAGACCTTCACACTGATAAAAATGCAAGTGTGCTGACACACTCCCTTGTCTTAAGTTTCTTTCATGACTCCTCTGTATCAGGAGAATGTGTTGGTGTTCCCCAGCCAAGCTCCTTCCATCTGGTCACAAGTGCTTGAGCAAGCCGTATCCAGGGGGCTGTAGCATTTCATCTGTGGCCTCTAATGCAGCCCTGTCCAATAAATCATCTTGCCGGGCCCCCCACATGAGGAACGTGCGTTAGGGCAGTGGGACGTCTGCCTGCTGTCGCTCTGCTTGTGTCTCAAGCGTGTGGCACGTGTTAAATGTCTGACAATCCAACATTCTAGGTTATATGCCTCAGGATAAACACCATGAGGATTAATAGGACTTCTCTATTAAAACAAAAAGTTTTCCACAGTGACCTTTCCATGTTAATGCTCTTTCAAGCCAGGGGTTGCATTTAGCACTTTATTTTTAGTGACTGTAGCCCTCTTTTGCTATTGTTTGGAAACCTTGGCTCAGCTCCTGACTTGGCTGTGCAACATAGGCTGAACACACTCCAAGTGTGGACATGGATACACCGCAGAACAACAAGCAGTGTACATAGCCAGGGTATCAGTGAACATCCCTGAAACCAGAATAAAGCAAGGGAATCAAGACTGATAGATCTGGATGGAAACCCTCGAAAGAACATGGGATAATCCTTTGGGTCTCAGTCTCCAGATTCCACCATCTACCCTGGTTAAGACAAATTGAAGTTAATTTTATGTCAGTCACGGGCATTTTGACAGAAAGCAAATGCTGGCAGTGTGCCATTTCAAGACCGACCTTCAGTGCATCAAGTTGCCCAAATGAGGGAGAGTCGAATTCCCCTAAAAACAAAGTGGATACATACACTAAAAAGTGGTTAAGTGGAGAAGCAGTCAGCGAGGAGTCTAGAAAATGCTCTTTTATTCCACACAGCTGCCCAGGAATGCACCAGTTATGCATCCCAAGTAGTCTCTGTATGCAATCAAAGGGTGCTGGCGGTCCAGGCCACGCTACACCTCAAGTACTGTGCCTTACCACAGGAACTGGGCAGAGGAAGCACTGGTCTTGCTATTTGAAAATGCCTCCTTGCCACATCACTAGAAATTCTGCACTTAAGAGGTTGTGAGCTGATGGAAAGGGAAAAAGGAAAGGGGGCTGTGATTAAAGCTCCATAAGCATCTATTAACAGCATCCAGTTTACCAACAAACCCTGTGGGCGCAGAGACCGCCGGTACCAGTAACTGATAATGCTGTTGCCCCGCTGCAGCCTCTGCTGACCACCTCACAGCACTCTTAACAGTCTTGGCAGCGTCCCCAGGGGAGTGACAGGGCAGCAAGTGATAGCTCACTGCAGTTTCAATCTCTGCAAGCACTGACCCCATCACAGAGAGACAAGAGTTCACTCCAGCTCCCCAGGTAATGTACAGCACCACCAGAGCCTTCCCCTGTGACATCTCCCGCTGTTTCCAAGTAAGATCCTGTTCTGTGTGAGGACAAGCACAAGTTCCAAATAGGATGGACACTGAAGGCAAAGTCTTAGTATTTTACTGTACTTTCCTGCATGGTTAAAGCCTTACATTTCAGTCCAGCAACTTCATAATCTTCTTCCTCTTCCTCTTCCTCCTCAGCATCTGGTTCATCAGAAGCTTCCTCGCCTTCTTCATCCTCATCTTCATCAGAATCCTCTGCATAGTTCCTAGAGTAAGGCAGGTGAACACATCTGTTGTACCAGACCCTGGGCCCTCTGTACTGTTTGTTCACAGGCAGAGACCTGCTGACCACCTCAATGTAAAATAAATACCCAGCCTCAGACTGAAGCAGTCTGCAGCATTTCAGAGAGTATCAAGTTGTAGCCACAGCTGAAAGGGCACTTCCCAGGCTACCGTCTGAACATCTGGGCTGAAAATCCCCAACAGCTGAATCTGTGTATTTTTTGCTGTTCTAGGCACCTTGACCACATAACGGATTTTAGGATTGTGACTGCTGTACAATTACTCCTCCCCAAGAGGATATGCTGCTCTTTTACCCAGGTCTGCAGGCCTGGCCTAAGGAGTTGCAGGAGGGGGGCTTTTTTTGTTTCTGCAGGAGTATTTTACCCATTACCTCCTTCCACTGTCATGCCACTTGGATGTGCACTATAGGAAACAGAGCTCATTTAGTATTATTTGTGAGCAGAGCACCAGGCTTCTCATGTGCTGATACCAGAAGCCACAGAGACTCCCTGCCCAGGACAGTTCTGACTTCTCGCATGTGTCTGTTGAAGCATTCAAACCATTACAAAACCAGGAAAACAAAACAGCATGCACAGGCAAAAGGGGACAAAGGCAAAGCTGTTGTGAGAGTCTCAATCCTCTCGAGAAAGAGGATCTTGAGCAGTAAAAGGAGCAAGCTCCCACAGTACAGGCAGGGCAAAAGTGCTTCCAGGCTGAAATTTTTTTCCTACCTCAGCTCGAAAGACAAGAACAGAAAGCAGATAAGACAGGTGTTACCCCACCTGATGGCTCTCGTCCAGGAGCCAAGCAGCTTGCAGGTGACTCTGCCACATCAAAGTAACTATGATCTCAGGCTAGAACAGCTGCATTGAAGCCCTGTCATTTTTGTACAAGCCTGATGAACCCTTATATGGTGCCCAGGGAGTAAGTAATACTTTTAAGGCCATACACCACCTGCACATTACAAGCTAGTACACCTCCTATTGTGCTGCTGCTCTGGAAGGGAGGATCTGTTGATTGCTTATGCTTCAGATGCCATTTGATAGCCTCACCTCGCTGACAAGCGGGTAGACTCAGCACAGAGTCACAATCAACGCTGGACATACATTGTAAAAATAAAAATACATTTCACATACATTTAACTTCCAGCTTGCAATTAAAAAAACCCCAAGCCATAATTCAATCCCTTGTTGTCAGGAGGCAGCTACTAATTTCTGCTGCATAGAACAACTTTTTGGTTCTTCCTCAAATCATGTTCCCTCTCTAGCCCTACAAGGACTCCTGCCTTGTTAAGGTTTATCAGGTCCAGAAAACCACGGAGTGGCATTTTGTAGCCTGATTTGTAGTAGCACAGTAGGGACTGAGTGGCAACCTGGAGTAATGCCTGCTATAACTTGACAAGAGCACAACAGTAATTTAGCCCAGTGAACTACAGAGCTGCAATGCTACCAGCTACACTCCCATGAGAAAGCAACTCAACTAGCTGCTCAGTTAAACAACAGCCCTTAGCACAGCTGATTTTGGTTGATGTTTTGTGCATGTTTTCACTGCCAAACAAGTTATTTATTAAAACTCCTGTTGTCATGGGTCAGCATAACACAGGTGTGCTCAAAGTTACAGCTTGAAAAAACGCTTTTCTATTGTTCCAGTGTCACCGAGTTAACTAAGCTAATTTCAAACCTTTTAAGTGGGCTCTGTTTCAGGCTGTTTTGGTTGTCTTGTGAAAGGGCAGCTAGAACTGTCCCTCTGTGGCAACGCAAAGGAAAGGAGGCTCACTCACCGGCCTCGTGAGCTGCGCCTGGCAGTAGAAGGCTGACAGGCTGGGCACTGCCATTCACCATCTGGTATCTCATAGAGTGCCGGTCTCAGACAAAACAGGTGGAAGGCTTTGTTACACTCGTCACACAGGATCAGCTTGTCATCTTCACCTAGGAGAGCACAACTTACTTGTTACAAGTGCCACAGCCTGGCCCAACCTGAGAAGCAGAAGCTGCTGCAGTGCTGGGAGGTCAGGACAAAGCAAAAGAAAGATGCAAAGTACCCTCTGCCAGCAGGGACCCTTCCTTCTTGTTTTCACCACTGCAGTGCACACCAGCAGCATTCAGAAACAAAAAAGTCCCTTGCCCTACAAAGATTTCATTTGTGGCAAAGGTGGAAACCTGCCAAATTGGTTCCACCCAGGCTAAATCAAGCCAAACAAAGGGAAAGAGAAATCTGCTGCAAAGATGCCCGAGAGCCTAGCAAGGAGCTATAAATGCAGCTATTCTTATTCTAGCCTCAGTGTGGTTAACCTGCACAGCATCTTCTTTCTACTTAAGGTAGCAAGCCAAAAAAGGCAATCAGTATGCAGCAGAACTAGTCTCTCTGTGCTTCTCACTGATGCAGGGAAACATGGAGATAGTCCTGAGCCAGCTATTTCATTACTAAAGAAGAAAAAAAAAAAAGTGCAGAGAGCTTGCCAGCATCTCTTTCTCCAACATACCAGTTCTTAATTTCTGTGGAACAAAAATCTGTTAGTCTCAGGTGAGCACCCTCTTGCATTTGCCTAGAATCCCCCCTCAACAGCAAATAGGACAGGTTTTGCATTGGTTTGGAATATCCCTGAGGCTCTACAGTGAAGGAGAATGTTGTACCATTTCGGCCCTTATTTCTTTGAAGAGGTGGATGGCACAGTCTTTTGGTAAACAAAAAGTAGCCCAGCATTCCCACTGAGGTCTGTCTGCCCTCATTTCCCAGTAGTGTTTCAGCAAATAGAAAGTGAGACAAAAAGCACATGATGAGGCAGAATGTACTACCAAGCTGTTTCCTCCAGGCTTCCATCCAAAAGGAGAGGTTATGGCAGAACAAATACTAGCACTCCACCACTGGTGACAACTCTTACTATCCCCTCCACCTGCAAGACTCTAAAGCCCTTCATACTGTAGTGGATACAGAGAAGGTAGCCCCTTGCCACCTGTTCAGTTACTTCCCCAGCCTTACAAAGGACAGCTACCTCCCCAGCCTCTCCTTGCTTGTTCTTTCTGTAAAAGACGGGATTAACTGACAAGGCTCAGAGGCTCAAAGACCATTCAAACTAAAAAATGAAACAGGGAATGGAGTGGCACAAGTGTTCCCAGAAGGATCTGTAGATGACTTGTGTCTAAGTGCCCTAAATATTCAGGGGACGGCAGCTCTGCAATGTTCTGCAAGACCGTGTATCAGTTTTGTAAGAATGGTTTATTGGAGTTCGGGTCAAACGCTTCTGTGAGATCAGCGCTTCTGATTAAATCCTGATGTTCAAAACTCAAAATACAGCCAAAGACAGAGTGACAGACTACAAGGGCATGTTGCCTAAGCAGGGCATGGAGAGGTGACAGCTTCCAACTGTTGCGCAGGCGTGGGGCAGGAATGCATACCTTTCTTGCGACACACTTTGCATCTGGCATTCTCTGCTGACATATCCCACTTGATACAGGCATCCAGCATCCCGAGCAGCACGTGCATACGGGAGAAGGTCTGGGCCTCACGGATTGCTGTCTTCCACTTCTCCATGGCTGAAGCAACCTGCAGACAGACCTAACAGCTTACAACGAAGCACAGGCACAGCTTGCTACAGTCTGAAGATGTTTTTATATCCTTTAGCTGGGGCCCTTAACCAAAGCTCAACTCTATATTTCTTTTCTTCTATACAGCCTCAGCAGTCCTATTTGTGGTTTATCCATAACCAGCCTCACTGGATCAGACAGTTTGTTCATAACAGTAGAGCCCTTTTGCATTTCACGGCCAGGCTGAAACAACCTATGTGAACTCCACTAAATTCCTGCTCTGAAAGTCTAACCCAAATAATCATCAGGCTAAGAAAATAAAAGGCAGAAACCTAGAACTGTAAAACACAGGATGAAAGTTCGGAGACAGCTGGCACCAGCACTGGAGCGTGGTGTGCTGGAGCGGCCTGTGCTGCCCTCCAGCGGGTACCGCAGACACCCAAGGCCACCACAACACTCGGTCCTCCCGGTCCTCCACGCTGCTCAGCTGGCAGAGGGGACCGTGACATCAGCTACAGTCAGATTTGACAGGCAAAGCACCTGGAGCCCCAAATATGAAACCAGCTGTTTTCCTGAGACAAGATGGCCTCAGTGCACGTGAAATCCCCGAATTAGCTGCAAGTGAGGGTGAAAGCATTAAACCTGAGATTTGCATGAAGGCAACTGCTGGAGTCCGCACATAGCAAGCCTCATGTGAAATCTCAAACTCAGCTCTGGAGGTTTAGAAACAACGTTGTGGCAAATCGGAAATGCACCAGAACAGAGAAGTAATCCAGAGCCACTGCATGTTCAACTCCAACGTTAATCCTTTGCTTTACAACAATGAGGTGATGGCCTAGACATGACAGGGACATAATAGGACTCAAGTTAAATGTTCTTCTACCCCAGGAGAATGAGAAAACAAACAGTGAAGTGTCAGATGGGAAAATTTAAACTCTGCAGCTGACAGCAATTTGGGAGCCAAACAAAACCCAGGATTTTTGCAGAGTTGCACATTCTCCTCTGACTGAATTTGAGGAAGCACAGCATATATTAGATGCTTGGAAAAAAAACACAAGCTATTCTAAAATGCCAGCATCCTTGCTGCCATTGCTAGTGTGGAACCTGGAACCTGAGACATTCAAGACAAACGGAAACCTGCACAGCCTACTGTGGCAGATTACACAGCACTGTGCTATTTCTTTGCAGAACATTGTTGAGGTGCTTCACATACTGTGTAATTGATTTTCCAAGTAACTGTTCCATGGGTTTTGCTGTTAACACACTGGGTAACTGCTGGGCCAAGATAAATCTGCAAAAACTGTTGGCAAGTTTTGCTTAAGATCTTTCTCCTCAAGCCTGTGGAATTTAACAGATTTTTAGCCTTGCTTCCCAAGCATCATGAGACTATGGCATTTTAGCAGTACCATTATCAAGGGAGTTCAGACTGCCAACTAGGCAAAACAGGAGACTGAAAGAAGACTGAAAACAAAAATACTGAAGGAGAAGTCCTCAGTCACATTTCAACTTCAGTGACAGAAAATGTCTGCTTTGGTAAAGGTGGACAAACCTCCAGTTCGAAAGACTCCCCAGTTGGTATCCTAAGACGACAGAAATCCCCCTGAACAGCTGAAACTGCAGTTGCTTGGTTGTGAAGCTGGTCTTTGAGGTATTGTCTGCAGGTGAACTGACACCCTAGATTTCTCCCTTGCAAACACCACTGAAAGCCAGTGGCAGTGATGGATAATATACCAGTGTTCTTCACTATGCTCAGGTGGCTGTGCTGCAATCTCATGCTGCCAAGAGGTCACATAGTCCCTCTCCTGTTCTGGGATAGTCCAGAGCGGTACTGCCACTAGAAGTGGCAACATCTGCAGAAACAGAGATACAAGACTAATTTGCAGAAACAGCCATAAGCCAGGTCTACATCGCCGCCCAGCAGTATGCTCTCTAGCTATGTAGCTGAGCCAGCAGGAACCCTCAGTATAGACAATTATGTCAGCAAACGGGTGCTTATTAAGCCATAACTTGTTTCTCACAGGGAAAATGAGACATAACCATACCACAGGACTGCAAATTCACTTGTATAGTCTGTAAGTATATTAAGTGTGTTTTTCCAGTATGGCTATGCTGTATTTTACCTGCTTTCTCTCTCAGTGCAGTTCTGGCTCTAAAAGACTTCATAATTCTTGACCCATGCAAGAGATTTGTCTTTAAAAGCCTAGTCAGTCAGTTTTTTTTCAATGGATAACTATATCTAAGATCTGGGCTGCTCCTTCAAGGTCACCTATAAGGGTTTTCTGCTTTGGCAAAAAGAAAGCTCATTGTAGATAAACTGAGGCAAAAAAAAAACCCCAACCCCCAAAAAACCCCAAAACCACACACCCAAGAAACCAACCCCAAAATCCAACAAAAGTTGAACATTGCTTGTACTACCACAAGTGTCTAGAAAGCTCTAAGCCAGATATAAGAAAGCACTGAACCACTGCACCGCGTTAAATAAATGCTCCAGAGACATCAGCACAGGACAGAAGTTAGTGCTCTGGAGGGACATCTGCATGACTGCATACTCAGACTGGCAATACTTAAATCTGTAGCCATACACCTATAAGGCTCAGTTGTATAGCTAAGTATGCAGTCACATTAGACAAATTAGGTAATATTAGGAAAAAAAAAAAACAACTTATGATTTAAAGTACAGCAATATTCAGAAATCCTACTGTTCCAGCTGGTTTACAGAGGAGAAAGTACAAATCAGGCAGCTTCAGCCACACAGAGCACTTTGTCTAACTAGGTTGCTGTAGCTGAAAATTCTGCAATTGCTAGAATGAAGCACACTACGCAAGCCTGGCCTTACTGTAACAAATAATGCCTGGTAACCATGTTATTAAGAGAGACAGCAATGGTCTAAGGCAGAATGAAGAAACTAACCAACATTAACGATCAAAATGGCTCAATTTTCAGGCAAATAAAAGCTTGGGTTTGAAACCTGATACAGCTTTAGCAATAGTAGGGAAGTGACCAGGGCTCAAATACAGAGCTCATGCTGCTAAATTACTATCCATTTAGATGTCATAGTAAATCTGATGTTACCCTTAAAGTATGCTTTACAAGTACAACCCTTATGGTTATAGCTATAAGACACATGATAGTAGGGCACGATATGGTATTGCTGTAGATGCAGGAAATGTGATGATCCAGACACTGTCTCAGACAGAACTGATTTTTACAGCTCTGTATTCTGCTGATAGCTTTTAGGATAAGGTAGCCTTCCATTCCCTTTGCACTAAGGACTCAAAGACTCAGAGTTAACAAAGTTGAAACACTCAGGACAACTGGGAAATTGAAAATTTCTAGTGTCTATCCAAATATCTTGCTAACATGGCAATGCCACAGCATAGCAAAGACTTGATGTTCAGCATACAGTGAGATGTTAAAAAAAACCAAACCACCACACAAAAAAACAAAACAAAAACCTAAACCACACCCCAGAAAACCCACACCCAGAACCAGTCAAGCATCTAGGACTTCGGTTTTTAAGTTGGCAATTTCAAATGCTTCTGTTGTTCCAATCCTGATCTTGCTAGTTCTGCTGAAATATCAATCAGGGCAGGGGACTTGGGGGGGGCAGTGGGGAAAGTCTTGTCATGAGGCACTAATGGCTCATTCAACTTAAAGAGCATAGAAACCACCCCTGCACATTATCCCTCTTAGGATGACACACTGGTACAGCTCAACTGCCTGCAGGACCCTACCAAATCCTCCACAGCCCTTCTCCATCCCATCTGAACTTTGATTTGGAAGGCTATGTACTCAGCCCCACAATACCACTTCTCTACTTCAGGCACATATGGTGTGTTTCCTCAGATGTCCAGGCAAGCTGTGTGCAATCCACAGTTTGTCATCTTCTATGGGTGTCTCCATGCATATGATGGCTAGTGTCTCTTCCTGCACAACACTGATATTTACCTGAACTTAACTCCCATAAAGGAGAGACACGCTGAGGTTTTGGTGACTGCAAGGATCAAAGGCATTAAGCCACCATCAATCCTCTCTTGACAGATACAACTCCTGTTGTGTAAAAATGCTCCATAATATGCTTTTATTAAAGTACCCAATTTATACTTGAAGGAAGTCAAACATTATTTCCTGTCCACAGAAAGAATTACTGTAATTCCTCAGCACGATTTTCATTTTGCCAATACCTTTACTCTTCAATATAGTCAGGGAACACCCGGCCGTAAAAACAACAAACCCACTGCACTCCAAACTTGGAATGAGGAGAAGCTGTTCAGGATTTAGTACCCGATGAAGCTTATTGTCCTTGCTCAAAGAGCGGTACTACGAGACTGAAACAGAGCCCTGAAGTGAGCAATACCTTAGCTTCTTCTGCCATTTTCTTGTCTTCATCTATCTCCTCAGCCTTGGCAATATAGTCCTCTCCTTGGTTCCTTCTCTTCTGCTTGGGGGCCATGAAACCTTGCAGAAACTTCTTAACAACGCCAGCCTGGAGTGCTATCACACACTCTCCAAAATCCTTCAGGCTCTCTAGTGAGTATACCTGTTAGGAAGAGCATACGATCACATAACAGTTGGATGTTACTCTGTGCTGGTTTAGGTGGGTCTGCCCTGCAAATTGATACATATGAACACTGCATTAATTATCACATCTACCGTATTTGGTTATGGAATCAGCATATTGCTGTTGGTTCTGCTAGTTCATACCTAGCTGATGATCATGCATAGCACTGTTCAGAAAAAAACATCACGCCTTCAAAAAAAACAAAGAACCCCACACGAAAAATCCCAAATCCATCATGACCAAGCACTAAACTGTTCTTCCGCTCCTTCAGTGACTTCACTTTTCCCCTCCTCTTAATACTTATGGTCTCATCTACACAGGGAAGTCTCTGCAGTGACTCCGGGTGCAGCTAAACCAGAGCTTTAACCATTCCAAGCCAATGTCACTTGGTAGGGGGAGCACGCGCTAGTCACAAGAGTGTGTACTCTATCCATATGAGGCACATTTATCCCCCCCCTAAAGACACTCAGTGCACCAGTAACACTCATCTGAGTTAGGCTGAACTAGCCAGAGCACTAAAACCGCATATTTTGGTTTACTGCACAGTAACCTCCTTGTGCTCACATACCCATGAACACCCTTTAGGTCCTGGAACAGGGATACAATCATTACCCCGAGCCTAAAGTGGTTTGAATTTATAAAAAAAAAAAACCAAAACAACCAAAAAGTATCCAACACTCCAAAATGGGAAACTGCTGTCTCAACAAGATATGCTGGCTCTGAAGAAGTTACAAAGAGTTCTGCTGATGCTCCATGAGGAAGTATACCACCAGACGAAGGAAAAAGGACAGTTTAACAGCTGCGCAGGACACCTAGCTCCAACATTATGATACACCTACACTAAAAGGACCTCAAGCCAGCATCTTCGTAACATTGAAACACTAGTTTAGAAAGAGAGGACACATGAGAAAATTGTCTGGGGAAAACAAAAGACTCAAGACCTACAGAAAGTATCAGCTTGTGCTTGATTTGCTCAGTACTACATTGCTGATTACTTACTCTTGCTTCATATTCTGGTGTCACATCAACATATCCCAGGCCTCCTTTTTGCAGCCGAGTTGCAACCTCAATTAGATCACTTCGGAGGTAGTTCAGCAGTTCCTGGTTGCCATCACAGGATTTGAGGCCCAGGTTCTGTTTCCGAGCCAAATGGATAGAGTGCACGATGTCCTGATACCTGGAAAATCAAAACCAACCTCTGAATACATGCAGGCCACAGCCCCATGAGCCGTGCAGGCACTGGAGCAACAATGCTATCCATCATGATCTCCATGCTCCACCAGTGCAGAATAGTCCTTGAAAGATGCTTGAAAGCACGTGGCAGTTCTGGCTCTGAGTGAAACAGCACTGCCTTTGTTTCCAGTTGCAAGGAGCTACTCAAAGACTGACAGAACCTCTTCACAGCTTAGAGCATTATTTAACAAGAACCTGCAGTTACTGCCTAAGAAAAACAGCAGTTTCTCATCCTTAATATCCTTCCCTCTTCAGCACAGGCATGATCAAACAAAGCACAGAATGCTGCTCCAGGAATGGAACAGCTTTGTGACAAGGATACACTTTGACTTTGAGAAGACACACTAAAAAAAAAAAAAAAAAAAAAAAAGAGCAGGCTCACTTTTTCTCCAAACGCTCCTTTAACTGGCTTTCTCTTACTCCTTGTGGGTGCAGGCAACTCAGCAGCTCATCCAAATCCCTCTGACTGTCACAAAGAAACCTGAAAGATACAACATGCACCAACATCAGCTAATGTCTTGCCACAGAGACACAATTCCTTCTTCTAAATAGTTCATTATTATTAGTGGGCAGGGATGACAAGTAACCTATAACCCAACCCCATGGTGCAAGGTGGATCACTTCCAGTAATGCTGGCATAAGCATTCTGACTCAGATTGGCCTTGTTTCAAGGTCCCCAGGTGTAGCCAATTCCAAGGGAAAAAAACCCAAACACACCACAGAACTGATTTATAGGTTTTTCCCCATTAAATTTATTAAAACATTGGCATTTGAATTTAGTCATGTACCCCAGGGATTAGATTCACTAAGTTGCAGTCCGTTTAAGTAATCTGAACGTCATTTTAGATGCACTAGAAAAGATTAACATGCTATGCACTGCATAGCATGGCAATTTAATCACTCCTTCTGCAGAGTCTTCAACTTCTTTCATTAACCCAAGTCGTCCCTAGATTAACAAAGGGTATGTCCTAGCTTATATCACAACTGCTGATGTAGATTTGTGACTGTGAAGGCTGTATCCTCTGCAAGTGCTGGAGTCTTCCTTTCCAAGCAGCTCACCTTAACTTGAAAGCTGAAATGCAGTATGTGAAAACCATATTCATTAGCTTAATTTAAACCTTTCTGCTCAAAAAGTCCTTCAGGACAGGAATCATAATCAGCAGTTAGCTGAATCTAAAAGAGGAAAAATTTTGCAGAGTTCTCTGCATAAGGAATTCTCTCTGCAGTTCCAGAGTACAATCAAGTTTTAACGCTGGGTTGTAGATTTAAACTGGCTTTAAGACAGCCCGAAATTCTGCTCTTTTCCAACTCTGTTCTAGGGTGCCATGGAGCCTCCTCACCTGACGGAGGCAGGGATTCAATTTGAACTTCAGAGCTCATTTACAGAAAATAAAACTAATCACTTATCTTCTAGAAGAGGATTGCTCCTTAGAAGAGGGAAGTGAAAGACTAGCAAAATCAACCTTACATGGAAACAACTGCAAAGGACCACTATGTGATCCTCACCAGCCACAGAGAAGACTCTGTATCTAATTTTTCTTCTTGGGCATAAGCTCAGATGAGCCAAGCAACAACTAGAGAAAGATGCTGTTCTGGCTTCTCTTGGAATAATAGTATCTGCAATGCTTATTTTTCTGGCAGAAATATTTAGTAAAGAACATATCTGAAAAGAAAATATTTCAGAGTTCTAGTATTTTCCTATTAGGGGAACAGCCTCACAATTCGCATTCAGTTAGTAAATTAATTACTCTAATAAAATACAGGATTGATTGTTTAAAAATGGAAGAAAAACAGTTTCTTGCCAGTCACCTGCTTCAGTATACTCCAACCCTGCAGAGCATCCTCACTTTGCATACTGAGATCAGATCTTTTGGCCACCACTATCCTTTGCACACCCTCCCTGAGAGAAACAGGACAGAGCAGCTCCAAATATCCTTCACTCCCTAGAGCCTAGTAAAGGCAATTTAAAAGTAGTAGTGACTAAAGCTTGGTCATGGGTTCCAACAGGCATTCACAAACCTGTTACAATATAACTTGTGTCTTTTTCCTATAGATGCCACTTACAGTGAATAATTAGTATTCCAACATTCACTGGAAGGTCTACAGACAGACTACTGCAAGGACTATCATTTTTAAGTCTACTGGACTTCTGCTAAATAAAATTTCCTCTAGAATATTTGGTATCAAATTGCTTCCAAACCCTTGGGGCAAATTTTGGGATTGGTCCAAAACCATATTTCATTATGAAGAATCTGTCACAATATGGGAATGGCATAAATTAATCTTCAAAACAGTTGCCCTGCAGAGGACTGTTTCTCAGTCATGTTGAGAAGGCTGCCTAGGTCATGATGAAACATCAGCCACTGCTGGCAATATACCACAGGATCCAGCTGGGAAAAATACCTGAGAAGACCATGCCTGAGCTTTCCTGGCTTTGCCCCATGGCTGCAAATCTAAGGGAGGAAATTCCCTATACATTTGTCTTACTGTAAAAATGAAAGGGCACTGGAAACAGCATATGGCACTTGTATTCTCCAGTGTTACGTGGCTTTGGGAAAGAAAACACAGGCTGCTGGCAAGCGTGAGAAAGCAGGTATTGTCCTTGTAAGAAAGCTAGGGTTAAGCCCTGGCACAACTTTGTTCCTGCTGAAAAAGGAAATGGGACCAGGAAGGGAGAACATCTACAAGAGGTACTTGAGCCTTCCCAATTTGCCCTGAGCAAGAACCAGGATTTCTGGGAGGGGGAACTGTTCTGCATGAGCTTGAACTCAAACATGCAAAATAAAAACACATCAAAGAGGCACCTGTGTTAGTTTGATTGGTGACACCTCGCTGCTCTATGCAGCCACAGCTCCTGGTTCTCAACTCAGCTCCATGCACTTCCTACTACCTGAAGGAACCACCTCCAACTAGGGCTCAACCAGCACAAGGCATGGAGCACAGACATGGTAAGAAAGCGCTGGCATTTTAAACAGGGAGGCAATAGGGCTATGAGCTTGTGGGTCTTGATAAGAGGGAGGGGAAGGCAATTGGTGCCCTCCTTGTGGCCTGACACAGAGCTTAACACCACAATCCAAAGTGATGGGAAAGATGCCTTTGGGAGAGTCAAGACCAGATGGAGGTCTTCAAACTGACCTGAAAGGCAGAAATCCTGACTGGGGTAAGGGCTTCCTGCATCTGTAAATAACAGCCTAAATTTTTTTTCCTTACATTCCTGGCAGCACAAGCCAGCAGAGTGGTCAGCAATAAAACCAGAAAGGACATATGGCACAAGCATCAAGTCAAAAGGAGCTCCCGTATTCACTCAGGCTGAATACTCCTACCTGTTCTCAGGCTACAGGCTGCAAGAGACAGAGGAAGGTATAAAACCTAGACTGCAGACTAGGGAATGAAGAAATCAAGAGGATAACGTCTAAAGGAGCCCAGGATCAGTACCTGCTCTGGAGGGATGGTGGAAACAGGGGAACTCCCATCTGTAGAATATAGGCGTGAGAATGGAGTCTGTCAGCACCCACTCATGGTTAACTCAAATGGTCTGCTGAGGGGACCCGCCATATCATGGTGTATTCCTAATAGATGAAGAACAATGGGAGTTACTCTGCAGAGATGCCAGTGTTTCCAAAATTCAACTGCTTTCTGACCAGGATGAGTAAGAAGTCTCCTGCGTACTATTATACTGCAAAGGTTGTGATTAACCTGTGGTTCTTGCAGGAAAGACCAGTATGTGTACAGCTCATGAAGCACTACGGTATGGACAAAAGACTTTTTCAGGGACCATGTGCCCAGAAGCTTTAAACAGGGAGATTTTTTTAAATAAGCATCAACATCAGTGAAAGTGGTACACAGTGTTAGAAGTGGGACTGGTCCATCTGTCCAGAGAAGACAGAAATAACCAAGCATTTACAATTCTGAATGAGAACAATGATTCAAACTCTGCACTTTCAGAACAGAACACTACGACCTCTTCTTTTTGTGGACAAAGTACTGAAGGCAGAAACCACTTCTGTGAGATACTGTTTCTATAGCTCTTGGTAGAGGTATGGCATCTATTTTCTTCCCTTATCAATGCCCTACCAGCTCCCATCCTCAAGCAGAAAAGGGGCAGGGCTGTGAAATACAACTATTCACAGAGTTAATTTGGTGCTCATTCCAATGTCTCATCACTCTAGAGTATAAAAGGGTAAAGCTAAAGATGTTCTATGTGCACTGTGAGGCTACTCTCAATCCCATGTTAGATGGTACTACTAGGAAAAAGAGACTAATAGCAGAGTTAAAGAACGCAAAGAAATGAAACTTTCTATGCACTACATACTAACATGAGTTACAGCCGAACAAGTCCTTGTATCCAAACAACAGGGGGTGTAGATAACCCAGGGCTTCAGTGTGGTCTCAGGGTTCCTCAGGGTGTGTAAGGACAATGGGCAAAAAGTAGCCAAGGAGGAGACACTTCCGTAACTGTCTATGCTCATGGGAGTCCTTGAGTTTGGAGAGATCAATGGCAAAGGCCACAGAGGAAAATACAGTAACACAAATATAGATTTCCTCAGAGGGAAGTTCTAGTTACTGGCTGTCCCCTGAAATACAGCTCTCAGGTGGTCAATTCTCTTTTTGTAGAAGGTTACCTGTCAGGTGACAACTGTCAGATAGGTACTTAGCAAACAGGCTCTTTGCCGTTCGAGAGCTTTAAAGGAAAGTCTTTCAGCTGAGGAAGCTTATTGCTTATCTGCAGAAATGGCTTTAGGTGGCCCTGTCAGTTAGGAGAAAGTCATGCAGACAGCACAGAAGAACACTAAGTTAGAAGAGGTTACGTTTTCTCTGAAAAGCTGCCATTGTGCTCCCTGCTTACTTTAAGGGCATGGAGGCCTGCATCTGACTCAGATCTTCCATTTGCATTGCTTTACCTCGACATCCTGACACAGTCAGCCTGCCTGGTGGAACAATGCACACAGGCATGATATTCTCAGTAAAAAAAAAAAAAATAAAAATAAAAAAAAAAATCAGCAAGTGATAGCAGTCTTTCCTAGCAGGTACCAAAAAGGACAGAAATCAAAAACATAGTGGCCTAAGAGCCAGGCAAGAAAAAAACCCCAACCAACAAATCACACTCAGTTTAATATCTTATTTCTGAGTGGCAAAAGGGCAGAGCAGGCATGCAGTGACATGTCTTCAACCTGCCTCTACAGATTTTAACATCTGCTGGTTTGAGGACTTCCTTGTATGCCAGGACAAGAACCTTTGTGCTGAACACTCCCCAGTGAACCTCTCTTCCAGCGGTTTGTCTAACTGGTGCTTTGAACAGGTACAAATTTGAAGGTCCACAGCAGCTGGTAGCAGTGAGTTACCTATTATCAGCTGCATGATCCTTAGTAGTACTTTCCTCTCTATTTCAAAACTGCTATTTGCTACTTTTATTTCCCAAACCTTTTTTCTGTATCAAAAGAAAATCCTCTTTATTTAGGAGACTTCCCCACTGTCCTCTAGCATTACTCTCCATCTCTTTGCTGAACATACAAATTAAAGAGTATTTCTGTGATTTGTTTCCTATTTCTTAGCCAATTATTCACTCATGAGAAGAGCAGCACTCTCACCCTAAGGCAGGCCCTGTAACAACAGATCTTGTGAAGCAAAATTGTTCCCTCAAGGAAAAAAAATAAATAATTTTTGCCCTTAGTTTGTACTTTGGTTTATCATTATTTCCTTCATTTAGGCTCCACCACAGTTTGTAAGTAGGCCTTCCTACTTGTAATAGCTTCCTTAATCTGATGTGAACCATACTGAGAATGCTTTGTTACTATCGCTGCCATTTTGTTTCTGAGTTTCCTCAAACCCTTTTTTCAAAGGTAAGAGGCAGCACTTGCTTTGACCATCTAGTATGGAAACTTTAAGGCAACGTCTTTGAAAGCACTTTAGGCTTTTGGCTGCCACTTTAAGCTTTTTTAATTTTAACAAGCTTCTTAATTCTTTTTATTGCGCTTTAAGAAAAAGAAAGAAAAGAAAAAAGAATACTGCATATTATGGTCACTTCATACGAAGCAGCTCTTAATAACAGAATTCAGTCCTGAGAGCGTACAGGACTGGTTCAAAGAGCTGCCTCGCCTGGGCCATGACTAGTTTCTCTGTAAAGCACTCCTGCCTTTGCAACCATCTGATCTCCCTCAGCACGTCTCTGAGTGCTGCCAAACTGATTGAGCAATTCAACACTGTAATATCAAATACTTTTTCAAGTTTGGCTTGGAACAACAAGTTACAGGGACTCTGTGTTACTTAAGTCATCTGTTTTGGCTCAATGTTGTCTTCAGTTCACAGCAATATGCACTACTAATTTAAACTAATGTTTTCCTTATATAAAGTTGTCCTACTGGAAACACATCTTGCCATCTTTGCTAAATGAAGATCAAGTATTAGAAGAGGCAGTTAAAGAGCAGAGAGGACTTTCCTGTGGACCATACTGTCTTCTACAACCTCCTGTTGAGCACCCATTCCCTAGGAAAGCCCAATTGCTTGAATTTTGGCCATATGACAAGATATGCAAAGGCCTACACTGAGAAAGGGGTGGAAATCTGCCGTGGCAATACTGGACAGAGTGGAGGCATGCACAGGAAACTCTGCTGTCTCCTATGACCTGCTAGCAAAGAAAGAGAAGGGGTAGAGCAATACAAAGAAAGAGTCTGCACTCAGTTCTGCTGGTTCAGATGAATTAAGACATTCACACATTTCAGTCTGACAGTTCCTGGTGGGGGAGCAGGAACATCTTTACTAAAGTAGTTCTAACTTGCAGCGGTGGAACTATGCTTTGGAGCTAAGGTCACAACTGGTGATGTTTATCAAAGACCAAGTAACCCCACTTTGTGGGTCAGCAGTGGAAATTCTGGAGAAAAGTCACTGCTATTAGGGGAGCTGCAAGAGCAAGTATTTTGTGACAGTTGCTTCCCAGGGTTATCTAAATAAATAAATAAATAAATAAATATGCAGAGTCCTTTGCAATCTGTTTAGTAGGTAAAGCTGTAGCCAGTATTTTCTGGCATGGGGACACTGCTTACCACATAGGGCAACAGCCTACGCAGATTTTCTTTAAAGGTAAAAGACATTGGTAGGGCAAATTATTGGAGCAGGTCACAGTCAAGCATGCTCAAAGGTAGAAATGTTTAGATTTGATTCACTTAGACACATTGGTGGCTAATTCTTGGCATTGGGAATCACTAAAAGGGGTAGCAGTCTGTCAACATGGAAGAACAGTTTGCTAAGCTATAATTATCATTAGCGACGAAAATCAGTTCCATGGTACGGTGCTATAGGAGAACAAATGGACACCACTACAGTCTGCTGTGAAGCCCAGGAAGAAGCCACTGACAAGGAGCTGGGGAATGGCTCTGCATGTCTCACATAGTTCAAGAACACACAGGATAGAGGCCTGTCTCCAAAGATCTCAGTGAAAACTTAAATTGCATGTGCTCAAGAACCCCATGTGCCACAATTCAGGTCTGCCAAGATGAACCATGAAAGAAATCCTAGACACGCTTAGCTAGGTCACTGCTTCCCTCTTTTTTTTTTTTTAAAGTAGTGCTTACCAATGCTGAAAAAAGCACACAAATTATTGTAAATTAACAGTTCTTCTGAATATAAAATATTTAAAAAGCAATACAACAAAATATCATTTTACCAGTTTAATTTATAGCGGCTTTTAAGTCTGACTGATTATAATGGTTCCACTGGCTTTTGGACTGGCTGCCCTATTAGCAATTCACTACCAGTAATTAACCAGTAACAGAGGCCTGGAGACTGCTGAACTAATCAAACTGTTAAGTACCGAAAGAGTAATAGATATATAGTAGGGTTTATCCAAAGAAATCTGTCTATGCCTAGTTTCCTCGACCTCTACGCTTAGAGTACTTTGCAGCTATAAAAACATGTGTTACCATAAGTTCTGTCCCTGCTTGGGTGCAGTGGTCTCTGCAGGAAGGGGTGCAGCACGCACAGACCGGTGAAGCTTGCTGGCTCTGCCATCAGTGGCTGTGCTCCTCCGCTTGTCTGTAAAAGAAAAGCACGAGCTCAAGTGTTTTCTCATTCATCTTCCTCCTCAGTAAGCATTTTTATTTTGCAAAAACTAATCTTTCTCCAGGTGTTTATATTCAGCATTTAGGCCAGCAATACATTTGTCAGGGAAAACTAATCCATTACTAGCTTGCTAAAGCTCACAATACATGCATTTATAGAAATACAAAACCATGTAATGGACTTAACAAAATTACTACATCATAAAGCACATACATAAAATTAAGAAAAGCGTTCCCAATATTCAAATACATTAAACTAGTTTCACTTTTTAGCTACATACTGACACAGTACTTTTAGAACTGAATGAGTTTAAATAGTTTGTATTTCTGCATCTTAGACAACAGTCTAACATGAATTTAAACCTTTGCTTATTTAAGCCTTTGCTTGTTAAGTTTCAAAAGGAATCTCCTGAAATCTTGCACACTAGCTGGGTAAACACACAGGCAGCAGTTGAGAAACTAATACAGCTGGAAGCAAGCTGGTGTACAGGAACATGACTGGTCAATATCTGAAAAAGTTCACATAAGAAAATATACCCATTGAGGGCCACTGCATGATACCACCTCCAGCTCAACAGGTCACCATGACACAGATGGCTGGAAAGTTACATTCTGGATGAAGTATCTCACTGTAGGTTTGCCCTGTTCCATTCTTTCACAGATGTCTACTCTGCCCATTGTCTAAAACAAACCACCACCAGGTGGGGGCTCTCTGATCATAGCCTCACACCGAGCATTGCTGTAGACAAGGTGCAGCGCCAGCCTACGACGTTTCAGAAGCAAGAAAATACAACGTTTCAGAAGCAAGAAAAGATCAGGACTGACACTGCAACCACAGTCAGATGATAGCATGCTCTTCTGTACCAAGAGCTATTTCCACATAGAAGTATTTCCTTCCCCACAGCCTGATTTTTGTGTATGTGCAAGTTCTGCCTGCAAGGCTCCACCATCCAGGCTCCAAGTCAACCAGGCAAAACTACAGAGGAAGCATTAGAACTTCAGCTAGTTGTTGCACCTCACCTGCCTATTCAGTACAAGGTGAATGGCAAGCTCGGAGGACGTGCCGAAACGGCCTCAATCAGCAAAGCTATAGGTATCAAGACTGTCCTGCTTGATACTATTTCACAGGTTAATCTGAGAGTCTTGCCACTGGTGGAAGCATGATGGATACCCTCACTCTGCAGCACACAACTACTTGTCCAAGAAATGTGGCACGCTGCAGCTTGGCAGGTTCAGAGTCAGCCAGAGAGGTATTAGCCCACAACTGACATGATGCAGTACACTGCAGGCAGTCTGACATCCTGCAGCAGCAGGAAGGAGATCACCATGAGCAGACATCTACTGTGTGCAGGTTTCTAGAGCTTACAGAAGGCTTAAATCAAGAGCATCCTCATGAAAACACTCAAGACTAGACAGTTTCTCTCTCACAGTCACAAATCCATTCTAACAATCACACAGCAACAAAGGAAATACCCACAATGAAACAGGCTGATCATACCTCCTGGGTTGTAGTCCCTTCTAAAATCTTCTTTTTTCTGATGGGGAAGGACGAATCTGTAGTCTATACTGTCATGTACCCAGCCTTTCTCAATGAACAAGCCAGGAACCTCATCTGAAAACAGCCAGTACCTGTAGGAAACACACATGTTAACACGTACCTGTCTCCTCTTCTGCCTAGTTACATACTCCCACTTTTATTTGCATAGAGCGGAGAAGCATCTGTGTGCTTGACTCAAAAACCTGAAAGTATGTATATCTTTATATTAGCAGTTGAGAAATAGGAAAAGCTTTTACTAGAATCCATTCTAAGAGCATTCCTGTGCAACAAACATGAAAAAAAATTAGGTTCTTGAGCACTGGATGCAAGAACTTGAAGCTCCACTGGCTAGTGGATTCTGACCTCCACAAGAAGGCCTCAAAAAGCCAGCCATGTAAACCCAGTGAAGGCCATCACACTCTACCTACACAAGCTTCTCCTCCGCTTTCCTCTACAGTTCAATACACAGGGAGTCCTCAGCACTCTCCACATCAATCACTTTTTGGGGGCTGCTGTCTGAATAAAGCTCCACCCAGAGGAAAGAGCTGGCAGCCCAGGATCATTTCCTTTCCCACCTGTTATGATTACGATCAGTGCCAACTGGGGTCCTGCGCATCACCAGCTTCGCTTTGGCAATTCCATCCTGGAAAGTTTTCTCAGCTGCAGCTTTATGCTTCCGGATTCTTTCTTCCTCTGCTTCTTTCTCCATCTTCACTGTCAGAATTAGCACAGAGAAGTATTACCTTTCTTTTATTGAACCCAGGCATTAATACTCTCTTATTTCACTACACAGTGGAGTTAAAACTGTTAACCAAAGTCACCAAAACCTTTTTTTTCTTTTTTTTTTTAGCACAGCCACCCACCTTTCAGCTTGCTTTCCACCCACCATTCTTGAAAAAAAAACTCGAAAATTATTAAGTCGTCAAGGATGAACTGCACTGAGGAAAGAGTAAAGTCTGGATAAAAATTGTCTGGAGAAATTAGTCCTCATTACTATTTTTCATTTTAGATAACAAAGTGGCATCCATTGCTGTGCAATTCCATATAACAACAGGGTCAAAGATTTAGATCTTTGCACAATATATGACAAGGACTTCTGTTCTGGCTTTCCAAGTGTTGGGAGCCGTCCAGCTGTGATGGCACTGAGGTCAGCTAATGGACACCAATATTTCCATAACTGCAGGTAAGGGGAATGCTCCCCCACAACGTTACCTACTGAAAAAACAGACTGGCACAATGGAGGCCTCTTTCAGGCACAACTGTTTCACAACAGTGACCCAGGCACATACCCTAACACCTCACAGGTGATCCCCCTTCTCTACTCCACTCTGGTGAGGGTGCAGTGCTGTGTCCAGTGCTGGGCTGCCCCTTTCCAGAGAGACTGGGAACTGCTCGGAAAGAGCCCAGCAGAGGCTACAAAGATGGTGAGGGGACTGGAGCATCTCCCTCACGAGGAAAGGCCGGGAGAGCTGGGCCTATTCAGCCTGGAGAACAGCAGACTGAGGAGGTCTTATCAATGTCCACAAACAGCTTAAGGGCAAGTGTCAGGAGGACGGGGCCAGGCTCTTTCCAGCAGTGTCCAGCAACAGGGCAAGGGGCAACGGGCACAAACTGCAACACGAGAAGTTCCATCTGAACGTGAGGAAGAGCTTCTTCACCTTGAGGGTGACAGAGCCCTGGCACAGGCTGCCCAGAGAGGCTGTGGGGTCTCCTTCCCTGGAGACAGTCACAACCTGCCTGGACATGACTCCGTGCGACCTGCTCTAGGAGAACCTGCTGTAGCAGGGCTTGGACTAGCTCATCTCCAGCAGCCCCTTCCAACCCCCACCAGTCTGATATGTGCTATGATGTGGAAGAGCATTAAAATAGAAACTTCAAGTTTCCCACTCATGACAGAAGTATTCTGGAGTTTCAGTAGCTCTCAATATCCATAGCTGTTGACAAAAAGGAGGGGAAAGAAAAATACGAAGTGGCTTAAATCCTGGCATCACAGGTTCCTTGGCAAGGGTCTTAAAGAACAGAGCATGTAATTTCACATATCTAGGTAAGAAGCAAGGCAACTTCTGACAGGAGACAACATTTAACATCAACAAGATTTATGCTTCTCATGTCTGTTCAAGAGCCTCTATTTTTGCCCATCTCTGAAGAACAGGTGTACTTTCACCAAGAACCGCCTGAACAAAAAGGAACAAGACCTCATACTGACTCACACTGGCTCTTCAGAGCCTGATCTCAATCTGACAAACACATCACCCCTTCACAACTTCCACAAATGGCTATGGGCAACATTTTTCTGTACCCTGAGAAAACTTGAGGGAAACAATAAAAAGCATGAAGAAATGAAGACTTAACTTTGCATCACAAAGGTAGGTTTGAAACAGATGGAATGAGACCATACGGAAGGGGTGAGGTGGAGTGGGGCAGGCAAAAGCGAGCATATAGTGGTCATAGGCTGGCTGCTGTCCCAGGGAGAAAGCTAACATCTTGCTAGGACTTGCCAGGGCTACTACCTACTCTTTCTCTTGCAACTACTTTCTGTATCAAGATAGGTTTGATAACAGTTGCTTAGTAAATACTCGGTAAGTCTCTGAAGTCCTGCCAATGTAATCAATCCTCACTGATTAGAGGAGACATGCTGAAGAACATACTCCTTGTGTTTGTTACACCAACACACTATATCAGCTTTTGTATAATGTACCAACTTACAGTAATTGCAGCATGGCAAAATTGTTCTGTTGAAGCCATACCTGCCAGATACAAGCAGCTACACAATCCCTACCTTACAACCTGTCCTTATGTCAAAACACCAAAATCCAAACAAGTAGCAACAGCCAGTCTCACAGTACCAAATGCCTCATGTCACCCAAATCTGACTCTTGCAAACCACAACAGCAGATGTGTACTACTGGAGGTATGCTCCTCACCTTCCACTAGGAGACAGAGGTAATATGATTCCCCCCGAATTTCTCTCCTTGACACCTTCTCAAGACTTGCTGCCATCACCTCATGGTATCACCACAAGGTACACTTCCCTCCTACTCAGCACCCTCCCCTCAAGAGCCAAGACTCCAACCAAACCAAGCCAAACTGGCAGTAAACTTCAATGCTTACAACATGGAATACCATGGGCACTCATGAGACAGGTATTTTTTCTGTCCAACTGTAAACACCAGATTAATTGCCAGAATAAGGAATAGGCAAGGAAAGAACAAAAACTGAAATTTACTCATATGCCAAAAATGTTCAAACAGGGAACAAAGACACCGAACTGAAGGGTTCCTTCCTGCATGCCATCTTCCGTTGCAATGGCAAGCTAGTCTCACTCTCCTCTCTAGCGGGCTCTGTTAGCTGTATAAGCTTCCAGCTCTCCATTCTTCTCCAGCACACTGGGGGCTATTGCTTCATGGCGCGATGAGGCAAAGAACAATTAGTAAGTGCTGCAGTAACATGGAAATGGAAGTAGCCAGACTTCTACAACTATGAAAATACAGATATTAATCATGTTACCTCAACAGGAAGTTCAGCATTGACTGCTTTTGAAGCCAAGAAAGAAGAAGAACAACAAAATATTATGCTTTCTTACACTGGCCTCTTTTTTGAGCTGAGACTAGTTTGGTAGCACTGGCTGCAATTTTGATAGGCTTAACTTGAAAGAGGTTAGTTCTCCCAGTGTTACAGATGTTTCTAGAGTGGTGAAAAAAACCTGTGACTGTGAGATACATATCTCTATATATGTAAAGGAGTAGTTGCTGACAGAACACCTACTGTGCAGTGGTTCAATATTCATATATATATACACATTAAAATCACTGCACAATAGGTGTTCTGTCAGCAACTACTCTCTTACTTCCTCCAGAGATATCAACATTACAAAAAGCAAATGCAACTGAAGTGGCATGAAAGCCAGCATGCCGAAAAAGCTGGTGTGATGGCAGGAGCACACTGGTGCAGTTCTCATTGTGGCTATCCAGAACTATTTTTCCACTGCCTGAGACCACACCAGCCCCTGAGTCTGAAGTCCTGAACAGATTAGCCCTGAGCTGCCAACCCTGCAGCCCTAACTACTGCACTATCAACATTAACCCGGATCTTTGATAATCTGAGGGTACCTTCATGCCTGGTAGCAATCGCTTAACAGGTAAAAGAAGCCCTGGATGCCTGAAATGTTGGTGTTCGTTATGTTGAAAGGAAGCAATAGGAATTCAAACCCTTAATGAAAGGCTTTATTCTTCCTTCCCTGCCAGAGACCTAGTTTTTCTTGTGGAGTCCAAAAGAATGAATTAAACTTTCTCAGCATGCAAGCAAGTAAGGGTTCTTACCTCCATCAATGTAATATTGCTTTTCTTCATATGTAACTACCACAAACTATGAAGTGAGAACGACAAGAAGTATCCCAAGGAATAGTGTCCAAACTGTAATTTTGCACTAAAATCTTACCATGAACTTGAACTTGCTGTCAAATAACTGGAACACTACAAGAATTGGGGCTAACACGCCATGCAGCTGTAGCACATTAGATATTTGGTATTTTGTTATTCTGAAGAATTAGGACAGCACTCCAGATCTTCAGCAGTTTATTGGTACTTCTGAGACTCACAGTTCTTAACAGAAGATCTGAAAAATCTATTTACTTTCAACATGAGGCATGGTTGTACCCAATCTACTTCATTAGGAGCCCCAGGGTATCCCACATGATCTACCTATTCTTGGTCTCTTTGAACACACACTTCCAGATCCGAGCCAAGGTGTGTAAGCCAGGCTCCTTGCAGGATGCTTGTCCCTCAACTGTTTCAGCAGGTAAGTAACAACCTAGATGAGCTATCCTGCCTGCTTCCATCTGCCCAGTACCCACATTTACAAGGAAAAAAAAAAAATCCCTGAAGTGTAATTCCAAAGTATTTTTCCTTTTTTATTCCATACTTCTTAGCAAAAAGCACTACTTACACAGAGGCATACAAAGTTTGATATTGAAACTCATTATTTATAAGAGGTTTGAGTGGACACTTTAACTAATTCTTTAAAGTGAGAAAATGTAAACTGAAATTTATTGCCCAAGTCGTTATCTGAAAAAAGGGCTGCTAGCATTGCTGGCCTTGCTGCCATGCATTGGCAGGTCAGCAGCAGCTGTAGGAACTAGCTTTTAGGCAGGAAATATCTGTGTACGTAACAGCCAGAAGATGTTCGGGCATAGTCAAGTTGGTTTTTTTTGTTTTGTGTCCCCAAAACTTATTTTTTGTTCTCCAACCTTCCTGGGCATGGCAGAGTTAGAAAGGTACTCAACAAAAAGATGCCAACAGATAAAAATCTAGAAGCAGTTACTGCTTTTTCTTAGCATTTCAGATTTTCAGCTGCCACAGGAACCACAGCAGCTGAATTAAACTTCTCCAGTAAGTAAATCCCACGTCATGCTTTGAAAATAAGCTGTCAGATTTGCCATTAAGTTATTCCTCTCCACAACACACACACACTACTCTTCTGGTATTGTTCTCACCTCTCATTTGTATTTCTTGTTGCTCCCTCTCTTTCTTGGCTTGGATGGCATGAAGGCGCCTGCTCTTCACAGCACTGATCATATCATCAGCTTCTATTTCTAGCCGGTGCTCTATTTTCATCATATCATTTTTTTTCTTTTCATTTCTTGCCATCAAATTCTCGTCTTTCCCATTCTCCTTGTTCTTGGCCACCATTTCTTTTCGTTTCTGTTTTTCTG
This sequence comes from Falco rusticolus, assembly GCF_015220075.1. Taxonomy (NCBI): domain Eukaryota; kingdom Metazoa; phylum Chordata; class Aves; order Falconiformes; family Falconidae; genus Falco; species Falco rusticolus. The sequence continues at coordinate 26,085,080 of NC_051187.1, read as the reverse complement.
CTCTTTTCTTGTCATTTTCTTCCTTCAAGATAGCCAGGCGCTCCTTCCACAGCTCAGCTGATGTCTGCTGCTTGGCCTCCACATGGTCCTGCACCGAGTACGTCATTAGAATCCGGTGGCACAGTGCTCCAAGTATCCGCAATTTCTCTTCAGGAGTCAACTCAAAGAACTCTGATGTCTCCAGTTTCTCCAGAAACTCATCCTGTACTTCATTATCCTCAAAAGTTGCTGAATCCTTGCTTTCATCTACATTATCTGAGACCTCACTTTCCTCTTGCACATCTGACTTGCGTAGGCACAGGCGAACCAACTCAGAAGCAGAATGCAAAGTAAGTGGTATTTCAGAAAGCTTCATGCCCAGCTCAGCGTAATCTTCAGCAATTTCATCCTGCAGCAGGGTCTGCAAAAGAATGACCAGTACTCGGTTCAAATAAAGGAAGCCTCCCTTTTCTGCACAAAGCGCTTCCATCAGGGAAACTGCTGTAATGGGATACTGAGCATCTGGCATCAATAACCCTGAGTAACAGCTCAGGAACTCCACCACCATGGCAACGTCCCCAAAGAGCGTATTAGGAAGTCCTTCTGGAGTATCAACCAGTTTAAAAGTAGGCAAGGTCTTCCCTTTAAGATCTTGGTCCTCATATCTTTTCTGCTTTTCCATTTTTTCCTTCATCTCCTTCTCCTTCCGCTCCTTGGCTCTTTCCTTCAGTTTCTCTTTCAGCTTCTCCCTTTTCTTCTTCATGTACTCCTTTCGCTGCTCCTCTGTCATGGTGGCCCATTTCTTCCTGTGCTCTAGAAGCTCATAACGTTTCTGTACTAACCCTCGCAAATCCTCAGGGAGACGGGCACGATCCTCATTTGAGAGTAACCTAGCTGTTTTGGAGATGATGCAAGAAAGAGCACTTTTTTTGTCTTCCCGGTCTTTATTTTCTTTGTAATAGGCAATGAGATGGAGTGCTGCAGGAGGAAGATGCTTCTGGGGTTTGCTGGAAGACCTAGGGGTGCCTCCAGAATTCCTGGAAGCCCTGGACACCTTAGCAGTACCTTTAGCCATGTCCAGTAGCGTCATTTGTTTCATTTTCATCTTAGGGGTCTTCAAGCCTTTCCTAGGAGACTTTGATTTCCCTGATGACTTCTGCCCATTCAGAACCCTTTTGCCTCTTTGCTTTTTGTCCAAGGATTTGTTGCTGCCCTTTCCCAGTTGGCTCCTCTTTGGAATGTGAAAGTTAGAACCAAGTTTAGCAGGTGACACAATTTTCATCACTTCTTCCAGCTCCTCTTTAGGACATTTTGAATTCTTAGAGTTTTTCACCTTCAGTGGCGAGCCAACAATAGATTTCTCCAAATGCACATGGCACCACAGAGTAGGGCTCAGTTGCTGGCCCAGGGATGATCCATCAGCTTTGGATTTCTTAGAAGGCTTTCTATCAGGTGATCGAGAGCTCTTCCTCTTGGTTGCAGGGTTGAGAGTCATGTACTGAAATTAAAGAAAGAATGCTTTTATGTTAATATTTAAAGGTAAAAGTTATTAGATCCTTTTCTGTCAATTATTTTTGCCTGGTTTTGATGTATTTTTCCAATGAACAAGGACTACTCAATATGTTAAGGGTAACGGGCTCCTGCAACAGCTTCCAATATTCTGCACTGTAGTCACTACATTGGTTATGAGGTCATTAGCTCATTCCTGAAAGTTCACATTTAACTTTATAAAATTAAACACCACAAAGAATTTTAAAAGTTTCCAACTACATTACACAAAACCACTTTGCTTCTACTTCAAATGTTGTGGGGAGGGGGTTTACCTGGAAAGTACTGACATTAATTTCAGCTATTCCTCTGCCTACAGATTTCTTAGTGAATCAGGTAGGTTTCAGTCCTGGACCCCACCCACCTCACCACCCAGAAGAAAACTGAAGGAGCACAGAGAGATGGGTGACAGGAGTTCAGAGTCTGACTTCTGAACTGCCTGAAAGCATCTAGAATGAAGGCGAGACAGGAGTCAGTTCTGAACTAGTGTGACTGAGTATCTGACTGTTTTTAAGCTACTGAAATAAGCTGACAGCACACTTTTAGCACAGGACAGCTTAACCCAGAGCCAAAGAGAATTATTTCAGGACTATCTCAGCATCCCAAATTCAGTGTCAGGATGTACCCAGAATAGTAATGTATTTCAAAAAGTAAAAAATAAAATGCAAGGATATAAACTTTAGGTTATGGGTAAAATCACCAGAAATCAGGGGGTGAAAATTTCAGATTCCTTAGCAATAAAAAACTGCACAGTGGTAAGCACAGCAAAAGGTGCAAGCAGAACAGACATACACAAATGTCATCAAGTTAAGACTGCCATAGGAAAATGCAGATCTTCTGGCCCATGGACATTCCCTCTTGAACATTTTAGTTTAAAGAGGCTTCACTAGTAAAAACAGAAGTTTTTACTGAAGATTGCACAATCACCAATCCAGTACCTACATAACTTCATTTCAAAAAAATTCTGTGTTGAAATCTTTGCTGAAGAGAATTACCTAAGCAAAAAGCATCCAGCATTGATATGAATCATAATAATTACAAATTCACAAATGTTAGATCTACAATTTATATTGTATAATCCAACTTATACAAAGTTATTTTGCCAGAACACTAATTCTGAATTAATAAATTATCTGGCCACATATCAAAATTTAAAACATCAACATAAAGTTTAATCACTGTGCCAAGTGGGAAACAGACTACAGAAAGTGTTACCCCAAACTCAAAGCTAAGCACTTCTGAGAGTCAAACCAAAGATGTTAGTTGTGCATTTTTCTTATACTAAGGGCATACATCCATCAGTATGCTGAATAAAAGAACGGTATACACCACCAGCAAATACTTTAATTTCTGTCAAGGCAGTGGCCCTAAACATTACAACAAGGGTGAACACAGCTCAAGTATGAAGAATTTATTTTTCCCTTTAAGCAAATTTACAAGCATCCAGAAGAGTCCATAGAAGCCTGCTAGAAAAGTGTTCTCCTCCTGATGAGGAAAAAGAGATAGAGCTAACATATATCTTCTAGTTTTAGAAGAACACTTGACAAAGACCAAGTCCATGAAAAAAAGTGAGTTTTGGTAAGTGAACAAAATAGTGCTTTCTACGCAAAGATGGATTTTGAGACAGCAGATTTCATGATATGGCATTTACTCAGTTGACAGTATATTTGGCTGGTCATTACAAAGGGCTGGGTGGGAAAAAAACCCCAAACACAACATCCCTGTGACTTGGAGTATTTCGTACAAAATTTGTGTTATCTGCCATCACTCAATCCAATGCCATAAAAGAACCAATCATCATGAAGTCAAATACACTCAGCTCTTGCATTGTAACCATGAAAAGGGCCCAATAACTGACATTACCAGGTAAGGACCATAGCTCTGCCATTTGTCTGACACCAGGAAACCACATCTTTACTTGTAGACAAGTAATACAAGCTAGTGGGGGTGGGGGGAGGGGGAAATCAAGAAAAGGCAGTTACACCTCACATTTTCAAAGCAGACCACTGTTTCAGACATTCAAGCTATGTCACCTCTCAAAGGGTCAATCTTCAAAAGAGTGGGCCTTCCTGTTCTGCATCGATGTTGATGTAAGCTTGGGTGCACCAAAACCTAACTGGCACACCGAAGCCTCTGCCAAGACTTGTTTAGGGGGGGGGGAGGGAACGGATGGGAATGCAAAGAGGCACTTACAGGAACTCTTACCTTATGTGGGTCAAGCAAGAAGTCACTAAATTTACTGGGGAGAGAGTATTTCTTCACTAACTCATCCTCCACTACCCATGGGGCATTCTCACATGTGCCAGCCCGTAGTGCATTGTGACGGATGAAGTATCTCAGGATCTCTTTGTTGGGAGGACGCTCTGTACGGGCTAAGCTATCTGCTGGTACGTTGCTGATGATCTTGGAGATAACAAACAGACTGTTAATACTTAACTTCTAACCACATTATAAATACATATCATATGGCTAAAAGTAGCAAGAATCATTGTACTGCTTCACATCCACAAACTCTTCTTTTCCAAAGCTCTGTTGTGAAGACTCAGAACAAACGAAACAGAACTTGCAGAACTGAGGCGCACAGAGATCAGTAGGAGATTCAGTTAGCCAGAAAAGTAAAACACATTATGTTGCAGATTTCTTGCCAAAGCCATTGCTTTACCTCTGACCTTCCTCCAGCTTGTACTTGCTACTAATTTAAAAGCTTTTACATATTGATGTTTATTTTGTTTTGATTTTTTTTCCTTGAGACCAGAGGAGTAACTCTACAAGCAGTACTCATTAAATTGAGGTCAGCACCGCCTCCCTTGTCAAATTAGAAAACAGATGACAAAAAGCATGCAGTGGTACTGCAGCTACACAGAGCCTCCTGAAGCACAGCTACCTATGACTCTCAGAAGCTCAGTTAGAAAAACAGCAACTTCCACTCATGATTTAACTAGCCTACCTCTGACCAAGTCTCATTAACTGCCTGACCAGAGATTAGCTAGTAACAGCAACCGCTTTAAAGCTACTGCAGCACTGTAACTCAGCATGTGGTACCAGGGAACCGTCAGGTGTTCCCACACACAAAACCCAATTATACACAGAAACCACCAGCCCAGTCAGCCTCACCGTCAGCTACAGCCACCCTGCTTCCAGTACTATGACTCCAGCAGGAAGTACCACATTGTGCTGTATAGACACACCAATAGCGATCATTTAATTAAACTTGCATATTTCTGTTCTAATAAAAAGGATTCAAGCAAAAAAATTACCTTATCTTCATTTTTCAGCTTGACATCATATTTGTGTGGCAGGAATTTAGGCGGAACCCACTTCCTTTCTTCCTTCTTCAAAGATGTGGGAAGCTTCCGAGGAGACCTACGTGCTCGATCGTCTGATAAAGCAAAGTAAGACATTAAGTGCCTTAGTATTAGAGTCCAAAAAATAATATTTAAAGAATCCAGACTATCACTGGACTGGAAACCTCACCCCTTGCCATCTCTATAGTGTTTGGTTAAACTAGAACATCATGAAAAAATCCCCGATCAGGTTTTACAAATATCCTGAAGATGCAGGCTGGGAACAGAGTCCCTACACTGTTCTGAAGTAAGAGGTAACACTTATCTTCAAGGAGTATAAAGGACCACTTGCAGTATTTAAACCCATCTCTTTACAGATGGTAAGCTGCACTACCTATGCAAAGGGAGAAAATGTCTATAAAATTTGTGCAAGGGAGACAGTAACCTGCTTAGGGTGCTTCTGCCGAGAGCCCTAGCTGTTTCTGCCATGCCATACTTGAAATAATTCTACTGCAGAAATTACGGACTCTAAATTAAAGTAACTTTTAAGATCATTTAACTTTGGTGGTCATTAAGCATTTTACAGTTATGAGCCCTACGTGTATGGGCTGGTTTAGCTGGAGATTTTAAGCATACTTATACAACCAGTCTTTTTATTCTCAAGAGAGATGTAACTGAAGGAGTAGAAAGGCATCATATCTTCTTGCCAGCTGGTGTTGAGACTGTTATTTCTAGATTAACATTTGCGAACTGAGTAATTTAAGACAAAATCCAGGCTTACTGAAGAGATTCCCCAAATGTTTTTGTTTGTGGCTATGACTCAAAGAAAACACTAAAGTAAGATAATTATTCTCACCTATCATGCTAAGTACAGGCAGAATACAAGTAGATCCTAGACCTAAGTCAGACTTTAAAATATATAGATATTTTTTTAAATTATCATATTGTAATCCCTATAGCATTTAAACTTCAGCAGCATTACAGCTTACATGGTAGAAAACCAAGTTCTGCCCCACACCTCCCCAGCCTTCCAAAATCAGCCACCTAGGGAGCAGATCACAGATGCTACAAGCTCACTGTACCGTATTTCTAAGTGAGCAGCTACTGACCACATTTCAGACAATGCAATGTAGAATCCTCTGCTCCAAGCATCACACATTATAGAAGTTTTTCTTCAAAATAAAACCCCCTGAATTTTTTAACAATGATAGCACGCATGAAAGGAGACGAACTCTCTCATTGCAAGTCAGGCCGAGACATAACTTTTGCCAGCTTTGGTTCCACATTTGTATTAAAAAAATCTTGGTAAGTTCACAAATACTGAACTACACTTTTCTGCTCAACAGCACAACTGAAGTCACATACAAGACATTTCAAGCTCTGTAAAAGATCTGCCTCAATGTCCTTCAAGCAGCTGAATGTTGTCTTTTCTGGATCTACATACAAACACAGCAAGTTTGTACGTAAAAAATAACAATGTGTTGCTTACTCCCAGCTCTGACTTTAAAGGACTCTGTTACACTGCTGCCTCTGCAACAAGCCTGTAACCACTCCCCTTTGCGATTTACTTTCTAGATTCTAGAAATAGGGATGACTACATTGAATTTTATCAAACAGCACCTGGATACCTGGGGGCAGGGAAAGAAACTATACATTCCTTCCTAAAGTTATTTTACAAAAAGCATGCTTCTTGGTTGTTGCATTGCACTGTAATAAAACTTACATTCACTACGCTACTGGAACCTCATAAAGCAGCTGTGCTGTTGTTGTCTCCTCCTATTCACCACTTACTGTGGATTTTCCAAAACAGTATTAGTTCCAAGTATGGCTCAAGCTGTAGAACCTACCTGCAGCAGTTCACCACCCATTTGCAGGAAAAACTAGCCCTTCCTCACCTCTGCAGATTTCCCAGAGTTCGCTCCCTAAGCAACTAAGAATACAAGGGCACTTCAGACTGCAAATACGATGCAACAAAACTGGGTACAAAGCCTTATTTTTAGCTTTTGAAGCACAGCAGACTCCTAACCAGAGAGGCCAAAGCTCACTCTCTGCCCCTTCTTTCCTCCAACGAAATCAGCAAGTTTTGACATAAGTATTAGTAAAAATGCAAAGGTTAACTCTGCCCCCTCGTGTGTGCAGAAAGGTACAGCTCTTACGTCACACACTGCTCTGCAAAGCCCCTGACTGTTTCTAAACGCTCACTCTTGCATAGTGACCTCAACCCACATTACCAGTGGTCAAGTATGCAAATTATTAGAAAGGAAAAAGTCAAAGTAAGTGTTGCCGAGTACCTCCAGATACTCTACAGTCTCCTGCACGTGCAATTCAGGGCCTGAACTTATTAAATGAAAGCAAGCCTTCACTAATGCTGTGGTATGCTGCATCAACACAACAAATTTTAATGGACTCTGGAATATAGATTCACTAATGAGTTTACTATAAAGCTATGTTCTATTATAACTTGGAATATAAAAGCATTAGCAATAACATCTTTTTAATAAATACACATGTACAAGGAAAAAAAGAGTAACTGAGTAACTGCTTATTGCTTTTACTGATTACGTTACGACTGCTAGCATCTTTGATTGAAAGTGTTGAGTTTCATCTTCTACAGAAAGGGTAAGACAGTCCTAGTTTACAGAGGCAACTGAACACAGGCCAGGTAACCAGCTGAGTCAGACACTGGAAAAGGTGCAGGAATCCCCAGTCCTGCAGTATCTTCCAATCTCAGAGTGCTATACCCACTATGTCAGTAAGAGCGCAGCTGAACACAGCTGGTTAGAATACTGCACACCAATAAATTAAATATTATGGTAGATTTTATAAATACCCAAGCCCAAAAATGCTACTGTAAATTTGGTAAATGAACATTTTTAAAGTAAAAGGTACTTCCCATGCCCTTTATGAGGTAGTTTGAGAGGACTACCATTGATTAACAAAACAAATTAAGAAACCCACTAAAAACCAAACAAACAAAAAAGGCATCATACATTAGTTCCTCTCAAGTCTCCAAGCACTGCTACTGTTTCAAAGGGTGAGTATAAAGCCAGATTGTTTCTACAACACTTTTTTCCTTCCTGGTTATACACAGCACTACCTTGAAATCAAAACGGCTCATAACTTTTCCCAGTGCCAATCAGAAACAGCTGACAACTACTAAGCTTGGGGCTAGCCGGGACTAGAGCTTGGTAAGACTTGTTTTCCTCTCCTGACTTCGCTAATCACTTGCTGGGCTGTTTTCTGATTTTCCTCTTCCCCATGTTAGAGGAGGTTATATATACACCTTCCCCAGATGTCAGAGCGGCTATTTACAAATGTGATCAATGATTACATTTATGTGCCTTTAAAATTAAGCTACCCAGATTAGAGCTATGCTGTGGGGTTGGGGTTTTTTTTGTTTGCTTGAAAACACTTTTTGCAATATCTTGCAAAGACTCCTCTAATTCCATTTTTAAGAAGTTACACAGGACACTAAACCAATTTTTTTTTTTCTTTTCTCTCTTTTAACAGTACCTTCTCAGTCAAGAAAAGCCCTGGACATCCACTGTTTAGTTCTGCAGCAAGGGAGAACAGATATGAAAGAGGGAACAATGTTTCAAAGCATACTTTATTTTGAACCCTTAGAAAAAAATTTGTATGTATTTTTCTGCACTAATTTTGTCTTGGCACTTGAAAATTGGAAAGGGGATAAACCAAAATTAAAAAAACAAACACCTTAGTTTTTATGTCAGCTGGGCATATGAAAGAATTAAGAGCTTGTCTCTGACTGCAGAGCAACAGGATTTAGAACCAGAGGTATTTGTTCTGAGGATGAATGCCACATTAGAACTTTATGATTCTGCATGAGGCTTTGCTGTTCCCCCCTCCTCTTTTTTTTCTAAATATACTTGTTATACCTTTTGAAGCTTATAAGTTTCATGCATAGCTTTTGGTATTACACCTTAGAACAGGGGTCCTCAAACTTTTTGAACAGGAGGTCAGCGCCCGGATGAAGTGGCAGGCAGTCATCTGCGGCTGCTTGGTTTCCCCCCCAACCCCTGGCAGGGGGTTCTGTAAATAAGGGGGCCCGGATTGAGGACCCTGGAGGGCTGTATCCGGCCCACTGGCCGTAGTTTGAGGACCCCTGTCTTAGAATGACAGCAGGTTTTCTGCTTTAAACCAGGCAAGAATAGTTGAATGCCAACAGCACTGATGCCAGAGCTGCACCACTAACAATGACCATTTCAGAATTTTTGCTACGTAACGCTGTTTAAACAACACATACAATACTGACAGCCCAGGCCCAAGACATACGTAGGTTCAAACACTCACTTCCAGGTGCTACCTACTGGCATGCTGTCCTACTACTTACTTATACATTCCCTCCTGTTTTCATCCTCCTTCAGGATAGCTTCCTTCTGATTGTCCTGGGCTGCCTGGCCGGAGTTCTCCTTGTCACTCGATGGGGAATCACAGGCTCCATCAGATTTCTTTTCTGATGCCTCTTCATCAACTTTCTCCAGGGGATGTATTTTCACAACTTTCACAGGCAACACTTTCTCCTTACCAACCTGCATGGAAGTATCAATGAAAACTGAACCCGAGCAAGTGATGTGAACTAATGAGCTTTAACACTAAGAGGAAGGAAAACAAAGCAGCTGATGACCTACTAACCACAATGTGGCAAAACACTTAATTGACATCCTCCTTCAGAGAGGCTCATGATCCCTCTCTCATGAAACAATTACACGATTTCTTTCTACTACTCCTACCTAGAAGTTCTATGCAAATTGCTAAGGAAGAGAGAACTGCCAGTCCACAAATTTTTCCAGCGTTTAATAATGCTGCTTTCTTAGACTAAGGGAAGAATGTGCATGCAAGGTGCAAGCATGCTCTCTCAGCAGCCCCAGCTGAGAGAGTATGTCCTAAACAGATTGCTAACAGAGGACATTTAAAAATTTTCCATTATTTTTAATAAGTTTAGGTTTTCTTCATTATTCCCAGTTCTGCATAGAATTTTCTCATTATTAGAGCATTGTTAGAGATTTGTAAGCAGTTGACTTCAAGCTACATTAGTTTAAGACTACTTTCCCCTGGGAAAACCTTAGGTGAAAAGATTACGAGAGATAATTTTTAACTTATTTTAACTAAATATGTATTTTTATATATTTAGATATATACATAGACCACGACACATTTAAGCAGTAAAACAAGTATCTCTACTTCCCCATGCACACAAACAGATCAGTAATTTTTCTGTTGCTATCGGTATGGGTCATACATGTGCCTCTGCTTACAGAACCATTTTGCATTCAAAAGCAAGTGCTGTCACTGAGATTCTAAAGAAAATAAATTCTCACCATCTTGCTGATAATGTAAGTGGCTAATCTATTCTTCCCATCTCCTACCTTTACATACCCAAAATTAACTCTGTGCAAAAGCACAGGATAAAATGGAAAACAGATCCTTACCTCAAAGTCACACTCTTCTCCCACTGCAAATTTGGTCATGATCTCCAGCCAAGCTGCATCCACCAACTTTTCCAAAGATACAGTGTTGTGGTGGACTATTTCCAGTACCAGTTTCTCATACCAGATGGGGAACTCCTCCTTCAAGCTGAACAAGCATGTAAGAAGTTTTCAATATTCAGGGAATAAAAGCCAAAATGCAAAGTAGCCTCCCATTTCACAATTCTGGGAACATTTAACAGCCAGAACAATGTTTGAGGCAGATGCCACATTAGCATGCAAACATCCAAGGGCTTTTTGCTGCCCATCCCCCCAACTTCCCCCCCCCCCCCCCCCCAAGTGTTAATTGGCATGACAATATAAATTGTACTTGTCCTTCCCAGAAGGAACACTATAAAGCATTCTGGAAGAGCAGCACTGATGGTGACCCCTTTCTTGCTGGTTATTACTGCCTCTCTATTAGATGTTAAATATACACCAAGACCATGCCATTATTCTGGGGCTTGTTACTTCAAGATTTGTGCTTCCAACAATAACACTACGCTGATGAACATTTAGCATTTCTTTCTCCCCAAACAGACTGCTAACACAGTAAAGAAGACAGCAGCAGGTTTGCACAATCAAATTATCTTTCTAGACCAAAATATTTTGTATGTTTCACCATATCATGATCTTCAAACTTTTTCATTCAAGGAAGAGAAAGGACTGTTACAAATTTACCTGACCAGTTTCCTAAAAGATCAGGTCAGTTAGCTGACAGGAGTACTAAGAAATATATTGCACAAAGGTTTCTGACTAAAAAGTAAAGTTCTTTTCCAGTTACTCTAAGGAGGAACAAAATACTCCATTTTTCCAGAACAGCCTGGGAAACTTTTAATCCCATTTCAAAGAAACAAGCCCAAAACCTCATTTCACAGTCTTCCCCCCCCCCCCCCCCCCCCATTTAGAGAGACTATAGCTAAACTTACTATTGAGAAATCTTGCATTTATATTTCATTTACATTTCTTAATGTTTTCAGAAGCAGTCAACTAACATAACATTTTTAACCAGAAGCAAGTGGCACTAGACCAGTGGTTTTTGAAACAGGATTATCAGTTTATGAAGCTGGCTCTGCACCCTCTGCTCAAACAACAACACTAGAGAAGAAAGATTGAAGACAGTAGTACTTCAACCTCATAGAAATTAGGACTACTAGCAAATACGTTCATTATTTGTTGCCTTTAAGGATGTGATGAATTTCTCCTTAGGCTAAGGCTATTAAGTCCTGTCAATGAACCAGAAATGTGGATTCTTCATGAAAGAAAGGCAGCAGAAAACTGCACCTCTTAGGCAGTACTGCTGACAATCTCCCCAGTTTAAACCCAGGAAAAAAACAGTCACAGAAGTCCAAGTCATCAGTTCACAGAACAGAGAAACATGCCATTTGTTTGGCATAATTCCCACATTTTGGTAATCACAAAGTTAGTTATATATGCTGGTTGAGCCAAGGACTTGCACCTTTGCAGAAAATTCACTTCTATGGCACGGGTCATGCTGGATCTCAACCAAGGATTCAGGGCCCGTGCCACATGCCAGAGGGGAGGTCAGGGAAATGGCAGCCCAGAGGAACACTGGTGGTCTGAAAAGAGTAACTACTCTTGCTTGTTTCCCTTTATTCTTTGTTGTTTCAAGTAGAGCAGATCCCCAGAATCTCCCTCCAAAGTGTTGGTGGTTTTTTTTAGTATAACAATCTATTCCAGTGCAGATCTGGAAAAAATAATTACAGCTGTGGACCTGGGTTGATGTGAAACACTTCCAACGGACCCTTTTTACTGTATTTTTACTTTAGCTCCTTCAAGATTTATTTTTTTTCCCCTCTCTGAAAAACTCCCATTACTTAAGGGGCTTTAAAATATGCCAAGTACCATATGCTGAACTATTCTGGTTCAAGTAATACCAAGATTCAGCACTAAAGTACATTATTCAACTGCACTAGTGATGGCATCAAATTTGGACTTTGTTTTGAACTCCAGAATCCCCAGATCTACTTAGAGCCAGTAAAAAGCTACTTACCTCGCCTCATAAACTAGCAATCGCATATCATTCCCAAGTCCATTCTTCTGCCCCAATGCCTAAAGACAGACACATAGCAATTTCTTCACTGGTACTCACAGCTCAGCAACTTCCTGCTCCTCCTCCCAAGCCTCTTTGTGCGTCAGCTGGCTGCTTCCTGTGCTTTTGCACGTCCATATTCGTTCGCTGTACCTCTCTAAACGTGCTTCATACTCTCTGTAGAAGTGGCAGCTCAGGAAAACAGGATTTATGCAGTGAAAAGCATAACCACAGTAGCAGAAGACAAATTCAATTAAACCCTTACTAGTGGAGTGCTCAAAGGCTGAAGATCACTACAGTACAGTTTGACCCTGTGTCTACCGTGAAGAAGCTGTGTTAAATCCGATCGGTTTTCAGACCAGGATGCACTGGAGCTTTCTGCAGCTTAAGTGCCCATCCTGTCCAGCACGGGCATACAGAAGGTGCCACACCACCATCAGCTGAACTGCACACATGGAATACATACGGCTGAACATTTTGTGGCAGTGCTAAGTTACTTTTCAGCTTTTCCACTCTTGATTCATTGGAAAACAGCACAAAATATCACAGGCACACGCAGGAGACACAGCATGGACTGCCACTAAATGCTCGACAATAACTGTTGGGAAACTACTAGTACTAATGCCTTAGGGTGGTATAAAACATTAGGTGCAAATTACCAATCTACCCAATATCCCTAATCTTTTGAGCAAAAAAAACCCAAAAGCTTTGAAACTGAAATCACTAGAAAGGCCAGTAGCTTTCCTTTGGCTTCCAACAAGAGCAACCTCCTGCATTAGCACAACATGAGGATCTTTCTCACCAGCTGCATCACCTGCTTCCCATATCACAATCAGCCTCAAGGTTAAGTTATTCTGGCCATTAGGATTAACGGGTGCACAGGCAAGTCACGGCAGTACAGACAGCATTATGAATTAGAGCATTAGCTACTCTGTTGTAAGCATCTGGGGCTGTGCTCTACCCATTCTGCCTAGGCAGTAATTAACTGTCAGTGTAAACAGATATAAGCTACTTCATACTTTCTATAGATAAAACACGTACAGGCACAATTACTAGAAAAGCTAGCACAGTGTAAACCCATACCAAATTACCCCACTGCAGCCTGCTTAAGTTGCCATATGCTTATTGATGGTAATTTAAGCGGAGAAATTATGAAAGAGGCAGGAAAAGCATCCTTCCCTTTTCCTGCAGCACACTCTCCAGCAGAAAAGTAGAGAACACAAAGCATACTTGCAACAACTACAACAGCTCAGCCCGCTACAGCACAAGTGCTAATTAGAAGAGTCTCTGTGGGAACAAGTAGATTCTCCACACTCCTGCAAAGGCAGAACCACCAGCCACAGCAAATCGCTCATCATATCCTGCATATGCTTTGTCTTTCAAGACAATTTTAGTGCAATATTTTTTTTTTTAATTTCTATTAGGAAGCCAAATTAACACTCCAGCAAAGTTTTCTTGGACATTTCTTCACAGTCCCAAGGTAAAGCGCAACAAGGTACAGAAGCTGCACTGTGGATGTTGATATACAAGTATCTTACAGCCACAGCAACTGCTGCCATGCAAGAACATAAGCCAAGAACAGAGCCATCTCCAGACAAGGCTACCACTAAGGACAGAATTCCCTCTGCCTGGAGCAGGCCTTAAAACCCAAAAAGAGAAATCCTGTGGTTCCCCAGGTTGCCCTGCTTGTGGAGTCTCATGCTCATCAGACTGCTCATCTGCTGCAAAGCCATCACCCAACTAAGTTTTGAGCCCTCTGGCCAATTCTTACCCCTCCTTGAGGTTTCAAAGATGCTTAAGTTTCCACAGAAACAAGTAGTGCTAGAGGGCAGAGGCAGGTGAGGCAGTGGCAAGGAGCAACCACAGCCTGCGGAGGAACTCATCTGCACAGCACCGCTGACCAGACCAGAAGTACTTTTTTAACAAATTTTTGTAGCAATACTGAGCTGGGAGGAATCAAACAAGAAACCTGGAGTCCTCCTTGAATTTACAGCAATTAACCACTTTAATAATGACTAAATTGCAACCATAATACTATGCCTTCCTATGCGTTTCCCACAAAAACAAGAGTTAAAACCAAATTCAGTTCTCACAGACAGGAGCCTAAACATATGAGCAACAGCAGCCTTCAGCTTCATTCAGCAGCCCCAGCTTCACTACCCACTAGGCCTTCCCTCTACACATCCAGGGACATCACCTACATACAAAGGACTCACAGCTGCCACAACACAAGTGCTAAAGGAAAGACACACTTCTTATAGTTGGACTGTATGTCCTGAACCCTTAAACAAATATTTGAGATATGGCTGGGAAATAAACTATGGTCTACTTCACTCCTACATTTATCAACTTTCTTTTCTCTCTGTGTGTGAGAACCTCCCTTTCCTTCCAGCCAGGACAACACGTAAATGCCCGTCTCCAGTTGAAAAATAATTGAAAGATAAGCTTTCTTCCCAACACCATTTCCCATGCTGACAGGAAGATCCATGAGAATTTTCGCTGATAATTTCCCCCTCCTTGTACACACCTATGAGAACAAGCTTAATCGCACCATATCAGGACACATTTTTCAGATCAACAGCAAACATAAAAGCAGCAGGTATAGCTATTTCCCTGTCCAGCTCCACTCTGCCTCTCAATTGCAATTTAGTTCCGATTACAGCTAGTCAGTTCATCTAACATTGACCCCTAGACACATTCCTTAACCAGTGCTTGAGACTCATGCCTACAGTGCCCACCCTGCCTTTTGTGCTCTGCCACAAGCTCCTAAGCCAGGTTCTGCATTGAAATCCTGGAGCCAGCACAAAGTCAAAATAAAGGAGGATGTTTTTGCAAAGTTTACTATAGCTCAAACTTTCCACTACCCATACGCTATTTGTCCTTTCCACTCAGACTGGAAACTAACCCAAGAAATCTCAGACTGTTCAGCAGGTCTGATTCAGGACTACAAGTGAGGGCTTACTGGTATGCCACAACCAACCCTTCTCTCTACACAGCTAGAGCTGCCATTGCCACAAATTCCCAACACAATAATAAATAACAAACCCTGCATACCAGTTACTTGTGAATAATCCCCAAAAAGCCATGAATAACACACAAATTAAGCAGCTGACTACCCACTGTGTGACAGTTAATACATCACATTTGTTTGCATCACACTGAAGATCACTTAATGCTGAAAGGCAGAATACTAAGTTACAATAAAAGCAAGGGACCCTTCTAAAGAAAAATGTTTAAAAGTAAACAAGCTAACTACTGCACAAGACTACTATTAAGTAGTAATACAAAACCATACAAAACCACTAACTAGAGACAGACAGCAAGCTTTTATATGGGCAGGACAGCAACACAGCTTCCCAAAACCATACACTGATGGTTGCAGGAAAGCTTTGGCTGAAAGAGTCCCCTCCTTGCCAGCCCAGACTGGTCAGTTCTCTGAACCGAGCATCTCTCTTGAGCTGTTAGTGCCGTTTTCCAAACCACAGCCGGCACGGCCCAGCACATGCTGCCACAGTCCCACACACTAACGGAAGAGATTATCTGCTCACCAGGAAACAAATCCAGTGCTTGCTAGACATCAAATGCTCAGTACATGTGCCACAGACCAGGCACAGAGATGACACCAATCAGGCAAAGACCATACCACATGTGAAGCATTTCCCTGACATCTCACACAGAGCAGGTCCTACAGGGCTCCTGCAAGAACGACTCTACCTCCAACTGCCCAGCGATCCACCCATCCCCATACCCACCCAATTAGCAAGGCTCACTCTGAAGCAGACACAAGAAGCCCAAGGCTTTGCCAGGATATGCAACGGGCTCTACACGGCATGGTTTCTCTTAAAAGGTTTTGGGGGGATTTGGCAGACAAAGGAAACCATGTAAAACTACAAAGAAATATCACACCCAAAGAAACACCTGAGCTCTGATGACGTGTCTATCTATCTGTCTACTGCCGCCAGACTTTCATAGTACATGCCCATGGGGCAGACATCTCTCCTCATATACAGTATCCCAATCTCCAGCTGCAAATCCTCACACACACATAAAAGAGAAAAAAAAAAAAAAAAAGACTTAAGAACATTTTCTGTCTTTCAAACACCTCATTTGTAGCTGTGCAGTATAAAAATCTGAATACTCTTTAGGGGAAGAGCTGATCAACAGTTTTTCAAGGTGGAAAAAGAAAAGTTCAGGAGATCATATTCTGCAAGGCCTTGGCATAAACAACATAAAGTACTGCTCTGGGTGAAGACTCCGGTACCTCCTGACACACACCCTCTGTTGGCTGTTCCCACCCACAAAAGCCATTCCTCTGCACTATGCAAGACAAACTGCAGTGACCAAAAAAAACCCAAGTCTTCCTTCAGTAACATCTCCCTTCGACGTACTGACTCATTTGCAATTTTCTGTTCCACTTTTTGCCTAGCTTATACACAGTCAACAAAGCAAGACAGAAACCCAGCATTACTTAGTTTCTCTTTTTAGCTTCATACCATCTTATCTGCCAAGATGAACTTTCTAGAACATGTTAGGCTGAACACCTCCCACAGCACCCCATGAAGTACTTTCTCCAAAAGAAGAGCATCTCTCTAGAACCTCAGTGCTTGCATTGGTTGCCTCTTTCCTTCTGACCCTGCAGCTAAGTCTCCTCTGGGGATGAAAAACCATTCATTTTCTCCCTTAATGTTAATATCATCCAAGTGTCTGCAGAAACATGCCCTCCCATCTACTCAGGGATCCACAAGAACCATACTAACAGACTGGTACTCTCAGAAGCTGTTCCATAACTCCTCTCTGCTGTTCCTAGAAGGCAGATGAACCTTACAGCCACATCCTCTTTTACAAAAGTAGTAACTAGGCTACTCTGCCTTTGATCACCGATTGCTCCTCACAGGAAAGGCAGAACAGGTCTCTGCCTGATCAGATGGATGACTGAGCTACTTTCAGTTTGCACACACCACAACAGCAGGTTTTTGAGTGCCGGATTAAATGCTTTGATTTAAAATACTGTTAAAAAGCAAGTAGCTAGCACTCTACCCAATCTCATTTTATTGGCCTAAATACATCAGCAATGCCTATCTGCACTCAGATAGCATTCGAAGAGGAAGAAGTGCCCACCTAACCATTCCTGAAGCCTTTCAGTGGCTGTTCTTCATGCTGAAGTAACAGGACACTCTTCAATATCGGGGTCCGTGTAAGTTCTGGAGTCCCTTTGTCCTGTGCATCACCTGGATCTCTGAGGTACATTCATCTCCATCTCATACATTCATTTCCATCTCACTTGCAGTCCTTAATTCCCCAGATTTTGATCATTATAACACAGACAACAAACCAGCCTCCCGCAGCAGCAGTTTGCAGGTACAGGCGCAGTCCTGCCCCTCCAGCCCCTGCGGCCGCACACCCCGTGCCTCTGCCCGCCTGGCCTGTCGCTTCCTGCAGCCCCGGGGCTGTCACACGCCGACTCTCGTGGAATCACTTTTTTTTTTTTAAGTGGTTTTCATGCGAAAGCAGCCCAGAACATACACCCAGAACGAAACCCCTGGTTCTCCACAAGAGCCTGCTTCTGTCGCTGTTCTGTCCTCCCGGTGGGAGCCCCCCGTCCCAACGCCCCCCTCCCCGCCGGGCACACCCCGCCAGCGGGCGCCGCACCCCGCAGAACCGGTCCTGCGCTCCCCGGCCGACACCGGCCCGTGCCCGCGGCGCCCGGCAGCCCCGACGGGACCCGCTTCCCCGGCCGCGCTCCCCTCGACCGGAACCGCCTTTTAAACCGCGCCAGGCCCCCGCCAGGCACTAAGCGGCGCCGGGGCCGAGCCCGGCGGCAGCTGAGCCGGGCCCCCCGCCGGAAGCCGGCGCCAGGGCGGCCGAGCGGCCCCGGTCGCCGCGCTTTGTTCCGCCCCGCCGCCCCCCGGGAGGGCCGGGGCTGCTGCAGGGGCCAGTATCGCGGCAGGGCGCTCGGCCCGGGGCCGGCGGCCGCGGCGGGTGACAGCGGCCCCACCAGAGCCCTCCCCTCCGGCGCCCCGTCCCCAGGCCAGGCGGATACTCGCGGGTGCGGAAGGCCTCCTGCGTGTGGGGGATGACGAACCGCTCCCCCGGCTCCCCCGGCGGCAGCGGCTTGGCCAGTGGGAAGGGCTTGCGGCCCAGCAGCGGCGCCATGCCGAGACGAGACGGGTTCCCGGCCGGAGCCGGCAGATCCGCACGACGACCCCGGCGGGGACCCGGGCAGGAGGATTGAAAAATGGCGGGAGATTCCCCTCCCCCTCCCGGGCGGGCGGCGAGCCCAGCCGCGCCGCGCGCACCCCAACCTGCCTCCCGCCCCGCACCGCCCGCCCCCGACGCCCCGGCATCCTACTGGCTGTCGCCGACACTGCCGGCTCCCGATTGGCTATGCCGCCCGCCCATCGCGCCGCCTCGCCCCGCCCGCCGGCGCATCAAGCTGACTTGCACCGCGCGCGAGGTGAAAGGTCACGTTATGTAAGTGGCGGGGAGCGAAGCGCCATTTTGTGGCCCCGTTACCCGCCCGCCCCCGCCCTGCGGCGGCCAATCGCGGCGCGGCCCTACCTCCCCGCCCATCCGGGTACCGCGGCGGCGCCGCGCGCCGGGCTTTGTCCTCGCGCTCCGTTCGTGCCGCCCACTGCACCTTAAAGGGGCAGGGGCGCGCGGGGCATTGTGGGGCTGTGGGGGGCTCGCGGCTGCCCGTCCGCCCCGCCCTCCCCTCGGCGAGCGCCCGGTCCGCTCGGTGCCCCCGCCGCGGTGGCTGACCCGGCCCGCCCCCCCCCCCCTCGGCCTGGGGCTGCCCTGCGTGCCGCGGGGAGGCGAAGCGGCGGCTCCGGCGGCCAGGCCTGGGGCGGGTGAGGGGGGTGTGCCGCGGCCGCCTGTGCGACCCGGGCCTGTCCCCGCGGCTCCGGCCCGCAGTGGACCGACGGCAGCCGGCACGGGGCCGGGGAGGGCTCCGGGGGACCGGCGCGGAGGCGGCTGGGGACACCTCCTGATCCCATGAGCGCGGCAGGCGCCGGGCCTGCTGCCGGTGGCGGGCGGGACGCCCGGCGTGCTGCAGCCCCAGGAGGAGAGGCCAAGCACGGAGAGTTGCTGCTTTGGTGTTTTTGTCTCTGTGTGTAGGGGATCCGTTGGGTTTTTTATAAGGAACGGTGTATACAGAGTTTTTGTGTCGTTAGTGTTTACCAGGGATTGGAGAGGCAGTAGCTCAGGCACTGCTTGGCAAAAGCAGTCAGAGCAAAAATCCAAGCGCAGCAGTGCTGCCTCCAACCCGTTCCTCAGTGACGTGGAAAGCAGACTTGTGTATTGGAGTACCCTACTGATCTGCTTTTGTGGCACTTGGGAATAGTTCTGCTTTGTATAGCCCTGCTGTGGCTGCTTTAGGGTGGAAAGAAGCAGCTGTGACAACTACTTGGAGCTGTGTGGGATAAATTCAAGTCCTCAAACTACCCATAAAGT
Source organism: Falco rusticolus (assembly GCF_015220075.1). Lineage (NCBI taxonomy): Eukaryota > Metazoa > Chordata > Aves > Falconiformes > Falconidae > Falco > Falco rusticolus. Next base: position 26,065,278 of record NC_051187.1, on the reverse strand, counting down.
TAGGTACAGCCGTTGTACAAGCTGGAGTATAAAAGTTACATCCTCCCATTAAGAATCGCCACTGAAAAAGTATGACTGCATAAAATGTCAATGTAGGAATTACTAGTTTACCCCAAAGGCTTCATCTAGGACTGAAGAGAGCAGGTAATAACAGCAAATGTCCCCCCTCTACCCTGCCAGCCATTGGTGAAAGCACACAGAGATGTACCTGCTCCTAGGAATTCACTAGCAGCTGGAGCTCTACCAAGCTCTGAAGTGTGGAACCTCTGTCTCCTCCAGCCAATAAAGTCTTAGTCTCTATGGCTTGGTGTTGGGCCACCTGGCTAGCCAAGCTGCTTTCTCTTAAGCATGTGGGAAAATAGGGAAAATGCATGAAAAATGTGGTAAAGTGGGGTGCAGCTTCACTGAAGGATAATCTAATTCTTTTCAAAAGTCACCTAACTTCCAGAGCAGTATGTATGAATGATGAGGTAGGTAAGAGTCTCACTACATAGAAGATGACAATTTATCAGAGGGGAAGTCAGGGTGGAGAAAAGTGCAGAAGGAACTGGTTTTAAACAACTTAACTCTGTTCACATAGTGTACAAGGTTGGGAGAGGCTGCGAGTACAGAGAAGGGTCAGGTACAGGACAATTGGGGGGGAATTTCATTCAGAAGAAAAAACAGTGCAGAGTACAAACTTGTGTACTGAAGAAGTTTCTAAGCTGAAAGTTCCTTAGCTGGAAATGCCAGGAGGAGGAAAGTCCGTGTCGCCTCTGCAGGATGACGGCACAGCTAGGGGCCATTAATGTGATCTGGCCATTACAAAGCCAAATACAGGCTGGAGATATTGGTGCAGCATTTCTGTATGGCGGTACGTGCTGCACTGCTGCTTTTGTCTCCAGAGCCCTGTTCTTGCTGCCAGGCCCGTGAGCAATGCGGTCGGGCTGGGCTGGGTACAGAGAGTAGTTCAGAGGAGCAAGAAGCCAACCTGACAGGAGGAAACTAAAACAGCGGGGCTGGAAGTTTGCCAAATGCTGCAGCATTTAGGTATGGTCAGAGGTTATGAAAGTCCCAGCCTAGGTGACCCTACCTATGTTTAAATCCAGAGGTCACACAGCTGAACACCCGAGCAGCTCCCCTGTATAATTCAGCCAAGATAACTCAACACCATCCTAGTTATCTGCACGGTTCCTCCTGCCGCAGCTGCCTGCCGAGTGCAGCAGGCGAGTGCCGCAGCCCTTGCTTGCCGCTATCATCTCTGCCTGGTCCTGCTGTCGGCTGGCTTCCTTCCTGCTGCTGTAGCTGTTGCACCGCGGCTGCCACTGCTGCACCTACTCCCTCCGTGCGCAGCAGTGGTTTTGCCCCTGATGGGTGCTGTATTTTCTCTCTGTGACCCGCTCCTGGACTGTAGCATAGGGGCTGACGAGCGTCCTGCCTGAGGACGGTTCCACGCAGAGCGCGAGGCATTACAGGCCTGAGAGCTGATCTGGAGAGAAGCCTCAGGGATTCCCCTGGAGACAAAGTGCCTGCTTCCTAACACTGCCAATTGCTTTAAAAAGAGCTGAAGCTGGGCCAAGAGAAAAATAAGTGAATTCTAAGACCTAAAAAGAGCTTTTGCTTTTTCCATTTATCTTAAATGACACAAGGACAGACTCTATATCCCTGGCTTTCAGTCCAACAGAGGCATTCCATTCTTGCATGATTTCTGCTTCTGAAGTCCTCATTTCCAAGCAGGTTACTAGAAAGAGGAGTCCTTTCCTCAGGAGGAGTGGGCAGACTTGACGTGCAGGGCAAACGCATCGCTCAGCTGTGAGCAGCTACTCTCTCTTCTGCTGTATAGGGTTGATAGCTCAGCAACTGTCATATATCAGGTACACACAGAGCACGTCCACTTGCCAGCACATCTGTGCTGCCGGAGTGGTGCAGTTAATGTTGGGTTTAAAATGTCAGGCTCCTTATCTTTTCTTTATTTAACATGCTGAGCCAGAGCTGCAATGTGATCTCACTGCCGCAGCACACGGGCTGTGGACGTTGTTGGCCTGAATGGATTTAGGAAGGTGTTTCTACACAGCTGCTGCTCTAAGATTGACTTTGGTTCTGGTTTTCCTGTCTTGTTTGGCAGCGACCCTGCGAGTCCCCCAGGAATGGGAGTGCTGGTGACTGCTGCTCTCAGCCTGCAAAGCCTGGTTTCTAATTGAAAGCTGGTTTCCATCTCAGCCAGTTTTTCAGTAGGTAAGTGTTTATCTCCAACACTTCATGTTCCAGCTGGCAGAAAATATATGATAAATACACATATGTATTCCAGACATTTTCTTCCCTAGACTTCTGCACTCTGGCCCAGCCTGGAGCCTTAACTAACCCACTGCAGTTTTCCAGAGCACCTTCCACTGGAGGCTGAGCTCCTTCCTCTGTGCTGAAGAAATGATGCTGTGCCCTGCAACACACTTTCAGGCAGAAAAGGAAATGCAGCGTGCTGAAGGGCTGTGCCCTGCTGACTCACAAGCACATCTCCTGGGTATGTATGTGCTCAGCCTCTCAGCTCAAGCAGTAAAGTTTATTTTGGGCCCATTTCCTTTCTGAGAGCAATTTCAAATTTCATAAGGCCATCAAGCCAAGTGTCCTCTCCTTTTCAAGGACAACACCACCTTGCACACATCTGTACAATAAAGTGGTGGATGGCATCTGTGCAGGGTTCAAGGAACAGCCACCCCCTCAAAGGAGCTTCAAAACCCTTGTGTTGGTAGATGTTATCACATCTCTAAGAGCCTGTGACACGTTTGCAGTCTTCTAGGTGCAAGAGTGCACCCAGCCGTTTTGCTGCATTGCAGAGTCTTCCCAGTTTCTGTTGCTGTAAAACAGTTGTTCTTCTCCTGATCCCTGCAGTGCCAGTTCCCTGCTTCCACCGCTGAAATGAAGATACACCATTTCCTGTGTGTACTCCACAGGGTATGCTTAGCAGGTGTTTTAGCTCCTCACTCACTTGAAAAAGCTTTGAAATTGCATTTTATTCCCATGTGAAATCACACTGACAGTTCTCCTGTATTTTTGGTGCACTCTGCAAAGTGACCTTCCTCAACCTCTTCACATCCCTGAAGCCAAGGCACAAGCAGAGCTTGTGGTTGTTCTTTTTCTATATTTGAGTAACCTACCAAAACACCCATTTCTTTCAAAATTTTGCTCAGTAAAATGATTCTTAGTAATCAAGAATTTTCCTTTTCCAGTTGAAGCCCTTTCACATGTACTTTCCAAGGTTACAAAACTCAAACTGTCCTCTAGGATGGTGTTTGAAATCTCTGACCCTTCTCTTAGGACAAAGGCTTATTCCTGTTATCGCAGCAGGGAGAAGAAGTCTTCTACCTGTCCACAACTTCAGTAATTCCACCGTTGCTTCTAAAATCAGCTGTGGTGGCAGAAAACCTTTTGGAGACCAGAGCCAGGAGCCCTGTAATCCTGCTGTATTGACCCAGGTATATGGGAGCTGGTACAAATTCAGACCCTACTGGCTCCAGGTCTCTGGATAACAGACTCTGCTGCTGCACCTTCCCCTGTGCCTTCTCAGCCCCAAAACTTGTGGTGCAGCGCTGCTGCTTATGCTGCTGTACTGCCACAGACAGCAATTTGCAGCATTAGTCAGGCAGAGCCCTGAGGAGCAGGGGGATCTTTGCCAGCCCTCCACTCCAACCTGGTAATGATGGGGTCCAGGCAGACACTTCAAGGAAGGAGAAGAACCCTGTCACCTGAATCCTGTCCCTCCAAGGCAGCATCAAAGTGAGTCAGTAGAATGGGGACTTGGGGGACCCATTGCTATTTATGAGCTTCTATAAATGATGTTACATGCTTCTCAGCTCAGAAGAAAGCCTTTGATAGGCAAGAAACTATTCCTACTGGTGTAACAGCTGGCAAGGGAGGGCAGAAGCCACGTGCAGCCCAGAGAATCCTTCAGCTAAAGGTATTTGGAGGCTCAGAAGTTCTCATGGAAATTATAACATCTCATTGCCCTGTTCTTGTGCTTCTCTAGAGATTCAGGGCAGCTATCACAGAGGTGGTGCTGGGCTAAACAGACCCTTGATCTGATTTAGTTCAGCTGTTCTTATGTCTGAAGGGGCCAGGCAATGACTTAAGGGAAGTGCCCTTCATTAGTAGTGTATATACACCCTCTGCCTTCCAGCTGTGCAAAAGACCCAGTGCTAGAGTGAGAGTGGACTGCTGTCTTGTGCCCATCTTCCCTTCTCTTCCCCCGTTATTCCCTCATGATCCATACTCCGCTGCACACCCCAGATGCATTGGGGTCTTCCAACTCTTCCTATCCTTCTCCACACCTGGATGCTTCTGCTTTAGCACTTACAATGCTTGCCAGACAGCTTTCACGATGGCCGTTTTCCCCTGTGAGTGGCCAGGATCAAGGATCTCCACCCCCAGATCCACCTTCCTCACGCCCACCTTCTCTGGCAAGCCCTGCTTGCTGCTCTCTTTGCTCCTCTCCCAGGGCTGCTCAGAGGCGACACCCTGAAGCAGGGTTCTGCACCAGCCTCCAGGCATCTGCTTCCCTTCTGGGCTGTATGATGGCATCCTCTGAGGCAGCAGGGGCTTGGTGGCTGTACTTCACTTCTTTCAAGACCTTTCACAGCTCAGCCTGCCTGTCCTGGCAAGAGGCTTGGCACAGGAAGAAGATGGGTTTGGAAATGAGAAGATACCGTAGCCAAACCAAGGGCATGAAGTCTGAAGGTGAAGAAAAAGGCATCTTGTCCTCGGCACAGACCTGGGTGGCTGTCTGTGGTGGGCAGCAGCTGTGCCTGGACTCTGCTGAGGACCAGTGCCATGGAAATGGCACTAGGTTGCCATTCTTGGCCTGACAAAAGCCAAAAAGTTTTACTCTGGTCATTCACAGGAGGGCCACGTGGGAAACAGCACACCATGGCAGGTTCATATTTCATGCAGAAGTGACCCCGAACCTGTGAAATCCAAGAGCAGTTCTTAATACACATAGAGACAGACCTACACCTCCAGTTACTGCTTCAGCTTTTGCATCATCTAACCTTAGTGTGCCCTAAGTTGTGTTATAAAGAAGTGAAGGAAGATCCATCCAGTATGTGTCCTTTGGCAGCAAGTGGGCCAGGCAGTTCCAACAGTCCTGCTCCTGGGGAGGACAGAGAAGGGAATCCAGGATTTCGGACAAGGACTGTGAGTTAAGACAGCTGAGCATTATATGTTCTGCAGCGACATGGGATTTGTTATCTGAGGGTCACAAAGCCCATAGTGAGAGTATATCCTGAAGAGGCCCACATTTTGGTGTGCTAAAAATCCACGTGCCTTACTGGAAAAAGTGGCACCTGCTGGGTGATGTGGGTTCTCCTCTCTTGGTCAGAGATAGCTTTACACCAGCTCAGCTATGTCACCTGCAAGCTAGCGGGGAGAGGTTGCAAGGCTTAATATGCAGAAGCATATTTAGGGCTGTCGGTGACGTGCATTCTGGTTCTCAACTCCTGTGGACCCTGAGCAGACTTGTTCTGGTGTCCTTCCTGAGTGACAACCCTGCATCGCTGGTTTTCTCCTGCCAGAGCCTCAGGGCTTTGGGAGGTACCAACTGCTGCGTGGCAGGAATTGCACTTTGCTACAACCCTGCTGTAGCTAAAACTTGACCGTGAGTGGGAAAAAAGCAGGTTTTGTGCTGTTTGTACTATCACTTCCCAGGGGAGGTGCCCTACAGCCCCTGCGAGCTCACTGCATTTCTCTTCCTGTTCCCCAACTCCACGGTGCAGCAATGCTGGCTGGAAGTGGCCAGCACCCGTTACACACTGGGCAGCTTGGGCTGGTACTTTTTCTGAGCTTTGGCATTTTTCTGTGGATGTGCTGGGAAGCTCCCCTGGCACATCACCTGGCAGACAGGCGCGTTTCTTACCCAGCTCTTCTTGCTCCCTGCCAGTCTTCAGCATGGCAGGGCTGGCTTGTACTGCTGATGCTCTGCAGTTTTGCAGCCAGCACCATTAATCTGCAGGTCTCCAAGCCCTTGACAGCTATTGAGTTAATTAAAATTTGCACTCTCCCTTTGGACAGAATGAACTAAAACCCATTTCAGTTTGATGGAGATCTCTTCAGTGGTGCTCACTTACAGCCCAGTTCTCAGGAACACAAAGGCCTTTTCCCATCACTTTAACAGATGAAAGGACCCTAGAGTGTATGTAACCTTCCCTGGCTGTAATGCAGAAGATGATTAATCAGATATATTACTGTTTTAAACTGCTGTGGGCACTCCCTCATTGAGTTTTCCCATCTCTTTTCTCATGCTGTGCCCCTAGGCCTCAGCTGTAACCCAAGATATCGTAAGATGCCAATTTTATATTCCTACAACATATATTCCTACAACATATATACAACATGTATAACAGAAAACTTTTATGAGTCCTTAAACATAAATATGCAAATTTTGTGTTTGCTGAGTCTTCATATTTCTGTGGAAAGTATCTCTGTTGAGAAACAGGAGCAGCTGATTTTGGTATTTTCATGGTTTTCCCAGTCACTTGTGGTCCTCAGTGATCCCTTTTATCTATAAATTGTGTATTGTTTAAATCCTGAAGCTGTTCCGAAATGGGGTTGAAGCTTATTAAGAAATATAATTTACTTCGATATAATTTAGAACAGCTCATAAGAGCCATCCCGAAGTGTCCCATCTCCAGCTCTGGGAGCTATGGTCCACTTTTGTCCACGTCACTCTTCCAGCCCCTGTCCCTCTGCTCTTTGGCCTTTTCCACTTGCTGTCTGCAAGGCACATGTACATTCGCAATATCCGCTTGCACCAGGTGCTGTGTGCCCAGGGGGGGTTGGCACAAGTGGATTTACAAACTGGAACCAGTTCTGCTCCTGGGTGACAGAGCCAATGGTGTCATTCATTTCTGTAGCAAACATAAGAGTATCTCAATCTTGCCTTTACTATTTACCAGATTGTAGATGTGATTACTAGATTATTATCAGATATTTACCAGATTGCTTTATTAGAAGAAGGAACACATCATTTCTGCTGAGAGTAATAAAAGCATGTAACTTCACAGGGCATTTGTTTGAGTTGTTTGTAATCTTGGAAGCAGAGAGGTTTGTGCTTTGAGTATCTCTGTGATGCAGCAGTTAGCACACAGAACATGGTGTCTGTTGGCATACGGAAATCAACTGTATTTTCCGCAGCATTTTAAATGACTGCTTAACAGGCAAGAGATAATGCTAATACCATAACATAAGGATAAAGTTAATTAACAGAGTAAGAGTGCCTACCAATGGATGCAGCTACAAATGCACCCCTCTCTCTCCATATGAGGCAGTGTATGGATCCAACAGTATGCTTAGAGAGAAGAGAAGATATTTTCCTGATAACAGAAATCAGCTGCACCCTGAATGCTTCTTCCAAGGTGCTGGGAAGAGCTGGGGTGTTTGGGTGACTGCCAGACCTTCCTTGACCATGGGTGTTGAGGAGCACAAAGCTCATCTCACGTTATTTTCCTGTGCAAGTGCCATGTTGTACAGCAAGGAATGACTTCACAGGGTCACATAATAGGAGAAATGCAGTCACAGAGTGGGTATGGAACTGGCTTCTCTGACATTCTCTACAGGGCTGCTAGACACAGTCTCTCTTTCCACTGCATTGCTACACTTGGTATCTTTAACTTGGCTTCTTCGTTTGAACTAGATTTGGGCTTGTCCTTCCTACATGAAAAGGCACATCAGTGTCCTGCTGTGCTTGGCTTAGTCTTAGCCCAGTCACCTCCAGGACTGTTCACACAATGAGAGCCTCCTTGTCTGCTCCTGTGGTGCATCCTCTGCTTGGCTGTGTCCCAGCAAATGCCCTTCCTTGACCCTCACTTCTCAGGCAGTTCCTGCATCCCGCCGTGGTGCTGCCAGAAACACGTGCCCCTCCTGCCTGCTGCATGGCAGGGGCAGCACCCACCTGGTTCCTGCTGTCACCCCACCCTGCTGGGCAAGCAGGGATGCTGGGGAGCACGCGGCGGTTCCAAACATGTCTCCATAGTTCTTCTACTTCAAGTAAGTGTCTTCTCCTAATTTCTGCACACATATATAGCTCACAAAATTAATGCTGATGTTTCTAAAGCTCTGTTATGGTCACACTCATTCTTATTTACTGCTGCTAGCAGAACGGAGATTTAATGCTATAAATCTCGTGGTGAGTTTAAGAATGGCTGTTGAGGATTTCCATTACTTCTGCAAGGTGCTATAGGAGTCATTTTCAAAGCACAGACAGTTCACAGCGAATGAAAAAGGATTGCCTGGTGCTTCCCATAAAGCTTGGCTTCATTACGTGTCATTGTGTCATACCCTAAACTGCTTGGGCTGAAGTTCCCCGTAGTTTATGCCTGCCTCTCTGGGCTGTGGGGGAAGGTGGGGAGGAGGCGCAAAACTGGAGTGTGATGAAACAAGAAGGGATTTGGGATTTTGGGGGGCAGGTGCAGATCTGGGGAGCAGAATAATCTGGGGAAGAAGTGCTTGGCTGAAAGGCAGAGGTGCGTCACTGTGGCCCCGCTGCGGGCTCAGACACTGTGGGCAGCTGGGGAGTGACAGCAGGCAGGGGGCCAGCAGCATGAGGCCAGTGCTTGGGCAGGGGATAGCACCAGGGGAGCCAGAGGCAGGGCAGGGGGCTGAGGGAGCAGGACGCATGGGGAGGGATGGGAGGATGAGCCGCCTGTGTCCCCTGCATCCAGCACGGGGTCATGTGCATGTTCCTCAGTGGCAAAGCGCTGGGCTCGCCGCGGGGCTCTGAGGCACAGTGACCCTCTGGTCTCGGTGCAGGGTCGTCTGGTGAAAATCTGGTTTCACCCATATTTTTCAGGCTGTGAAAGGGTGTGCAAGAAACTGCACCAAAGGAACCGTGAGGTGGTGAAAGGTGTCTGTTCAGGTCCAGTTGGCTCTCTAGGGACTTGCAGTACACGAAAGCTTGCTAAGTCGTGCATTAGAGCAAGAAGACTTGATTGAGTGGTGGGAACCGTGCTCTGCTTAGTGCATGGGTTAAACACATGCTGCCCACAGAGCTGTTAATTGACCCTGGAGCTCATACTGCAGCTGCTTTTGAGGTACCCAAAGGTTGGGTTCCTCTTCATGGGCAGTACCTGCCACTGCAGCAGCCCCTCAGCCACGTGGCCTGAGTTATTTATTCCAGGATGGTTTTCTGGGGCTGTTGCACACCGAGTTTCCCAGCTGTCCAGGAGATGGCAGTCCTGCATTTGGACCAGAGATTTCTGGAAGGGTGGTTTGAGGCTTGCAAGGAAACCCAAGTCACAGGCTGTATGTTTGGCTCCGTTGTGGAACGAGCAGGCTACATTTGCAGGGACTGACGATCTGTCCTGTTCTGTGAGGTACCAAAACTGGGGTGGTGAGCCATCAGCGATGAGGGCAGTCTGTGCTCAGCAGGCAAATGTTCCTGGGTATGTATTAATGGTGCAAACCTCAGCAATGGGATGGTGTCACTGTCAAGGAATTATTACCACAGATGACCTAGAGATGCGAGGTCCATGTGGCTTCAACTCCTCCAGTTTTGAAGGCCTTAATCACAGCCAGATGGAAGCGTCCTTGGGAGGATCAAGCCCCCTGTAATGGAGCTGACCATTGGCTGCCTCTTCTCAACGGAGCCATGGCTGGCACCTTTAGCATTCAAGCATGGGGTCCATGATGGGAACAAATATCTCTGCCAACCCCTGTTCCTACCAGAAGCCCCATCTGTCCCCTTGCTCTCCACTTATAACCCTCAGCTGCTGTTGTTCTTCCCCTTGGTCCCCGTCCTCCTTCACCTTCAAAAGCATCCCCAAGTCACCCTTGTTCTGCCCAGGGCTCTCTGTCCTCTTTCCAGCCCAGCGCAGGGGCTGTACCCTCTCCACCTCCTGTCCCATGCTCACTCACCTTCCTTGCCCTTCGGTCTGTGAGAGGTGACATTCCCAGCAAGGCAGTTTTCTGCTCAAAGGAGGGATGGCAGAGCGGAGCGAGGGACACAGTTGCTGGAAGGGTGCTAGGAGATATCCTCGATGCACAGCCCTTCACAGAAGCTGCTGGAGATGACCAGCAACAACCTGGGATCAAATTCTGGGTTACTGCAAACTTGTCTTTACTACTACCGATCAGGAGGCACTTAAAATGATTTTTACATGAAGTGATGGCAAATGATCTGTTTGCTAATTAAAATGTTGAACTCATTGAAGAAATCCATCGTTGAACCTATCTCTGTTCTCTTTCGACGAGGGACGAACACCAAGCGCACCAGGCAATGCTGCCTCCCTGGGCACAAGCTGATGTGCCTCACCTCCCAGAGCAGCTTCAAAATTCTTCTTCCCTTTATTGTTCTCTTAAAATGATGGTCATCAGTGTTGGTGTTAGTGATGTGGCATGCACAGAGTACCTGCACAGAGACTTCAGATCACAAAGGCACTGCAAATAGAGTTTCTAAGTCTGGAAACAGCTGGGCCCAAAGGGAGTCAAGATCCCTGGCATGAGAAACCAGCTAGAGAAAGGTCTGACTTTCAAAGCAAGAAAGAAAACTTCTTAGGATTATTTTTAGGGTAGAAACAGAACTTTGTAGTAGAAAGTGCTGTCACAACGCTGCGCTCAGCACTCCAAAAAAAAGATGGTTGCAGTCATGTTGCAGAGCCATAAACTCCTTTGGGAAATGAAGCCTCTTCATCCCTTTTCTCTTTAAAATCACATAAGCAATTCTAAAAATCCCCCTATTGAAATTCTGTTCTTTAGTAAATGCTTTGTAGTCTTTATTCTTTAAACTTTGCAAATGTTTATGGTTATATAATACTGTACTGAAGTTGTCAGCTCTGTCTTGGTCACTTTTCTACTTAAAGATGGAAAACTTTGTTGTTCTTCAAATGTTTGCAACCCTAAGAGCTTCTTTTCAAATGTTTCTTTCTGAATGTTGAGGACCGGTGCCTGTATATCATAGCTGCCAGATGCCATCTCAGTGTGAACAGGGAAATAAATCCATGTACAAATTCACACCCAAAAACCTCCTCAGACTGGATTCTGTAGAAAGCCCTTTCAGCCTGAAACACTCACATTACTTGGGGAATTAATCTGTTATCTCATGATTCTTTTGCAAACAGGACAAGGAGGCAGCCTGCTCTCCTGACCAGCCAGTTCTTCCTTTGATGCCCGTCTCAGGCTGAAGGCTGTTTAAGAAATAGTGGTACTTTAAAAGGCTGTTTTGAAGTTGAAAGATGAACATATAAGAAATAGAAATGTTTGGACTCATTCAAAACAAACTTCCACTCGTGTTGAGCCCTGGTGGAACTAAGGGGATTTATCTGAGACAATGAGTTGAATACAGGGAGGAGATGAAGCTGTGTCTCTGGAGATGTTCTCAGATTTTCCCTCTTCAGAGACAAAAGCAGAAGATTTACAAGTCTGGTACATGCGTGTTTGGAGATCGAGCTTGAGAAGCTGGTGACCTAGAGGAGCAAGAAGCTGGTGAGCAGTTGGAGAGGTGACACGTGGGTCTCACCGGGCTGGCTGTACTACTGGTCCAGCTCACAGCCAGGCAGTGCAGAACTGGTGCTCACGCCTGCCTGGCCTGAGGGCAGCTGGGCAGGTGCTGCACCAGTGATGTTTCCAGCATCTTCCAAACATGCACTTTCACTCAGAGATGTTTGACTTGCTGGTCTGCAAAGCCCTTCTTTGGGTCACTGACTCGCTCCCTCGATGGACTTTTAGTTACACAGGATCCCTGGATGCAGCATGCTCCTGAGCTGTTGGCTATTCTTGGGAATCTGTGCTTGAAAACTATTTCCTCTTTTGTTCCTACACCTTGAGCAATGATGTTCCTTAGCTCCCCCATCCCTCCCATGACGATTCAGACCTCCCAGTCACCACATCCTGCTCTTCCAGGCTGGTGCCAGCCCTGTGACAGCAAGGCTGGTCATGCTTTGCTGCCGCCAGCTTCCTGGGCAGCTGCAGCTTGGCCTGAGGACCCTGGCCCAGCCTGGAGCCTGTGGGCACCTTGCCGCTGGAGCCCTCCATGCTTGCACCAAAACTGCAGGCTGCAGCAGAAAACCCTGCTGGGCCACGAGTCTTCACTTGCAAATGGCTGTTGCAGCTTGCTGAGACAGGGGTTTGAGGCAATGAGACGGGTGCACAGGAGTAGGGGGAGTGTAAGGACCCTGTCAGCTCTGCTGATGGCAAGTCCTGCACCTGCTTTCAGAGCTTGTCTCTGTGCAGGGCTTTGCTTAACTGGTGTAAAACAGGGTTGTCTTTGGTTCATGCCTCAGCTGCACAAAATCAGAGGACTTTGGGTCCGTCCGGGCCCACGTGGCCTGCTGTCCCCCAAGGCGCAGGCAGCTGAGGTTGCTGTAGGTTTCCTTCAGAAGGGCATTTCAATCCTTCTCTGTGAGTCTCTTTTTTTTTCTCCTCCTTTCTCCTGCCCTGTGACTCTCTGCAAGGAAGACTTTTGGTTTTGGGGATGATTCATAGACTAGCAGAAGTCAACCCTGCCCCAAAGGCTCAGAAGTCAGGATGAACCTGAGTTATGATCCTAAATGTGACTTTGGCCGTGTGGGTCATGACGTGCTTCTCCCCTGTGCCCTGGGTAGCTGCCAGGAACCCAAATCAGGGCTCACCCTGCACCCCAGTGCCTGCTGGACCACACAGTGCCAGGACGAACACCATCTCCCTGGCATCGTGCAGGCAGGAGACTCCATAAATAAAGCAGGACCCGAGAGCAGGACACAGCCTGGGGGCAGATGGCCGAGGCTGCCACTGTGCTGTCCCCACCGATGCTCCCTGGAGGGTAACATGGGCTTCCGTGGTGCTTTGCATTCAGAGCTGCAGGCATCCACTGGTCTCATGTCTTTCAGATGAAAAGAAGAGAGCTGATTAATCCCGGAGCTAGAAAAGCCACAAAAAGGGAACTTCAGGGAGGATTTAGTTAGCAGTGGCCCAGATACATCAAACTGTCTCCTGCATAAAGCGATATCCCATTAGCACTCCTCTTCATGCAACACAGCTTACGTTACTTATCCTATTAGATGACTGACGCTGCTTTGATATATTCCAAGGACACTGTGCTAAACTTTCTGTCACAGTTTTCCCTGTCTGATTTCAGACAGTCATGTCCAATGGAGATGGCCGCCTGCCTGGTGGTGCCACCATGTCCCTGCCAGGCAGGCAGGATCCTGATGGAGTGGGCACAGCAGCGCCTGATGAGCTCGCAACTCCTGGGAATTGCTTCAGGTCCACCAGGAACCAGAGCCTCTCCCAGGCCACCTCTCGCCACCACAGGGTCATGGGGCTGGACCACGGCACTGCTGAAACCATCCTGAGGCTGGCCTGGAGAGGACGTGAAATGTCAGAAACAGGACAGGGCAGTAATTACTGCAGTTAGGGCTTGGCTGAGCCCTGCCAAGCCTGTAGCCATAGTCAAAATATTAGGACAGGGCAGAAAGAAAAGTCACTTTGTTGCCTAATACCTGGTAAGGTATTTCATGAGACAAGTAGCCTTGACCAAAATATTTCCTGTCTATGAGCAGAGGGAAGAGGATGCTGTAATCGGGTGTTGTAGCGCTGTAAAGCAAATGATGTTCTGCTGAACTAATAAAACCTGGCATCCACGTCGCTGTGGGGCTGCACATGCTGTGACTGCATATGAAAATTCACTGGCTTGAAAGTAAAAGGGTGTTAGAAATGCCTCTTTGGTGGATAGCCCCGGGATGATATGAAGACATCTGTATCATCTTATTTCTTTCATCCTTGGGTTTGGAATATGAAGGATTCATCTGGAGAGCTGGATTTTACCAATAATGCTGGCAAACACAAATATCCTCGTGTTTCATACATGTGACCCCGTCTCCCCACAGTGACCTTGTGCAAGCTGTGCCAAGGGGCAATGCTCATGAGCCTGGCCAAGGGGATGGCTTGGCCCCTGTGCGGGGACAGCGCAGCTACGTGCAGGCATTGAGGACACCAGGAATGTACCAAAGCTCAACACAACTGTTATATACAGATATCAATAAGGGAGAAAAAAGGATATAATTGGAGAATTTGACTAACATTTTTAATTTTAACTCCAATAAAATTCCCCTGAACAGCTCTTGTCACACTTAGTCCAGTGCCAGCGCTACCTTTCAAAGGCCATGTTCAAACCCATCTCTGCTAAAGGCTGTCTACGATATCTGTCTCTACACACTGCAGACTCCTCGAGCCCATTTTCTCTGAGGATGTGCAGTACTTGCAGTGCACAAAGTGGTGATGAGATCAGCAGCGACCTACCCTACCTACAAGGTGGATCCTGACAATCAAAGCCATACCCCAGGCTGAAATTTCATGGATGCTGAGTCCACATGGCAGACCAGGGACTCTCCTACCCCATCAGGGAAGATCAAGTGTTAAATCATCACAGTGGTTTAAATGAACAGTGCAGCAGTACCACCATAAAAACACTTAATTTCATCCTTGGCTTGCTAATCAGTTCATCGGTGGCGATAATGTCCAGGTTTCGGAAGGTGAGAAGTAGTGAGCAGCATGCCCCTCCACCCCTGAACCCACTGCAGCTGTTTGCAGAGTGGGCTCCCGAGTTTCAGCTTGCCAGTGGCTGGAGGCAGCAGATGGCATCACTGCACAACACGTCTGCTGCTCACCAGCAGCCATGAAGCCATTCAGAGGATTATATTTCTTGGTCCACGTTTTCTAGCCATTAAATTCCTCCTTTTTAAGCAATTTCTTTCTCAATGACAAGGTTACACTGTGGTCCACTGCTTGCACCTGTTTTCCTTTTTTACTCCTGTGCCAGTTAATGGTCCCATGTGTCTTGAGTGTTTAGGAGCAAATCGGGACATTGCAGGCAGGTGACATGGTTATATTGTACCTGTGGTGTCTCATGTTGTCCACTGGGCTCACAGGAGAGCAGAAGACTTGCTCTCAAGTGGGGGAGAGGAGCTACCCAGATGTGGGAAGGTGCCATGCTGGGTTCCCAGGGGAGTGAGACACCAGCCCTGGAGGTCCCCTGGCCACAGACAGCCATGGGGAAGGGGCTCTGCCTGCTGACAACCATGAGATGTTTCAGCCTCATGGTTCAGATCAGGAGAACCTCACACAAGGTGTCTCATCCATTCATGTCCCCAGCTGTCACTGGGGCTGCAGGGTTGAGTTTTCTGCCACGTGGGTGTCAGCATAGCTCCCCATGGCATCTCCTGATCACCTCTGGGTGCCTCTTCCCCCCCTGCAGAGCACCATGGTTACAACAAGGATGGGTGGGATGTGCTGCAGGAGCCCTGTTTACATGATGAGACTTAAACCATAACCGCATGGGACAGTGCAGGGGCTAGTGGTGACTTTGGATTTTCAGTAGGGGAAGAGTCCAGCGTTTATAGAGTCCTGGTTTAGTGGCCAGATGCAAGTCCGGGATTTCTGTGTGGAAGCAGAAAGTCCACACAGGCTGGGAAAAGAAAGGCTGGGAGTGTCCCTGACCATCTTTGCTTTGTACATGGTGGATTTTAATTAACAGCACATTTCAGAGGACCAACTTATCACTGGCAGGAGTCAGGAAGATCCTTTTCACTTGCTCCATCCCCTCTGCATGCAGATTTGGGGTCAGGGGCAGTTTCCCAGGCCAGGTGGTGGTTATCAGCTTGCTCTGCTCAGCAGCAAATGTCACCCCAGGTGCTGGCTGCTGCTGGAGGGATGCAGGAGAGCATCAGTGTCCCTCTGCTCACTCTGCCCCACACCAGTGGTCTGTCACCTTGACAGTCTTATTTATGCTGATGTGGGGATGGCCCCTGCTCGGGTGACCTCTCTGGGGTAAAGCTGTGCCTGTGTGGGTCCCAGCAAGGTGGGAAGGGGGACACCATCAGCCACTGGCTCGATCTTACATGGGAAGGGGAAAGCAAAATCCTTGAAACAGGCCTGGATAAAGGCAAATGGAAGCAGATCGGCCAGTGTGTTACCCCGAGAGGCAGGGGCCACCCTTTCACTGCTCAAAACTGTGGAAGAGCCTCAAATTCCCCTGCAATGCTGAAGGAAAGGATGAGTGAGCTGGAGCTCCTGCATGAGCACAGGCAGTGACCGGGACAGAGCAAACTGGCCAAGCAGCAAAAGGAAAGGGTGGTGGCTGGAGGGAACTCCACAACACTTGTGCAAAACCAAAGTCAAGTACACTGGGAAGGCCTTGGCTTCTCAGCCAGGGTTCAGAAGCTGTTCGGAACCAGGGTTTGGAAAGCAGCAAAGTTATTCAGAAACAGTGCTTTTTGGTATCTTCACTGGTAGGCATTGAAGCCATTGAAACTGTGGCGAATGAAGAGGCGGGACACAGCTTGATGCAAGCAAATGTCCATTTATTGTACAGAAGCACGAGTTTTTATACACTTTCAGAAGCTGCGCGTTTTAAACAGATTGGTTCTTGAAGCTAAGCATTGCATCCTAGGCAATCCCTGACTGGTAGTTAACTGCCATCAATTAACAGCAAGGTGTTAACTTTCCTTGGCGCCATCCATCCCCCACTCCCTATGCTCTGTATCATGTTAATTGTTGTCTAGACAAGCTTGAGCACATTCCTTTCAGCTAACTGATTGCCACTTTATGGTCCTGATTTCCAGGCCCCCTCCTGCATGAAACCAAAGAGGAAGAGGAAGTTGCTCTGTCAATGAGATGGGAACCCAAGGCCCCTTGCTCTTGGTGAATATGGAGATAGACTTTATCAGCTACGACAATAATTTTTTTCTTGCCCATACTCAGATGATATAGAATCATAGAACCATTCAGGTTGGACGAGTCCAGCCATTAACCTAATGGTGCCAAGCACACCACTAACCATGTCCCGAAGCACCATGTCTACATGTCTTTTAAACGCCTCCAGGGATGGTGACTCCACCACCTCCCTCAGCAGCCTGTTCCAGGGCCTGACCACCCTTTCGGTGAAGAAATTGTTCCTAATACCCAACCTAAACCTCTCCTGGCCCAACTTGAGGCCATGTCCTCTTGTTCTGTCACTTGTTACTTCAGGGAAGAGACTGACCCCACCTCACTGCACTCTCCTTTCAGGTAGTTGTAGAGAGTGATAAGGTCCCCCTGAGCCCCCTCCTCTACAGGCTGAACACCCCCAGATCCCTCAGCCGCTCCTCATAGGACTTGTGCTCCAGCCCCTTCCCCAGCCCCGATGCCCGGCTCTGGACAAGCTCCAGCACCTCAATGTCCCTCTTGCAGTGAGGGGCCCAAAACTGAACCCAACATTTGAGGTGCAGCCTCACCAGTGCCAAGCACAAGGGGACAGTCACTGCCCTGGTCCTGCTGGCCACGCTGTTTCAGATCCAAGCCAGGATGCTCTTGGTCTTGGCCACCCGGGCACACGGGGGCTCATGCTCAGCCGGCCATTAACCAGCCCCCCCAGGCCCTTTCCCGCTGGGCAGTTCCCAGCCCCCTGCCCCCAGCCCGCAGCTGCCTGGGGCTGCTGTGACCCATGGGCAGGACCCGGCACAGAGCCCTGTTGAACCTGATACAACTGACACCAGCCCACCAGCCCAGCCTGCCCAGACCCCTCTGCAGAGCCCCCTGCCCCCCAGCAGGTCAGCACTTCCCCCAGGTTGGTGTCACCTGCAAAGTGATTGAGGGTGGCTCAGCCCCCTCCCCCAGATCTTCGATGAAGACATTAAACAGGGCTGGCCCCAGCACTGAGCCCTGGGGACACCCCGTGTCCCTGGCACCAGTGGGACCTAACTCCACTCACCACCATGCTTTGGGGTCTGGCCAGCCAGCCAGCTTTTTGCCCAGCAGAGTCCACCCGTCCAAGCCACAGGCAGCCAGTTTTTCCAGGAGAATGCCATGGGAGACAGTGTCAAAGTCCAGGTGAACACAATGTACAGCCCTTCCCTCATCCACATATTAGATCTTTAAGTTCAATCTTCCCGACACATTAATATTTCCTTTACACAAACTTAATCTTAGTTTATAACGCTGGAAATAGGCACCAAAAGTGATGCATTCATCGCAGTAAAATTTTATGTGTGTGCACAGGTATGTGACAGCATAGATATTAGTGTTTTCTTTACTCAGGATGTGCTTTGACATTTCTTCTGGGAAGAGAAAACACCACTCACACCTCACAGCTGGGGACAACATTTCCCATCTTGCAGATGCTCCAGAGGCCAATAAGGAAAAAATCAAGGAGGGTGAGGTAGAACAAACGTCCATAAACCTGATGGAGAGCAGCTCGCTAGCAGCATGCGACGGCTGTCCCATAACCCAGCCGACACCAGGGCATCCCTGCGGTGGGGGAGCTGCCTCCTGCATGCTGGCTGCCCAGGGCAGCCCCTGTGCCAGGTAAGTGCCCCAGCAGGGCCGGGGGGGCTGTGGCTGCTTTTTATCAGCATTGGGGCAGCCCCACACAGCCATGAAGCTGCTTCAATGTCACCTGGGTGGGCTCTGCAGCCAGGAGGTGAGGGGAGGTCTGCACGGGCAGGTCTGCCCTGGCAGTGATCGGCAGCCCCGGGTCCGTGGTGTCTGCCCAGAGCTCCGAAGGAGTGTCATCCACCTGGTGATACTCCACCTGGCAGGTAGAAACTCCCAACTTCTCAGACAGGACTTCTTTGAGCTTGGCATGGCTTCGGGGCCTTCCTTGTGGCCGCAGTTGTGGCTGACTTCAGGCATTTACATGGACCTGTCATGAAACAGAAATGCTGGGAATGGGATAACATCCCACCCCTCCCAAGGTAATGGCCCAAGCACCACATCTATGCAGAAGTGAGTTATGAGAGAAAATGTTTTTGAAACATCATGTACCAGGCAGAGTGCATGGGGAAAAAAAATCTGCTTCCTCAGTTCACTTGTTAACTTTTTTGGAAATCCTGTTTACTTCCCTGTTTGCTCTGTTCCAGTGGCTGAGCTGCAAGTTAGTGCCCAAGAGTAACTCTGGACGTACCTTGGGCTAAGCTGGACTCCTCCATGCAAGCAGCACAATTTGTGTTTCACCTTCACAGTCATCTCAGCATTGCTGGGGAAAGCCTTTTCTGTCTGAAACTCTTTCTCCCTCAGCAGATGAGATTTTTGCAGCCTCTGGCATTATTCAGTTATTTTTCATTTGTAAGACTTTGGAATTTTTTTTTATCAGTATTTTTTTCAAAATCATAGCTCAAAGCTCACTTGGGTGAAAGGTGGCATTTGTCACCATAGGTTGTACCTGCACGGTGATGGCTAGAGGCACATGTCTGCCCCACGCAGAGGACATGCAGTGAACCACACAGTTCCTGCCCCAGGAGCTGGAAGAGGCAGGAGATATTGCAGGTGCTCCCTGGAGAGACACCTGCTTTCACCTGACGCTTGGTCCAGTCCCTTTAGCTCTGCTTCTGACATGAGCCCCAGACATGACAAGCTGGATGTTTCCCCCATTCTCCTTCCTGCCTATGAATGCTACTGATCCACACAGTGTGTTTGCTCCAGAAGAAGGCAGGGATGTCCCTGGTGCCTTCCATGGTGCTGGTTTGCTGCATTCAGCTCCTGTGCAGCCCGGCACGGACCTGGCAGAGGGACCCCTGGCCCTGCTCAGCTGTGTGTTGAGTGGGGCTGCACCTCCAGGCTTGTGCCCTGCCAAGGATCAGCGAATGCCACCAAACACCCGTTGCCGATATACCCGGGAAAAACCCTGCTTGACACAAGGGACGTGCAAGGATGCTTTTGCGGCTTCCGGGCTGTATTTGCTCAGATTCTGATAAGGGCTCTTATCAGAGCAGGTGAATACCCCTGGCTGGGGGCCAGGTCACCACTCCATCATCGACAGCTCAGTAACACATCCCGAGACAGGGACGGATCAGGACTAGCAGCAGTGTCACCCCACTCCTCCCCTGCACTGTGCAGCTATAAATCTTGTGACTCAACGCAATTCTACAGTAACTTTCTGGACTTGTAAGTGTGCAGGTATCCCTGTAGAGTCGGCATGGGTGAGTGTGAGCGTGGGGCAGCAGGGCGGGGGGGGTCCCTGGCTCGTGGACCCTCACAAGTGGTGCTGGTGGAGGCGGTGGTGTTGAGAGTCTCCCCCCTGGCAGAGCCATCTGTGTGCCCCTATGGATGAAGGACTTACCACAGAGGCAGAAGATGACACAGGGCACAGAGCAGGGCAGACTCAAGGTCCGTGTTGCTTCTTCCAGGGCAAGGGAGAAGGTTTGAGAGGGACTTGCAAGTCCCTAGGTCTGCCCTCAGCCCAGCCCAGCAGCTCCCCAGGCAGCATCAGGGCAGGGGAGAGCTCAGGAGGGCTTGGACCAGGGAAGAGGGAACCTGCGTGCTCCCCTGTCCCAGAGAGCAGGAGCAGAGGAGGGTCAGACCAGCTGTGTGTCATACTCAAGGGGTGCAGACCTGCTGGCCATCCCGCAGGTGCAGTCACCATGCTGCTCTGGCTGGAGCTTTAGATGGGGGCTGTCCACACCTCGCATCACTGTGAGAGCATCAGGAAGAGCTTCAGTGAGGCTCGGAGTCCAGGTGCAGCGAGGGCAGGTGTCTGCAAATGGGTCTGCCCCGGCTGCTGGAATAAGGGCTGTGCTCAGGAGCAGGAGGGCAAAATCTATGGAGGGAAGGTCAGAGTGGCCTTTCCCCATGCAGATGGGTCAGTGGGGACAGAGAAGATGTTGAACAAAGAAAAAAATCGCAGCAACTCACCTCCTCGCAGTACCCCTCCATTCCAGCAGAGCAGGGGCAGGTTCAGAGAAAAGGACGGGTTCAAGTCTAGCAGATAGTCACTGTGCTTTAGTTCTCGCCCAGCAGAGTCATAAATCTAAGTGTAAATATGTTAAAAATGTAAGATTGTAGGTAGTGGTGTATGAAAAGCCTAGGTTTCCAATTACTATCAAGGGTCTATCACTATGTGGGGTGTCCAAAATGGAGGCACCACTGGAAAAGTTCTCCCTTTCCAGATGTTTCACAATCCAATGCTGCTGTAACCCCCAGAGGTGCAGCTGTGATGCCATCTTTAAATGAATGTTCAGATTTTAATCTTGGCATAATTATTATTATAATTAAGGTTAATAACATTATTATTTTTGAGTAAATTTGGGGGGGGGGTATTTGAATTTTCCAGAGTGTAGTAGAAAGCTTGAGGAGGTACTTTCTAGCTGTTTAGTGAGCTGGAGGTGCAGAAAATATTCTGCAAAGTTTTTGTTAAGGTTTGTGCTTAAAGATAAACACATTGGTCAAGTTTCATGTGATCTGCAGAGGACTCTCTTACAATTGCTTGATTTTGCTCCCCACATTTCCTGGGCACCTTGGGCTCTGGCATGAAGCCTGGGGACAAGAAAGAGTCTGGCTGCAAGGTCCATGTCAGAGAGGTAACCTCATGCTGTCCTTGCAGGTTCGGGGTGACTTGCATCTGTTTCACCTCTGGGCAGCTGGTTCCCCATTGCATGTTTTACTTCGACAGTGGGATGCTCTGTTTGACTCTCATCTTGTCTCTTCCTCCTCCAGTTGTCCAGTGTGCTCCGCTCCTGCTCCTCGCCTGTGTGTTGGCCCTGCCTGCCCCACATCTCACCAGGAGCATCCAAAGCCTGTCACTCTTCAATCAGTCTGTCTTGAATAATGCTGTGTCTGCTCTGAACACGTTAGTGAAGGGTAGGTACATGGGAGGTCTCCATCTGTGCCAGAAGGACATGGGGTAGAAGCACACCAGAGCAGGCTGTTGGGGAGGGCCTCTTTCAACCTGGTGCTCCCTGGTTGCACCAGACAATCCTCAAATGTCTGGTGCGGGCAGACACGGGACCTTGCAGTCACAGGCCTTTCTGCTCATGTATAGGTGTGGAGAAGCCCAGAGGGTTTGCTGTGATCCCCCCCTGAAGCCAAAGCTGCCTCTTCCCACACACCCCCTGCCCTGTGGAGGATGGTAGGGACAGTCAGTGGGAAGGATGCAGAAGAAAGGGAGGGTTCTCGTGCCACCAGCATCCTCAGCTGTTTTGCTTGTCCCATGGCTAAAAACTAGAAAAGTGGTCATCTCCTGTGAAATAGCCTTGTCTGAGGATACTTCACCAGGGTGCACCATTCCCTGTCTCACCCTCAGCCTTGCTCCTGGGGAACTCATAGCCCCAGGAGAGTGAAACGCAGCTCCTTCAGTGGTGGGAGAAGATGGCCACTTGGCTGAGGGAACACAGGGCAAACCCATGCCCAGTCTCTGGGTCCACAACACACCAAAAATAGTTGGAAATGGAGACTAAGTCTCCTTCCCCAGCCAGGAGCAAGATCAGAGGTGTAGAGGCCCCACATCTTACTGCCTGGACTCCACTTCTTCAGCCAGAATGTACCTCCTAATCTGGGATTCAGCTTGCTTTGGTGTTGTCCCCCCATTTCCAAATCTCCTCCTTACTGTTGTTTTCCGTGTTCCAGGTCAGGTCCAGCTGGTGAATGGCTCCAACCAGTGCTCCGGACGGGTGGAGGTTTGGTACCACAATGAGTGGGGAACAGTGTGTGATGACGGCTGGGACATGAGAGATGCCTCTGTGGTGTGTAGGCAGCTTGGCTGTGGAGAGGCACTATCAGCCCCAAGTAATGCTTATTTTGGGAGCGGATTGGGGACTATCTGGCTGGACAGCGTTAACTGCAATGGGGATGAGGAGCGCCTCACTGAGTGCTCGCTGCAGGCTTGGGGAGAGCACAACTGCAGACACAGCGAGGATGCAGGTGTTGTGTGCTCAGGTGAGGATGGCATTTGCATGATCCCTGCTCCTCAGGCACTCCAGGTCTCATTAACATCTTCGTCTTCCAGCCACAGGAATGCACAGGGTCTTGTTAAATTGCCCTCTCTCCTGCCCCAGGTTCGCCCAAGGACTGCAGCGAGATCCCTGCTGGCAGCCCCAGCGGCATCTACGTCATCCAGCCCCCAGGGCTGCACCCCATCGTGGTGTACTGCGAAATGAACGCAACGGACGGGGGCTGGACGGTCATCCAGAGGAACCGGCAGAGCACGGAGATCACCTGGGCCGAGTCCTGGAGCACCTACAAGTACGGCTTTGGGAACGTGCACAGTGAGTTCTGGCTGGGCACTGAGTACATCTATCAGATCGCCAAGCAGAAGGTCTACCGGGTCAGGTTTGTCATCTGGGATGCCGCAAATGACACAAAGTTTGCAGACTACAACATTTTCAGCCTGGAAGATGAGTCCCACGGCTACCGGCTGAGGCTGGGAACATACTCGGGGACAGCAGGGGATGCCATGGCCACAAGCAGTGCTTCCACCGTGCATGACAACATGAAGTTCTCCACCAAAGATCTGGATCAGGACACTTACAGTGGGAACTGTGCCTCCAGCTACGGGGGCGGGTGGTGGTACTCGGCGTGTTACTCTGCCCGGTTGAACGTCAAGGGGGCCCTAACGTGGGGCAGCCTGTGCAGTGGGAACTGCAAAGCTTCTGCCATCCTCATCAAACCCCTTACCTGCTAGGGCTTCGCTGCTGCCTGCCTGCATCAGGCACGTGGCCAGACCAGTGCCCTGCCGGGCCTCTCTTTGCTGGGGGCAGCGGGGCGGGTGGCAGCAGGGCATCCTGGGCTGCCGGCAGGTTTTTCTTGCACCTCTTTTGCAAGGCTCCTCCACCTCCCTTGCTGGGTTCTTCCCCTTTGAGCTGTTATTTTAATTGCATTATAATCAGACTAACACATTGCAAGCCCTGTTCTTGTCAAACATACCTGCTCTGGAGAATAAAATGTGCTTTAGAAACATAACATCTGGATGAGCGTCATGGGAATATATCCTTATTCTTAGCTGGATAAATAATCAGTCTTTTTCTTTCCAGGGTTTCTGTCACCCCCTCATTAGCTGGGGTGGGGCAAGGGTGAGGATTCCTTATTTCCTAGTAAATCTGAATTAACCCCACTTGCTGAAGATGTGGCCTTGACACCTACACCTGGAGAGGTGTTTTCACCCATGCTGGCTCTCAGTTCAGCAGTTCTTAAAAGCTCTGGTAAAATCCTGTCTAAAACAACACCTACAACGTGCAAATACCTACTTCGTACTTCCAGTATGTTTGTACAGGCTGGTATGGAGTGAGCAGCTGTGCTAGGGCAGTGCCAGGCTTCTTGTGAAAAAATACATGGGATTGCAGGGAAAATATCAAATAGAGAATTAATTTTAATAAAACACAGTGGTTTTATTTAAATAAAGATTTAAACAAAGAATCTGCATTCAAATAAAGAAACTGCAAGTTTTTGATGCTGGAGAAGCTTCAGGGAAGGATGTATGGCTCTGGGGGCTCTGCAGGGCACTGCCAGCCCCAGGGGGGATGCACTGTTGGGGGACCCCTGCCCTGCCCAGGCAGGGGGTGCTGGTGCAGGGCATTGCTGTGTGCCCACTCCCGCGTGCCTGCCCTGCAGCTTCGCGCCGCAGCACACCTGCGCCAGCACCATGGGATGGGTGCTGCAGACACACGTCAGGCTCGCTGGGGAGGGGGTGCTGCCCCACGTGCTCGCTGG
Organism: Falco rusticolus; assembly: GCF_015220075.1. NCBI lineage: Eukaryota > Metazoa > Chordata > Aves > Falconiformes > Falconidae > Falco > Falco rusticolus. The sequence goes on along the minus strand of NC_051187.1, from coordinate 26,040,888 downwards.
CCTCTGGCCAAAATTCAGATGTGGGTGGCCCATGGCTAGCCGCATGTTGGCGTGTCCCGGCCACCCAATGTCACCCGCTCCGGGGTGGGAAAGCAGTGTCCATGATGCAGTGCGCTGCCACCCCTCGGAGCCTTGCTGGCTACAGAGAGCCCAGGCCGAGCACTGCGGGGCTGCCCCAAGACCTCCGCTCACCCCAGGGCTCCCCAGCCCCCTGTGGCCTCAAAGCATCACCCCCCAGCACCCAGCCCTGGGCTGCTGAGGGACCCTGGGCACCACCCCAGTGATGGACCCCCCATGGCATGAACCCCCCCTCCTGGTGACTTGACACCCCTCGGGGCACCCCGACCCCCCTCAGCCCTTGCTGCAGGATGGGGCTGGGACTCCAGCTCCCCCAGCCATGGCACAGAGCTGAGCAGGGAGGGAGTGAGACTCAGGCAATGCAGGAAATGGGAAACTCCCCTGCCATGAACACAGTGCCCCCCAGCACCCTCCACTGCCCCAGGACCTCGACTGCCCCTGTGCGTGTGTGTGCAGCATCACCACCGCAGGCAGACACAAGGCAGCGAAGTCTGGCTCCAGGGTTTATTGCAGCTGATTTCTCCCAGCGTGGGTAGCATAGCTGTGGGGTGTACAGGGGAGGGAGCAGGGCCTGAGCAAAGCAGGGATACACCGATCGCACAGGAAAGGGAACTTGCACAGTCTCCCCCTCCCCAGGACAGGAGCAGGTGCACCCACCCCAAACTCGTTTCTGCGTCCCAGCACCAGCCAGCACCACGGTACTGGGTGAAGCTGCCTGTGTGCCCAGGGCTCCGGATGGTTGCCTCTGAGCCCCAGAGCTGCTGTGCTTCAGTGGGTGACAGGGCAGGACAGGACACTGCGGGCAGCACAGGACATGTACCGGGGTTGGCACGGGGCAGTTGGCAGGCACAGGAACGGGGCACTGAGCTGGGGACAGTGGCACTCCCCCAAACTCCTGGGAGGCTGGGAGCTGCGGCACGGTCAGCACACATCTGTGGGTTTGACCAGGATGAGGGAGGATGCACAGTCACCACTTGAGCAGGTTCCTGGCCAGAAGATGTACCCCTTGCCATTGAGCAGGACATTCTGACACTTGTCATACCACCAGCCCCCATAGCTGCTGGCGCAGTTCCCACTATGCTGGTCCTGGTCCCTGTCAGTCGTGCTGAACTTCATGTTGTCATGTATGCCCCCATACGTCGAGTGGTAGCTGGTCAGATAGTCATCCCCATCACCAGAAAACCGGCCCAGCCTCAGCGGGTACCCACTAGCCTCACTCTCCACGCTGAAGATGTCGTACTCGGCGTAATGGGTGACGTTGGCTTTATTCCGCACGATGAAGCGGACCTTGTAGGTGCCCTGCTGCGTCAGCAGGTGCAGGTACTCCGTGCCCAGCCAGTGATCGCCCTGCACGTTCCCAAAGCCGTACTTGTAGGTGGTCCAGGACTCTTTCCATGTGATTTCGGTGTTGTAAGTGTTTCTCTGGACAACAGTCCAGCCCTTGCCTTCGGTGTCCATGTCGCACCACACCACGACTGGGGGAGACCTTGCTGGCTGGATGACATACACCCCGCTGGGGCTGGTCTCACGGAGACGGCTGCAGTCTGCGGGGAACCCTGCAGCAGCAGATCAAGCAAGACACGAGGGACATTTACTGGAGGGCAGTTTATTGTGGGGCAGCTGCAGTGATGCTGCTGATGCTGGATCTCTCTGGGTGCTCCACAAACAGTAGAACATTTTGGGAGTGCCTCTTATCTACTGGTGATGAGAGGCAAGAATTGTCCTGCTTTGCAGCTTAGGTTTGAATAGAGGCTGGCTTTCTCTGTGTGGCTGCAGGCATGGGGGACACTTAAACCCAGCACCTTGGAGCCTGACTGTGCTCAACGAAGGGCAGCACGGCTGCTCCCAAACTTGTCAGCTTGTCAGCTGTGTCCCCTGTACCCATACTCACTGTGGTGGGAACTGGCCACGCACGCTGGGCTTGTACAGAGGAGAAGCATCCCCACCAGGGTGGGCAGGAGGATGAGGTCCCCGTGGAGCTGGTGTGTCCCAGCCTGGAGCCCTGGGGATGAAAGTGCCCATCACTGACGGGATCCCTGGGCAGCCCCCCAGCCCCTGGGGAGCTCGGACCAGGGAGGTCAGAGCCACGGAGTGCAGGCAGGAGCAGAGGGCTCCCAGGGTGGTAAAAGCCGCAGCTTCAGTGGAGGCTCAGCCCCTGCAAGGTGAGAAAGGGCTGTGTCACCCTCCTGATCAGCCCTTTCCTTGCACCACACAGAAACCTGCAGTCACATTTTCTCATATTTCTCCTCAATGTAGCTTGGAGGTTTTTTCCTGCGGGTCTAGAGGCAAAAGGGTATTTTGATAGGGAAGAAGGAAATCTGTGTTAAGGGCATTCAGAGGAAACAGTTCAGAGCACTACAGCTGAGTTTGGTGTATAAAATATGGTGCTCCAGCTGCAGAGCATGCAGTTCACAGGGATATAGGAAAGAGCCCAGCAGCAGCAGCAGCAGCAGCGAGCTAGAAAAAAAGGGCTGGGTGGAAAGGGGAGGAGTGGGATGGAGACACTGGACACTCATCAGTTCCTGCTCCTGTAGTCCCTTGCTGCTGTCACATAACTTGGCTTTCTATTTGCATTCCCTGGAGCTGCGAGCACTGCAGAAAAGGAGCCGTGAGGAAAACTCACCCATTGCCGTGGTGCTGCTGAGCTGATGCTGGGAGCGTGAGCAGTCAGTTCCACTCAGCCCCAGTGTGGCCTCTGCCCCTTTATATCTGGGTCTCTGCCCCTTTATGTCTGGGTCTCTGCCTATACGCACCTCCTGTGTGATGATCTCAGTCCCTTGTTTGCATGGACCAAGTTAATCATTGTGTGCCCATCTGGTGGCTTATCTTTGATCAAGATTTCACAAACAGGCCCTAAGATGTCTTTTTTTCCTGCGAAAAAATAAAGTACTCCAGTCCTTCCAGCTGTTGGGGAGTTTATAAACTGCAATATACTGGACCTGCCCAGGAGTTAAATCTTTCTGGGGATCTACCAACTGCTGCAGAGCGATAAAAGTGCTAAAGGAGAGAGGAAAGGCAAACAGAAGGGAAGGAGTGTGAACACCAAGGGCACAGGGGAGGTTGGTATCATCTGGAGATCAAAGAGAATAAAACCTATGGGCAATGGCTTGTCAGCAGTTACCAGCTCCCAGATGTCACGACAGTTCTGTGATGGCTGGAGGTCTGCCTCGGCTTCCTTCCCTGCAGAGAGCTGCCAAGCAATCAGCCTCCGAGCTGGGCTGCGAACACTGATGCCTTCTCTACCCGCTGTCAGTAGAGACTGAGGGTGGAAGGCAGCAGCCTTTCCCGGGGGCCATCCCTCACCCCGAATTGCTTGTGGCAGCTCTGAGCAAAACTAGGCTGAGGGGGTATCTGTGCAGTACCGCTTCCCCTGCGCTTCCCTTCCTCAGCCCATAAGTCTTCGTGAGAAGAAACAGGCTTAGCAAGTCTCTGCTGACCTCCTGCTCTTCCCCACTGCACATGGGGTGGGCATGGGCCTGGCAGCCTGGTCCAGGGTGGATGCTGTCTGGTAGAGCATCTTAAATGTGCTCGTGGCCAGCTCATCAAGCAGCAGCTACAGCTGTTGGGCCCACATCTGTCAGGGGAGGTTTAACTTGTTTCACGCATTACTGCAGGGTGTTTGGGCAGACCTGTGGGGCTGGGTTGGAGTCTCCTCCTTGTTCCCCTCTTCTTTCAATCCCCCTTTTCATACAGTGCCTTGGGAGGCATCAGCAGGTCCTCACCCATCACCTGCCAGCTGACTCTGCTGTGGTCCCGCTGGGCAGTTTGTACTTCTCCTCCGTGTCACTGGCAGCGGGTCTTTGGCTGCAGGACACTCCGTCTTCCAGAAGGCAATGCTTCCAGGGGCAGCGGGTCCCACAGGCAGAGTGAGGGGCAGGGAGGAGCAAGGCGTCTGTCCCCATCTGCATGGGAGCTTCAGTCCCTCCTCTGCCTGTTCTCCCTCACTCCATAGTTCGGCTCCACTTGCCACCTCTGTGCACCCCGGCTGGGCTCCCTGCCCCGGGGATGCCCGTGCCCCCTCCAGCTCCTCCCAGGGGGGCTCAGCGTGGGTCCCTGCTGCAGGGACCTCCTGTACAGATGTTGAGTGGGGGGCAGGGGGCAGCGCAGGGTGACAGCAGGCGGCAGTGCCCAGGGCACGTGTGCAGTCACAAATGGAGGTGCCAGCCATGGCTTGGCACCTTGGCTTTGGTGCTGGCACTCGGTGTGCTGGTGGGTGTGGGGACCTGGCCCCACTCCTGCCCGGCATAGGGGGCTGGCTGAGAGACCTTTTCCACCTTCTTGAAATCTGGATGCCAGAAAGGTGTCAAAGACAAATGCTACAGGCCCAGGTTATCTATCAAGGGACTTTGGGCTCTTGTCAAAAGAGAAGTGCTTCGTTAAAAGGAAACTGCTGAGCAGCAGTCTTGGGTCAGGTTTAAGATATTCATGGCTCTCCAGCAGCATGATGGATATTATTGCAATGTGCATCTGGCAAGAATCCTTCCTTCTGTGGCTACATGTGTAATTTTGGAGCTGGTAACTTCACAAGGGGCTGGTGTAGGGCACAGCACAGTGTGTCCCTTGGTGAAAAAGGTCCTCGTTGTTTAGTCTTGGAGTCACCCGGAACAGCGGCTGGGCAGGGGTGTGCTGGTGCTGATGCCTTCACCACCACCTGCTGGGCTCCTGGAGGAAGCAGAGGTGGCAATGCTACCTGGGGATGAAGGCAGCGTGGTTGGACCAGCCTATGGTGCAAAGCATTCCAGGGCCAGTGCAGGGACACACGCCAGTGGTCAGCACTTACTGGTGTCAAACCATCAATAAATACATCACTGTGATTCTATTTTGGTCTCACTGAGCTATCAGCCAGTGCTTCTGGGCTATGCCACTGCCCTTCTTAACACTCCCCTCCAATTCCCATGGTATTTGCAAGGCTGGCTTCAGCCTGGACTACTCAAAGTCCACTAAGCATTTATTACACTTAACCCACAGCCACCTCATTAACTGAGTCTGCAACCAGGTCTGTGCTGAGGGCCTCTGCCCAGGTTACCCAGAGCTGTGAAGTCAGAGCGAAACCCTGCAGCAGACCCTTGGCTTCAGCACCAGTACCAGACCCCTTGGGAGGGCTGTGGGACCAGCCTTGCACGGGTACCGGGGCAGTGGCACCTCAGCACATGTACCTGCCCCATGGGATGGGCTCACTGCTGGGGGGCTGGCACCAAGCCAAGTAATTGCATCACTGTAGAGGGGGGTCAGGGCTGGGGATGAGGCCCCTTTGCTGCCCTGGTGCGCGTGGGACAGCGTGCAGTGTCAGAGAGCATGGCTCCCTCCCCAGCAGTGCACCATGCTAGGGTAGGCAGACCCTAAAAGGGTGCTGAATGGAGATCTCCGGCACAGCCCAGGTCACAGGGTATCCCCACAGGGTCTGGCATCAAACCCCATAAGTAATGACAACCTCAAGAAAAATCCTTATCAGGAGCATTTGTGGGTTTGGTGGAATTTCTTGTAAACATCATGTGCTGTTTGCTGAGGGTCATCTGGAAACTCATCCCAGAAGCACAACAGCTGGTGTGTGAGCAGAGGCCATTAAGGATGACAGCAAACAAACCATAAGTTTCCAGCCCTGATGACAACCAAATGGTGAGCATTGCAGTTTGGCTCTGCCAGCCCCACCTCACCTGCTGAGCCCTATATAACGGCCGTGCTGGCCACCCTGCTGCCAGGCCAAACCTGCGAGGCTTCCTGCTGCGCAGGGCCCCCGTGGAGACGGCATGGGTGAGTGTGGGATGGGACATGGGAATGGGAGGGGATGGCACTGCTGCCGTGGCTGGGCATCCCCGCATCCTCTGCCTGCCTCTGCGCTTCTGCTGCCCACACTGCAGCTCTGCTTTTCTCACAGACTGCTTCTGGCCTCGGCATGGTGGGATAACCCTATGCTTGCTGTACACCGTGCCCCCCGCCAAGGCAGGGGGAGCCCCCTTGGGGGCTGTGAGCCTCCTGGTCCTCACTCTTTCTCTTCCAGTCCTGACCACAGGCTGTCACAGCACTCTCCAAACTATCAAGCTGCAACAAGATCTTTTACTATCTCATACCAACATACTCTTCATGCCAGTCCCTCTGCTGCCTTCTCCTATTCTCTCCTCATCCAGAGCATGCATTCTCTCCCTCTTCTCTGTGCTTCTTCCTCAGCTGCTCTCCCTTCATTGGCTGCCCAACCTCTTAACAGAAGCAGCCACAGCTGCACCTTATCTACATCAGCCAACCCACCACCCCGAAGCCAACCACAGCTGTATATTATCAATGCTAATTAACCCAGCTTCATTCCTCTACAACAGGCAAAACCCTCCTGCTCTGGGTGGTGTTGTAAAGGCAATGTTTATTTAAGTTATATTTGTGCCAGAATCCAAAGCACCCCATAAAAGAAAAAATAACTGGAATGGAAGCTAATTAATGCATTAATCACCCATCCTCCTCATAAGTCCTTCAGGGTACTGAAGCTGGGTGCGCAAGCTGTAGACACAAACCTATGGAGCTGGCCATGAACAAACTGTTGGGGAATGTCCTGATCTGGTACGGCCACAGAGGTCAAATCGCTCGGGTTTTCAGACACCAGCAGGAGCTATCCTTTGAAGTGTAGCACATCCTGGCCCTGGTGTCAGCTGGGAAGCACTGACCCTTCACATGTCCATGCAGAAGCCTCAGTTATGACTTGTAGCAGGGGTACATCAACGCTGCTGGCTCCCTGCAGGATGCTCTTCTCCTGGCATTTTCATGCAGTGGGCAGCTTCCAGTCTCTGTGCCATGCCCTGGTGGGAGGGGGATTTCTGGGACAAGTGAGGCCCCTGACTCTCAGATTGCCATCAGCATTGTGGCCACAACAGCTCCTTTCTTTCCAAGATCTCAGGTCCCTGCACCTACTTTATCACTCCTGTAGTAGCTCCTGACTGTCTTCAGGTAACAGCAGTACCAAATCAGCATGCTGTCCTGCATTACTAGGAGATGTTTTTCTCAGGACATGCACGCTGATGCTGGCTTAACATCTCAGTTCTGGGCCCACAGTGCATTACTTTGGCCCTGACCACAGTCGAAGAGGATGACATCGCTCTTGGAAGCTGAAAATTTAGACCTGTAGGTTGTAGTCAAATAAATTGTTTCTTTCTGGGGATATATGCCTTTGCAGAATGCTTGGTTTTTTTATTTGTTCTTTATACTTCTGCTGCTCATAAAAGCAAAAGCACAATTAATGTTGTGGATTTGCCTGCTCTGTAAGTTTGTTTTAACTTCTGCTGAATTTAGTTAGCCAATTCTCTTTCAGAGGGTTTGCATTTCCAGATTCACTGTGTGTCTTCTTTCTCCAGCTGCTCCTTGCTCCAGTGTTCTGTTCTTCACCTCTGTGCTGGCCCTGCTAGCCCCTCTTCTTGCTCTGGACATTGAAAACCTGGGGAGACTGAAAGCAAATCTAAATGAAATCATTAATCTCCATTCAGATGGGCCCCATCATGGTATGTGTTTTCTCTCTTACATCCCTAAACTCTGTTAATCCAAACACCAGGACCCCTGTCCTCTCTGCACAGAGAGGGAGATGTGGAAAATAATCTTGAGGAAGGGCAGTCACACTCCGATATAAAAGGCACCTGATCAAATCTTCCTCCAATTTCAGATCTTAACCAAACATAGTAAGATTTGGTACTTCAATCTTCTTTCTTATTGACAAGACCGTACGTGGCAGCTTTTTCTAGAGAGCTGTAGATGTTAAAAGGAAGACCTTTTCTCTTGCTATCCTTAGCCCATCTGTAGCCCTGAAACTTCAGAGGAATTTTGTATGTGACCAACCAAAATGCTTTCTGAAGCTTGCACATGGCTAAATGATACAAAAATCTCATCACACCACTGCTAGAGGTCACACCACCAGAGGCTCTTGGGGAATGCTGTCTTACAAAGATGAGTGCTGTGGTTTCTCTTCAAAGAGAGCATTGCTATCTCATGTCCTTTGAGCTGCTCTTCTTTCTGAAGGTTTTTGAAGCTCCTTATGAACTGAACAAACCCATGAATCCCCTCAGCCACCACTGAAAAACAGTGCAGGTTTACAGCAACATCACTCAACAGTTTAATCTTGGTCTGAAACCACACAGTCTAATTCCCTCTCAGTCCTTCTCTAGCAGTCTCTTGGCTATGCAGTCCGCCCCATGCAACTCCGCAAAGCCTCAGTGCTGAGTAGACCAAATAGGCAGCTGCTCAATGACTGCAGTGTTACCCTTCCTGGTATCTTATCCCTTTAAAGAATTTACAACCCAAAACTGCCATGCAAGAAGAAAAATGAGCCCAATGGCATTGCTGAAGTACCCTGCAAAAAACTCAGTGCTGGCAATAACAGCCTGTGGAGTTACTGCTGTGCTCTGGGACAGGGCTGCTCATCTCACTCTTTCTGTTTTCCCTAATGCAGATGGAGATGGAGAGAACATGCAACAGAGAGGAGTCCGTGCCCTTGAGGAGGCTGAGCACGACAGTAAGCATCCCCTGCCACCCCGCAGGGAGCAGGGAGAGGTGTAGGCAATGGGTGTCCAACAGCAGTGGGTGGGCAATGTCCTGTGGGGCAAGTCTCGATGTGCTTCTCCACGTGTGTGCCAAGGCCACTCGGATGTCACTCGTTACTAATGATAGCTTCATGCTGACCGGTGCCTTACAAGATCCCAAAAGACTTCACAGCCATTACTTCCATGCCACAAGTCCTCTCCTCTGCTGTGAAGCTCTGCACAGGGCAAGCAGAGGATGTGCCTCCCTGGCAATGCTTGCTGGGGTTCCGCAGCTGGCCGTGGGGTCCAAGCCAAGGGGATGAGGATTTCTCCTTCCCCACCCCAGGGATGCAGCAGATGCCAGGGCTGCAGGCACAGCTCACCTGCTCAATTAAGCTTCTGCATAACTATGTAGTAAGAGCCCTCACCAAGCCAGGCTTGGACCCCTGTATCATCATGAGGGAGGAGAATTGTCTGAACATTAGGAAAGGCTGAGGAAACAAGAGCCTGAGCCAGAAGGAGAAGCAAATTCTATGGTTATACCTTCAAAATGTATGTGTATTCTCTTAATCAGAACATTTACCTTACAGAGGTTTTCTGCTTTTACACTTGCAGTAAGAAACACAGCAGCAGACTTTTCACCACCCTGGCAAAATCCCACAGGTGCCCATTCTCTAGAAATCCCATTCATGGGGCCAGACAAGCAGACTGGGGTGCTGCTGTGCTTGTTGGTCCTCCCTGTTCTCTCCTGCCCCAGGTTGGCCCAAGGACTGCAGTGAGGTCTATGGCAGCCCCAGCGGCATCTACGTCATCCAGCCCCCAGGGCTGCACCCCATCGTGGTGTACTGCGAAATGAACGCAACGGACGGGGGCTGGACGGTCATCCAGAGGAACCGGCAGAGCACGGAGATCACCTGGGCCGAGTCCTGGAGCACCTACAAGTACGGCTTTGGGAACGTGCACAGTGAGTTCTGGCTGGGCACTGAGTACATCTATCAGATCGCCAAGCAGACGGTCTACCGGGTCAGGTTTGTCATCTGGGATGCCACAAATGACACAAAGTTTGCAGACTACAACTTCTTCAGCCTGGAAGGTGAGTCCCACGGCTACCGGCTGAGGCTGGGAACGTACTCGGGGACAGCAGGGAATGCCATGGCCACAAGCAGTGCTTCCACCGTGCATGACAACATGAAGTTCTCCACCAAAGATCTGGATCAGGACACTTACAGTGGGAACTGTGCCTCCAGCTACGGGGGCGGGTGGTGGTACTCGGCGTGTTACTCTGCCCGGTTGAACGTCAAGGGGGCCATAACGTGGGGCAGCCTGTGCAGTGGGAACTGCAAAGCTTCTGCCATCCTCATCAAACCAGCTCCTTACTGCTAGTTGTATTTTTGTTTCCTTTCTGTCCAACCTGAGGCTAATTCCTGCTCTGCAAAGAGATGGAAAAAGGCAAAAAATGCCATGGCCAAACCTAGTGTCCCAGAGGGACTTTGCTCAGGTTGGTCATATCCTAGCTACTGAAGAAAGTACGGCATTTTCCACTTCTTCTCCCTCCTGCTGATTCCCTCTACTTCTCAGCTATGCCTTTATTCTTTGGTTCAGTCAGATCATTTTAATTATGTTAATAATCAGAACAGCCTCTTTCAAAATCTGGAGTTTCCAGATCTGTAGTGTATTTCATATAAATGTGAAATGGCCAATCCAGAGGACCTTTATGGCTTTATAAGTTATTTTACATCCTTAACTTCATGCAAACTACCTAATTTTCACTTGCTGAAGATCTTGCTCAAAATATTAATGTGCACATTCAAATTCCCACTCTGCACCTTCCACAGTTCAGGCTTGACGGTTCTTAAATATTCAAATAAACCTGTATTTAAAAACTGTCTCAGTAGTAAAAGTCTATTTCAAATCTTTGAAGTGCTCACAGAGGTTAATGTGTTAGGAGGTTTCCACTGCTGAAGCTCAGCTTTCCTGTAGGACAGGCATTTGGGACTGCTGGGCGAAAGCACTGAGTAAATAAAACTTGAAATACTGCATGCAGACTTTGGCATTTGCACACAGCAGTTTTGTATAAGCATAGGAAATGTCAGAACATTTTCACTTTTCTCAGCAGCAGTGAGCTCTGGGTTTTGTTGTCCCTGCAACTCACATGGCTGAGTGCCGCAGGGAGCCCATCTCCCAAGCTACAGCCGCGATGACTTCTAAGGTGACAGCACAGAGGGCAGGCAGCATCCCGCCTTTGCTGTTTGGAAACAGAAATTTCCAAGTGCTGTAAAATTTCCTTGTGGAAAGACCTCCCGGCTCCTGCTGTCCATCCCTCTGGCAGGCAGGGGATTTTGCTGCCGGATCAGCCATGTCGCAGTTTGCAGGCAGGTGCTGCTCTCCATGGCTAAGGGCAAAGTAACTGCCCCAGCCAGCAGCGGCAGAGCAGGGGGCAGGGGGAGTCCACTGGGGCCCCAGTGTTGCCCTGGCGGGGGCTGTGACCTAGCAGCCCTCCAGCCCAAGGTGCACCGGGGAAGCAGCCTGCCCTCAGAAATGTCCTATGCCCCCTCCTCGCTCCTGCGCTGGGCTCCAACAGCACGCCCAAACACTGCCTGGTCTTTCAAAGACCAGCTGCAGACATCCACAGGCTTAACAGAGAAAGGCTGCAGGCTTCGCACTGTGCATGTACACCTAACACACCCCAGGAAAGGTGATACATGTGAGGTATTTTATGTCTTTAGGGGTGTTAAGACAGAGGTCGTATTTGGGAAGGTGGGAGTCAGCCCTGAACTGGCAGGAAAGAGCAAAGCAAGGGAGCATAGGAAGGGCTCCGAAGAGCTCTGGTGTAAGGTAGCAGCAGGTAAGTGAACAGACCAGCGTTTGCATTGATTTATGTCAGGACTTAAAATTACAGCTCAGAAATTGCAGAAGTCTTCAAGCAGGATCTATCATTTCTGCCAGGGTCAAGCCTACGTGTACCATGAATCCATCATTTAGACCATTGACCACCAATGCAAAGCAGCATTTCCCACAAAAATCATGGCTTTACATTTTTCCCAAAAGGACTGAGATGTTCTTTTCTCTGAGGGAAGCAGCACATTAGCAGATGCCATTCATTTCAGCAACCCGCCACTGTGGCATCAATGTGCTGAAAATGCCTACAAGGGCATGTGAGTTCTGGAGTGTCTTTGGCTCAGTGAGATGAGAGCTGTCTTCCTCATAGATAAAGAAACATGGCATAGCAAATAAAAATTGGTGAAAACAAATCTTTTATTATCTTGTGCTTGTGGGGGATTTTTTCACCCTGTGATTTTACTGGGTCTGCATGTCTGCCTTTTAAAGCAGCATTTCTCTCCCTGCCTCCTACCACCTCCTGTTCAGGCCTCTTTGCAGTGAGTCATGAGGTGCATGACAGGCAAGAGGAGGCAGCTGCCAGCTCAGAATAAAGACTACACTCAATGTAGGAGATAAAAATAACATGTTCTCCGCTGTCAAACTTGGGAATTTCTTGTTGCATTTAGAAATCTTTTTTTGGCTAACTCTCTTGCCTCGAGATAGATGTGAAGGCATGTGATTAAAGTGACCCTTCCCCTTCAGGACCCAACGGTTGTGTACCTGCCGTGCACCACTGGCATGGGGGAAGGCAGCAAAGAGGCAGCAGCACCCACTGTGTTCTGTCAGCATGGTTCCCTTCCACCATGGGAGGGACAATGCCATCAGCTTTCCCATCCTCGCGGGGTGCCTCCTTAGCTAGATGCAGAAAAGTCTTTTTGGTACCATGTCCTCTTGTCATCCCTAAATGTTGTGACTTCTGGCCAGTGATACCTTGCTTCTTCTACAAACTCTAGAGTTGCTGTGTCCCCTCAGGTCTCTTCTGCTCCCTCCAGAGAGGCTCAGACAGCTTGTCCTGTAGTAACGGCGACACGGTGTAGCAAGCTAGCTCTCTCCAGCAGGGTCTTCTTTCTGGGCAAACAAGCTAGCACCTATCATCACAAAATGCACTTAACGTGCAAAGTCATCGTGAAAAGAAGTGATCTGAGAAACATGGCATTTCATTGCTTACATTTCTCCTGGTCCCCAGAGGGTGCTCTCATCCCAGGGTTTGCCAGGCAGCTTCCAGTGTGGAGGGGAAGTCTTGCATCAAGGGAAGCCCAGAAATATTGTCTAATATTGCCTGTAGGCTGCAATTTTCTCTTCCCTGTTCCTTGTTCTGTCCTACTGCTGCAAGGAGTGCTGAGAGCCCGCCAGCACAGGCTGCACGTGCTGTGAGCAGAGCTGTCTGAGGCAGAAAGCACCAAGACTCTCATTGCATGGATGTACAGCAGAAAATCTATTTCCAGGTAGAGGGAATACAAGCAGCTCTCTCTGAACTAGGGTTTCCCACCCTTTTCTAAAGGATTCAATTATTCAGGATCTCTTTTGGAGAAGAAATTGATTGTACCTTCCCCCAAAAGCTTTTGCTACTCGGCCTTAGCTATTACCTTGTGATCTGACCCACTTCTCCTCCCTGCGAGCACATCCTTGGTCCTGGTTCCTCCCGAGGCCACATCAGGTGATGCCTGTGCAAAAACTGGCTCTTGGCGCCCAGCCAAGCAGGGGGAGGCACAGCACAGTGTGATGCAGATGTTTCATGCCATGCGTCTGCCATGGTGCTCTTGCACACAGGGACTCCGTCCCCAGGGTCTCCCTGTTGTGAGAATTTTGTGGGAATACGCAGCTCCCTGCCATGGCTGAAGTGCCTGCTCAGTTTTCTTTGTGCCTGTCTGCCTTCTGGGGAATGGAGCTGTGTTTCCAGTTCCTAAATTTGCCTTTTGTGGGTTGTCTTTCTGCTTTATTTCACAGCAACCTGGTCCAGTCCTGCCCAGATCAGTAAATCTAGCTCCATGGGCACCCACAGGCTCAGGGCAAGCCGAGGTTGGCCCCGTTTACAGGCGGAGAAAGCACAGGAGAGACCCACTGTAGGCACGATAGGGCAGCACCGCTGCAATTGGGACTGTCACAGCTGTGACAAGTGGTGGTCCTCCCAGCTGGCCTCCCTTGGAGAGGAGAGTGTGCTCTCAGTAGCAGAGAGGGACAGAAGCAGGGCCACATTCCCATGGTGAGTCACACATGACATTTTAAGAGCAAAAGCTACCAGTGATTCTAACAAAGCCTTCACCTGCTAGCTCTCATTGAGGACGTATTACCCTTTCACTGGTCGTAATTATGAGCTCTATGTTTCTAGCAGGAATGCTGTGCTTTATCTGGACCCTGTAGCCATGCGTTTCCCAAGCAGTCCCCACAGCCCTTTCTGGTGACTGCAAAGATCATGTGAGGTGACCTTCTCACATACGTGGTGCTTGGCCACCTCAAGAGAGCTTGCCTTGGCACCTGGAGCCTTCAGTGGCTTTGGAGTGTGTCATAGGATTAAAGCCTTAAATCTGACCCCTGTAACAGCACCAAGGCAACAGGCTGCAGCACAGATGGTAAAACTGCACCAGTACCTCCTGCTTCCACCTCCTCCAATCTTTACTAATTGAGCTCTGGGACGATAATGGCTTCTGGGATAGTTGACATTTTTTTTGATTACACAAAAACCTAAGAAACAGGCAACAACAGGCACGTTGTATCTGGTTCTGAGCTGTTTGGGGTGTGCATTGTTTCTGCTGCAGCAATTTGGAGATCCAGCCTTCCCAAAGGACCGAGACTGGGAATGACCATACATATCATCATGACACTAGAGCTTGCCATCACTTAGGGGTCCTCAGCCTCCGAGGTGGGGCTGCATCTCAGCAACACCTTTGTCAAGATTTCCCTCCTGCCACCACCTTGACCTCACATGGCAGCACTGAGGAGGACTTGGATGTCCCCAGAAATTAAGGGATGGCCATGCCGGCTCCTGTTGAAGAGCCTCAGCTGTGGAGGGAAGTGGGTACAGTGAGCCCATGAGAAGAGACTTCAGGGTCTTCCACCATTCTTCAACTGCCTTGATGAAGAAGAGCCAGTGACTCCATAGGAAATCATCACAAGCGTGGCACCATCTCCTTCACACATCCCTGCAATGCAAGAACCACTGCAGGCACTGCTAGTTGGGCTGCATCCATGTTTCACATGCCAGTATCCTGCAGTCCAATCTCTTAGCTTTAATCCAGTCCTCTCTTTTGGTCACCATTTGGTGTCTGGGATGGAATTTCACCTGCTTCCTGATGGAAAATGTGGGTCTCAGAATCGTCTTCAAGGAAATGTGGTGAGCTTGCACAAGCAGGGGTGTTTGGGTTCAGGAATACAGATCCTAGGCTATCTTCTGCTACTGCTGCATGGGGAGGGGAGAGGACAGGGAGGAGCAGGTTGCTGGCGGGGAGAGTCAGCATGACAGCAGTCAAAGCAGGGGGTGGAGGAGTGCCCTGCTGCCTGTCCCAGGCATCCACCTCTCCTTGGTGAGGCAGCAGAAGGTGGGAGAAGCTCTGAAGGACCACAGCCTCTACCACATTGTTATTTATTCATGTCCTGGGTGAGGCAGAGGACAGGTTGCATATCTTCTGCAGGGAAAAGGGGAATGATAGAAAGATCTAATTTGCTTTTTTGCAGATCTTTTATGCATCTGCAGCCAAAGAAGGAAAGTGCAAAGACTTTCTCTGCAGATTCTTGCATGGGCCTGTGGAAGAGATCTTCGTGGTCAGTACAGATGGTTATGACAAGCTGGAGATGCCTCACCCTGGGTTTGGAAGGTCTCATTCTGCGCTTACTGACTCCTGTCCATGCAACAGGAGGCTGAGGATGAGCTTGTACCTGCGTCATTAGTTCCCATGAGTCAGTTTTCCTTTGTACATGCGGAGTACGTGGACCATGAATTTTAATAGTTCCAGTTCTCCATCAGTTTATGTAACTCTTTGTTGAGTCCATTTAGACTTCTGGTTTCACAACGTCCTGCGATGAACTTGCCAACGATCCCTTGGCCTGGAGCCCCTACATCTTGTGCTGTGAAAAGTGCTGAATAACCATTCTCTAACCACTGTATTCCTGTTTCATCGGTGTCTACATCCTTAGTGCTTACAACCTCATCCATCCCTTTTCTAACACAGTGCTGATCTATCCAGCCTTTTCTTGCAGGGATGCCATTCCTACTTCTGGTCACTCGGTTTCCTCACCTCTGTGACCTTTTCCAGTTCTACATTTTTTCTGAGCCAGGTACCAAAACTGCACACAGCTGTGAGCACCCTCTGGTTTATACAATGGCAAGTGATGTTTTCTGCTGAAAGCCCATTCCCTTGCTTGCAGTTTCTGAAGCCTTTTTACTTTTTAGTTGCTCCTGAACTTTCAGGTGATGTTTTCAGAGAATTGGTAGAATTCTAGAATGAGTTACATTGGAAGGGACTTTCAGAAATCATCCAGTCCAACCCCCTCACCATGGGCAGGAACATCTCCCACCAGAGCAGGTTGCCCAAAGCCCCAACCTACCTGGCCCTGACCCCTGCCAGGGATGGGGCATCCACAGCTGCTTGGGGCAGCCTGTGCCCGTGTCACCACCCTCACAGCACAGAATTCCTTCCTAAGAGGTGATGTAAATCTCCCCTCTTTTAGTTTAAAACCATTAACCCCTGTACCTACAGGCCTTACTAAAAAGCCTGTCCCCAAGTTTCTCAGTATTTGTATTGAATTTTGAAATTCAGTATTGAATTTGAAACACAGTATTGAAAGTCTGTGTCCTGGTTCCAGCTGGGACAGAGTTGATTTTCTTCTTAGCAGCTGGTGCAGTGCTGTGTTTTGGATCTGGGGTGAGGACCATGCTGAGGGCACGCTGATGGTTTGGGTTGTTGCTGGGTGATGTTTACACTTGGTGCAGGATTTCTCTGTTCCTTGGGCCCTGCCAGCGAGAGGGCTGGGGGGGCACGGGGAATTGGGAGGGGACACAGCCGGGACAGCTCACCCAAGCTAGCTGAAGGGATATTCCGTACCATAGAACATCGTGCTCAGTATATAAACTGGGGGAAGAGGAAGGAAGGGGGGACATTTGGCATCATGGTGTTTGCCTTCCCGAGTCCCCGTTATGTGTGACGGAGCCCGGCTGTCCTGGCGATGGCTGAGCCCCGGCCTGCCCACTGGAAGCAGTGAAGGCATTCCTTGCTTTGCTTTGCTTGCAAGGTCTGCAGCTTTTGCTTTACCAATTAAACTGCCTTTATCTCAGCTCACAACTTTTCTCACCTTTACCCTTCTGATCCTCTCCCCCAAGTGAGCGATGGCCTGGGGCCTAGTCCTGGCCCGGGTTAACCCCGACAGGCTGCTCCAGGGTCTCCCCTGAGCTGCCTCTTCTCCAGGCTGAACAACCCCAACTCCCTCAGCCTGTCTGCACAGCAGGGGGGCTCCAGCCCTCAGACCATCTCCGTGGCCTCCTCTGGGCTCACTCCAACAGGTCCGTGTCCTTCTTATGCTGGGCCCAGAGCGGACGCAACGCTGCCGGGGGGTCTCACCAGAGCAGAGCAGAGGGGCAGAGCCCCCTCCCTCGTGCTGCTGGCCACGCTGCTGGGATGCAGCCCAGGATTTGGTTGGCTGCAAATGCATGTTGTTGGGCCATGCTGAGCTTCTCATCCACCAGCATCCTCAAGTCCTTCTCCATAGGGCTGCCCTCAGTCCATTCTCTGCCCAGCCTGTATTGATGCGGGGGATTGCCCCAGCCCAGATGCAGCACCCTGCACTTGGCCTTGTTGAACTCCATGAGGTTCGCACAGGCCAACCTCTCAAGCCTGTCAGGGTCCCTCTGGATGGCATCCCTTCCCTCCAGCTTGTCATACACCACTCAGCTTGGTGTTGTCAGCAGACTTGCTGAGGGTGCACTCAAAAAAGTGTCCGTGTCACCTACAAAGATGTTGAACAGCCCTGAGCCTGGTACGGAGCCCTGAGGAAGGCCACTCAGCGTTGGTCTCCACTTGGAAATCAAGCTGTTGACTGCAACTCTTTGAGTGTGACCAAAGAAAATTGCCTATAATTACTCTCAGATCTGCCTCTTGAATGGTAACAGCTAATTTAGACACCACTGCTCTGTACAGTTAGGGATGTACTTCACTTTATCCTTACCAATACTAAACATCATTTGCCAGTTTATCACCCACTCCCTCCGCAGCCTGAAATCCTCCTGCAGCTTTCTCCAGCCACCTTTAGATGTGACTGTTCTGAACTATTTTCTCCACCAGAAAATGCTGTCACCGTGCTGTTCACTGCCTTTTCTCCAACACTTACGAATATGCTGAAAAATCTAGCCCCAGTAGAGATACTTGTAGCATCCTATAGGCAATGTCTCCACATTGTGAAAATTTACCAATTAGTCTTACCTTTGCTTCCCAGCCTTGCAAGCTATTGATCTGTTATAGCTGAGTGTCTTTGAAAACTCTACCATAGACCTTCTTAAAAGCTTTTTTGGATTACATTATATTGATCAGATCACTGCTGCCCACATACACATCTCCTCCCAACAACTGCAACAGATTTCTGAGATACGACTTTCCTCTAAAGAGCTATATTGACTCTTCCTCAAGTTATTGTATTTATCCATGAGTTCCCACAAATTCCATGTTTATTAAAATTTCTACCACTTCACAAGGTGCAGAAATGAGACCTCAAACTCTGGAGATACTTAAATGAGTGACTGAGCCTTTCAGAAACAGAGGCTGCCTGTGCCACCTCCATTCCCTTGGTAGACAAGTAACAGGTCACAGCCCTCTGTCAGCAGATCTGAAATGTCCTGGTGGAGTTTGGCAAGAGCTCCTGGGCAGTGGGCTCTGGTCCTGGAGGTCTGGGGCTATTCATCTGGTGGATGAGGTCAGCAACTTCTTTGCGCTGACTTCTCAATTTTGACTCCTGCCACCAGCCCCACAAGGGCACAGAGGTGGAAACCCTTGGCACCACTGCTCCTGTGGCACAGCAGCCTTGGCAAGGCAAGCTCCCCACTGCCAGCACTGCTGCAAATTCGCGCAGTGCTCCTCCTCCCCTCCCTGCCCTCAGCATCCCTCATGCATCTTCTAGAGAGCCTACAGATGCTCTGGCAGGTTTTCCACTTCTGATAGCTGTGAACAAGGTTTTAATGTTAGGTTTTATCTTTTTCAGTTTGCTTGGTAAAATTAGTTTTGGTATGCTTTTTGCTGAAATTCATAATGTTTTCTATTTTTCTTGTTCTTTGAAGGTGATTTCCACCTTCTGAATGGCATCCGATAGTCTATTCTGTTTGGAGTCCCTGCTGACTCTTCTGACCCTCTCAGTGTCTAGCTGTGATTAAATTGATTATATTTATTCCAAACTTTCACCATAGTGTCTGTAAACACCCTCCCTACACTTCACCCTTTTGCATGCTCCTTTTAACCTGCTTTTAACAAGCTCTCAGTTTCCAACTCTTTCTACCCTTACAGTTTCTCTGGTCTCCCTGAATATGAAATATTCAGGCCACCAACTTTGCTGCTTGGTTGATCATAAAGTTTTCACAATATATTTCTCCTCTCTACCTTATTCCTGGTAGCAATTCTAGCAGTTTCAGTCCTAGTCTTTTTTTTTAGGATTTTGAATTTCTAGGACTTCATAGGCTCCCCATCTTGATGGACTAAAATGGAACCTGTTTGTTCCTTTGCATCTGCTGAATATCCTCCAGGTCTGAGTCCAACCCATCCCCATCCATCACTGTTGTGACTGCACATCCTGGCTCTGGCTGAGTCACATGGACATCTCCACGCTTGGCACATTTTCAGACACCTTTGGGACATCCATCTTGCATTGCACTCAGAACCACAACTGCCTTGCTACACTCTCTGACACTGTGTTGCATCCATATGGCTGTACCTGGCCTTGCATGTTTCCAAATCCAGCCAGGTACAAACCCCCTCAGCACTGCAGCCTGCCTGTTCATGTGTGGGAGCACTGCTCTGGTCCACTGTCTGCTGGGGAAGGTTCCTCTGCAGGATCCGTCACCCGCTTCCCCAGGCTGGGTGCCCTTTGCCCATGAGATTTCTCTCCTCTGCAGCACAAGAGCTGCTAGACCAGGGATGAAGGAGTTACGATGTCCCTAAAAGCCTCAGTGATGTATTTCTCTCCTTCCCTCAGACATACATTGTCCCAGAGGACCGGAGCCTGCCTGCAGCCGGTGAACAGATGGCAAATGATCCTGGGCAAACACCTGGAAAGTCCCTTTTGTGCAGCATAGCCCTGCACAGAGGAGTGCTCCCAGAAAGCCTGCGTATCTCTGATATCTTTGTTTCTCTTGTGGCTTGCCTAATTCTTAGTTTCCCAGGACACCCACATGTCCACTATTGCCTTAAAATTTCTGCAGACAGCACTTCTAAAATTACTTCTCTTCAGCATCTTGACAGGCATCTTGGGACAGACTAACACAGTCGTAACGAAACACAGATGGGGAAGAGAGCGCTACAGAGCAACACAAATCTGGCTGAAAAACTGAGAAATTGCTCCTTAGTGAAGTTTGCACCAACTAGTGGAAAAACTATTCAAAACAGCTATTTGTACATATTCTTCTTCCAGCTCTGAAAAACACTCTGGACAGCTGCTCACTCCTCTGGACCACCAGCAGGACCCACCTGTGTGGTATGAAGGGTGCTCTACTCCACCTGCAAGCTGGATTAAAGTTCAGATGCCTGTGGCCATCGATGTTAGCTTCATGCCACCATCTATACCATGTTTTCATCAGAAGAGCCTAAAAGCTGTGCCTGGGTGCTCTCCAGGCATGTGTGCTTGTGCCAGGTTGTGGAGCTGGGGAAGAAGTTGCAAGAAACTAGAGAGAAAAAATGTGATTAAAGCCTGAAATTATATCCACTCTGTCCCTCTGCAGCTCTGGTCAGCCAGGAGGTGCTCGTGACACAGGTCTGGCTACCCTGGCACATGCTAAGCCCTGGCAAGAGCTCTCAGTATTTATCAAAGATCAGCTGGCATGGAGCAGGGGAAGGGGACGGTGCATCAAGCCCTGCCTGCCTGCATCCCTCAGGACACCTTGGAGGTGAAGGATTCTTAAAGACTGCATGACTAGGTGTGTAAATCCCACCAGAACTGAGTTCATCATTGTCCTCTCTTGCATTCAGCTCCTTGCATCCCCTCTCCAGCTGAGTCACACCTCGGAGCAGGGTTTTGCCTGGGCTGTTTCTCAGCTTGGTACACGGCTCAGTGACTCAGCGTGCTTTGTGCTGAGCTGGGTGCCCGTTGCTATAATTTTACCTGTTTGTGTCGCTTAATCTGTATTTGTTCCCTTGAAAGTGCAGGGAGATACATTAGGGCAGAGGCACTAGGTAAATACCACCCACTCCTCCCCGCCACAGCCAGCAGCAGCGATTAGCCCAGGTAAACAGAGCCAACTGCCAGCGAGCTGGTGGCCACTGGGCACGGGGGGACGCCACAGCTGCTCCTCCCCAGCTTAGCAGTGGGGAATAAAAGCCGAGCCCATCAGGCACCTTGCAAGAGCCGGAGAGTGCCACGGAGCTGGTGGCTGGTGGCCGGTGGCAGCGGGCTGGTGGCCGGTGGCCGATGGCAGGGAGCTGATGGCTAGTGGCCGTGGCAGGGAGCTGGTGGCTGGTGGCTGATGGCAGGGTGTCGTGGCCGGGCTGACGTGCACCATGGGCGGGATCAGCTGCCACCACTATAAATAAGGGCTGGCGGCCGCCTGGCAAACTGAAAGCTGAGCCACGAGGGAGGCGGCGTGGGCTGGCGGGGGGCGAGCGGCGTGAGGAGGGCACGTGGTGCGGGTGTCCTGTGCCTGGGGAACCCAACGGCATGTGCTCGATGCCCAAGTGCTGCCTGTAGGGCTCCAGCACAACCGGGACGTGGACCCCAGCACTGGGGCAGGCTGACAAGGGCTGCCAACCCAGCACCAGGCAATGGCAGGAGCTCAGGTGGGGTTCCCGGGACCCTTCCCGGAGCCCTCAGTTGGGCCATGCCCCATCTCTGACTCCGACTCGGACTCTGAGGATGCAGCTGCGGGCGGCGCAGGACCCGGCACCGGGGCACAGAACCCACCCCAGGTCATCCACAGCGGCCACTTCATGGTGTCATCCCCGCACAGTGACTCGCTGCCCCGGCGGCGCCACCACCGTGCCGAGCCCGAACCGGCTGATCCCCGGAGCATTGACCCAACCCTCACCCGGCTGTTCGAGTGCATGAGCCTGGAGTACAGGTGAGTCCCATCGCCCTCTCGCCAGCACGCGTCTTGTCCCCCCCAGCTTTTTGAAGGCTGCTGCCCTGCTGCCCATCCAGGAACTTCTGGCCAGCTGACACCACCTCCTTTCTTCTCCATTGGGTCATGGTGTGCAGTATGCTTAAAATCCACCATCCTGGGAGGTTTCAGGGAGAAAGAGCTGATGCTGGGTTGCTGGCCACGGAGCCAGATGAGAAGTTTATCTGCTCTTCATGTGTAGCTTAACCCTCCTTCACCTTTCCATGAGATCTGGAGTCACAGCACCCTGCTGTAGCACCCTCACGGCCAGACCCCGCACACTTTGTAGAGCAGCAATAACCCTGTGAGCAGCAAACAGAGTCTTTGGCAATCCAGCCCAGAGCAGGAGTCCTGCCTTCCCGTCCTTGACTGCCCACATGTCCTGAGGTTATTCCAGGACATGCAGCAGCCCTTGGGGCTGGATGGCTGCATGGGGCTTTGCCCAGGGCCTCTGAAAGCTTCCCTCCTTCGCTCCTGCGAAATCAGATAGGTAGGTTCTGCCAACCACACAAATCACTGAAGCCCAGGATGGATGCTAAGGACCTGCTCATCCCGCAGTGCCTCAGTGACAACAGGTGAGCCTGCACAGTGTCGCTTAGTGCCTTGGTCCACATTCTCGAAGCCAGCTCCCCTCTTTTGCCAGGGCCCCAAGGTTTTGAGTTCTCTCAAGCAGAGGATCAGGGTGACTTGCTTTACTGGTGTCAGTGCAAAACTGCTTACATAGCTTTCCCAAAATGTCTAGGTGAAAACCTGGAATGACAATGGGCTACTGGTGCTGCATGAAAACAAAAATGTCAGCAAATAGCCTTGAAGAGTTGCCCGTTGCCTTGTCCCACACAGGGTCTCATTCAGTTGCTGACCTGTCAGGTATGCCTTGGAGTCCTTGAGCTCTCAACACGATGGAATACATGGTCACTGC
This sequence comes from Falco rusticolus, assembly GCF_015220075.1. Classification (NCBI taxonomy): domain Eukaryota; kingdom Metazoa; phylum Chordata; class Aves; order Falconiformes; family Falconidae; genus Falco; species Falco rusticolus. The sequence goes on along the minus strand of NC_051187.1, from coordinate 26,018,243 downwards.
CAGAGCAGCCTTGGTGACACCAGGCACTGGGACAGCACTCCAAGGGTACTAGTTGCTACATAGCTGTGTATGTTTGGCCCATTGCCACATCCCAGATTGCACAGTTTGCTCACAGGCGGTACGGCTCAGCTCTCCTCCAGGGTGCTGGTGAAGCTGGTGCTCTGTGGGAGCACGGTGAGCTTCAGCGTGGGGTGACCCAGCTAAGGGTCATGCTTTCTGGTCAGGCAAGTCACCCCTGAGTGCCACACACAGGGGACACTGAGGCACTGGTGGCCTCGTTCTCTTTTGCTCTCCCAGCCCCATACTTGCCATACTCTGATCCTTGTAGCTTGGGGCTGGAGGAGCAGATGCTGCTTCACCCCAGGGTGCTCAAGCTCTTGACTCCTGGGATGCACCACAGCCTCCATATGCCCATGAGCTCTTCCCCCAGGCAGAGGGGAAAGGGACAGGGTGCAAGTGCTTTGGCAGGTGGAATGGACCACAGCAGCTGTATGCCACCCAGGGCTGGCCAATACACCACAGACAGAGCTCCATCTCTGCAGATCTCTCTACCCCTTGGACTCTGCCAGGGTCTTGTTTCCCTCCTGCACTGAGCCTGACAATGCACACACCAGCCCCAAGCCCAGCGCCATGGCAAACTGTAACTGAAGTTGAACAGGAGCCCCCAGTGAGGAGGATTCACATCAGCTACAAAGCATTAGTGCCACCACTGACGGCCACCCTGGATGTCTCCTGGCTGTCTTGGTGCAAGACTACGTCTTGCTCAGCACCTGTGGGAGCAGTTGCTGATCTGCCATGGGGGCAGGGTAGCTGTAGGCCATGGGACCCAACCAGGGAAATGTTGACATTGGATGTTCTCCAAGCTTCATGCTCGGTTCTTCTCTCTCCCCCTCTACCTCTCAGCTGTCATGCTCTGAAGCTTGCCAGCACCCTAAAAACAGGATGAGAAGCACTGATCAGAGGCCAGGTTCAGGTCAACCTGGACCTGCAATACAGTGCTGGATATACCTCTCCACAAGTGGGATCACACTCTGGCTCTAGAGGTGACCACTCTGCTGGCTACAGCTTCTCTTCAGGCATTTCTTTTCTCCCTTTGGAAACGCGTGGCAGTTTTGCTAATATGTTTTTGACAGACATGTAAGCAGTAGTCAGAGGAAGGTATCAGGGGGAGAAAATGGAGTTTAAAGATACTTGGCACACATCTACTTTTAGTCCTATCTGACTTGATACGTCTCTCTATCATCTGCCATTTCCCACCTTGTCTCCCAGACAGGTTTCCCAGAAGGGGTGCTGGTGCAGTGCAGCCTCAGCTGGAGCAGCCAGCCAAATGTCTTTCAGTCTCCAGGGATGCATCCACAGTTGTGTTGGAGACTAATTCTCTAACAAAGCAGAAACTACAGGAAGGTATCGGTTGGAAGGCACCTCTGGAGTTCATAGTCCAACCCCTGTTCAGGGCAGGGCTAACTCCAAAGCCAGGTCAGGTTGCTCAGGACCATCACTCTGATGGACGGAGACCAAGGATGGTGAGCCCAGCCATGTCCATCCTGTCCCAGGACTGCACCACTCTCACGGGGAAGCATGCTGTCCATGCCTTTAATTGGGGTTTCCCTTGTTCCAGCTTGTGCCCATTGCCTCTTGTCCTTTCTTGGTGCATGTCTGAGAATTGTCTGGCTGCATCTCCTCGATAATCTCCTTTGGGTAGTTGCAGGCAGTAAGTAGATCCTCTCTTCACCTTCTCTTCTTCAGGCTGAACAAACCCATCACTCACCCTCCTCTTCTGTCACGTACATGTAGTCCCCAACCATCTTAACATCCCCCTCCAGGATCACTCCAGTTTGTGAACCTCCCTCTTTGGTCCCAGAGGGACCAATCTGGACATAATATCCAGACTTGGCCTTAGCAGTGCTGAGTAGAGGGGACCTTCTCCTGTCCTGCTGGCTGAGCTTTGACTGTTGCAGCCATCCATGCACTTGCTGCCCCGGCTCACACCATTTCAAAGGCAATACACTACATGCTCTCTGAACACTGCCATTTTTCAATGGCTATAGCTGAACAGCCATCTGAGGAACTGCAGTTCCTCCCCTCTCCAGCATTTCTCCATGCCATTTTTGCAGTTTGTGGCAGTCCTGTCTCAGCTGGAGCAATCACCCCAAGGGTCTGACTGTGTTATCCCCCACAGGCTGGACTGTGCATCACCCCCTTGCTGGGAAAGGAATGCTCTCTCCACATCAAGGATTGCTCCTAGGCGTACCTTTTTTCTTCAGATCCCTCAAAGAGAGGCAACTCCCCCCACCAAGGGCTTCCATAACATCCTGATATGGGGGGCTGGGATGAAGCAGTTCCCAGGCCCTTTGTACCTGTTTTCCAGGACACTTCCAGCAGCCCTCCTGCTAAAGACTTGATGATTCTCTCCCACTCCTCCTGCAACGTGCTGCATTTCTTGAATCCATTCCTTGGACTGTTGTTTCTCCTGTGGGTGGACCTCCCTGCAGCACACTTGCCCCCATCATGTTCCCCCAAAAATCTGAGCATGTGGAGCTGAGCTTCTCAGGAACTGTTCACACCTTGGCCCTGGCATGCCCTCCCCAGCTGAGCAAGCCCTTTCTCTCCATCACCGCAGCGTGACTCCCCAGTGTCCTGCATGGCGGAGCTGGTCTCCCGGGCTCACACACCTTCCTGTGACTTGTTGCAGGGGGGCATTGGGTGACTGACCTGGGAACTGTCCTCCTGAAGGGAGAAAAACAGGGTGTAGACAGGAACTGCAAACTGCAGCAGCTCATGGTCTTATCTTGCACACGTCTATTTTGTGCTTCGGAAGCAGCCTCCTGTGGCTGTTCCCAGAGCATCGCGTAGATCAACCTTCTCTTCTCCCCTGCAAATACTGAGAGGGGAGATTTAGCAGGTAGGGACACAGACCGGTAAGTAACATGGAGTATTAGCCCTGCCTCTCTTCTGGTTTAAAACAAGGCAGGCTTTGATTACACCTTTGCATACTGATTCCCTACTAATTCATCTTTCTGGCAAGCTGACAGCAGGCTCTGAGGCTCTGCTAGAAGTGGAATTGTAGCTTTGCTGTACTCTCTAACTGACTCTTTAATTCACAGTGCTGTAAACACCCATGCACAGGGGCAGAATGCACCAGGCAGAGACCCCAGTGATGCACACTCTGAGCTGCCCTCTCCCATTTCCTTCTCTCAGGATTAACCTGCAGTTGCCTTTGCTCTCATGGCAAATCACTCACCTCAGCTCACCACAGTTCACCAGCATTCACCCGCAGCCCTGTGCACTAGCTCAGACTGGCTGAAAGTGGCTTGCACTGATGTGGCCGCAGCCTGTGATTGCTGGGACCACCCCCACCATTTGATGAGGCTTTGGTCTCATCCAGACCTGACACATCTGGGCGCTGCCTGTGCTCCGGCTGGAAGGAAGCAGGGGAGCGGAGCAGAGCCTGGTGCAGATGGCAGCCTTGGCTCCACAGGTCCCTGTGGGACTTTGCAGTGGGCTGGGCAGCTTCTGCTATGAAATGTCCGCATGATGGGCCATAGTGGTCTGGCAAGGGGGAAAGGCTCGTGTTTGGGCTAAGACCATCCCCCCCGCAGTGTGGTTGTGCTGTCACTAGTGGCAGGGAGCTGCATGCCTTTTCTCTGTCATTTCCCAGGGGTATGGCGCTGATCCTGCCCCAGCAGCGTGCAGGGAAGCTGGGCAGGTGTGCAAGCCTGTTCCCCTGCTGGCACACAGTGGGGTCCTATCTCCAGAGATCACCAAAATGGTTGTGGAGATGTACCTGTCTTGGCTCATGGCTATCCAGTTTCCCTGACAATTTTTTGCAAGAAGATTTAAATGACTTCTCATTTGGGGCACTTCACTCTCGCTTCGCACAGAGGAAAACGGCTGCCTGAGAGGCAGAGCTGCAAGGGCAGAGGCACTCCTGTCTGGGGGTAAACACACAGAGCAGGTTCCTGTCTAATACCCAGCACCGTCTGTTAACACCTTTGTAGCACCACTGCCCTGGAATTGCCCCTGGTGCAGTGGTGTGGGCTGCAGTGCCCGCCGGGGCAGAGCTCACTCCCTCTGGAAGCAGCACCACGAGCAGCCAAGCAGGCGCAGCAGCCCTTGTATCAGTGCATCGGTGCAACACCGTCAAGAAAAACGCTCATTTAGATAGCAGAGATTTGAAGCTGTATTTGAACATGGTTGGTTTTTGCTTGGGGGCACTTTTCAGGAAAACTGTGGTCAGATTTTTAACTTTTGTTTGCCAGACTGGATTTTAAAACATAAAAATCAAAGAAAACACATTACTTTGGTAGCAAAATTCATAAGAAATCAAACATGAGCTTTTAGGACTTGCAGAAAAGGCTGTCCTCTTTCAGCCAGCCCAAGACCAAGTTGTGCCCTGGCAGCCCAGGGAGCAGGGAGGGCTCTGCCAGGCCCATGGCGGGGTCCTGCACCAGCCGCACTTGGCAGGGCCAGGCAGGCTTGTACCTGCCAGAGGACCCCCAGGTCAGCTGTTCCCCTCCTGTTGTCACCCACTTCTCTTTGTGCAGTCCTGCGTCTCACCAGATCATTCCTCCTGCCTTTTCTTGCTGTTGATGGAAAGTAAAATGCTCATTTTGACATGAAAGCGGGGCTGCAGCACCTTGGACTTCTGGATGGGCTAAATGAGTCATGGAGCAAACAAAGTGCTACTGGACAAAACAGAAGTCGGTGCTGACCCGTGCTGGCTTTGCTCCCAGGCTGAGCCCTGCTCCCACCTCCCCCCACCCCACAGGGACCCCTTAGCTGGTGATGGGATCTGTGTCCCCATTCCTCTGGCAGCATGGGGCAGCAGGACCCCCAGGCTGTTTGGGGCATCCCACACCTTTCTCATGGCTCAGCATGTGGTTTGCAGAACTCCCTGAGAAGGTAATTTCAGGGAAAGGTGGGGCCATTTTGGAGGCAAACCATAGACCAAAGATCAGTCTGACAAGCCCGAAAACTGAAAAAAACATTAGTGAGGAAAAAAGGCAATTATTGGCATAGCCCAAAGGCATCTCCCCTCTGTCTCCAGGTCCTAGGGTAGCTCTGTGGCCATGGCTCCACCAGCATCACACGTGGCTGAGGTGCCCATCTGCAGCTGCAGATCTGTGGTCTGCAGGCTCAGGCTGCTCCTTTAAGCTGGCTGTCAGGGTGCGTGGCACCAGTGGGGACTGTGGCTGCATAGCCTTGACCGTCAGGATCTGGCCACACGCCCGGGAAACCTGTCCCTTCCATTGGTTCCTCTGCTTGGCACCACCATGCTGTTTGCCTCGTGCCGCTGGGGAAAGTTCAAAATCCTGGTGATAGCAGAATGGCCAGTGCGTAGCCAAGTCCTTAACTCTCTGTGGGCTGGAGCCATGGGGGTATCAGTCCCCCTGCAGCCCCTGGGGCTGTGGGTCAGACTGGGTCTCCCTGGGGAGACCGTCCCCATCCACTGCTGCAGGTGGGAGCACCCACTGCCAGGCACGTCCCTGCATCAGGAGCCAGAGGGGTGCCCAGTCCTTGTCCACTGCAGTGAGATGGGACAGCAGCACTACCCTCTCCCGCTGCCCCAGCACAATCCCTCTGGCCTCAGAGCTACGCAAGACCAGCACAGGGTTCTCACTGCCTGCACTGCTGCCTGGCCAGGCTGCCTGGCCCTGACATGGAGAACAGCACCCCGTCTGCAGCAAGCCACCTGCCTGCGGGGCTGCACAGAGCTCTGAGCCGAGCTCCGAGCTGGCACAGCCGCTGAGGGAAGAAGCCCCACTTGCTGTGCCATGCCACGCAGCGGGAGACACATTTCAAGGCAGGTTAATGCAGAATCAGCCAGAGTCTGTGCTCGAGGGTGTTCGAGAGGTTCACAAGCTTGAATGAACAAGTGTGCGGCTTTTAAAGCATTAGCCAGGCGCTGCTCCCATCCCCAGCACCTCCCGATGGCACCTTGGCGTATGCCCAAGAAGATACTGGCAATAGATGGATGCAGCACCCCCACCCCCAGCCCAGCCTCTACCCTTCCTCCTCCCCGCGTGTGCTGAGGATGTGGGACCCAAAGCAGCACTGAGATCTTTAAGGGAAAACCTCTGGGGCTGGGAAGGGATGTGGGCTTCCCAGGGAGGGATGTGGGCCTCCCAGGGGGGATGTGGGCTTCCCAGGGGGGATGCCATGCAGCCTCCAGCACGCTCTCAGAGGGCCCCTCCGTGCAGCTGGCATTGCCCCAAGGCCATGCCCTGGTGGCAGGGAGAGCTGGGGCGGCCACTGGGCTCACAGGGAGGGGTGAAAAGGACCCCAAAGTAAGGCAGAGGGACACCAGCCTCCCCTGCGGAGCTCTGGGGGTAGCAGGACCTGCAGGACCTCCCTGGTGGGTGCATGTAAAGGGATCGTGTCCCTCGGCTGAAAGAAACAAAATGATTAGTGACATGAGGCTGCCTGCACTGCAGGCCCCATTAGGGCCATCGCTGCCACCGGTGAGCTGCAGAGCAAACACAGCTGCCTCTGGGAGCTGGGAAACAGCGAGGAGCCCAGCTCAGGCTGGGGGCTGTGGCGGGGGTGCAGGTTTGCAGGGGTGGGTGCAGAGAGGAGCTCACCGCGGTGCTGGGCTAAGGGCAGGGCTGGTCCTGCTCTCTGCCTGTCCTGGGGCACAGGCTAGCATCCCTCAATGTCCTTAACGTCCTCCAGCTTGCCGTCCTGCCTTCCCAGCCCCGCACAGATGGCTGCCCTGCCTGCCCCGCTGCCTGCCCCTGCCCCCAGCTGAAGGCAGCATTTCCAAGCCCTGCCTGATGTTAAAAGAAGGATCAGAAATAGCTGCTCAAACGCTGTGACAAGGCAAGAGCCACAGCAGCACAACGTCCCTTGATGTCTTGCCTGTGCAGGAGCCTTCTCTTTCTCTCTCAGGGCAGGGATGCAGCTGTCCTGGTCGAGGGCAGTGGGGTCTCCTCAGAGCTGGGGTTCAAGCCTCAATGAGTCAACCCTTCCATGCACTGTGCTTTAAACCCTTGAGAAGCCCTGTGGGGGTCTGTGGAGCTCACGTTTCAGGTCTGTGCTGCTTTCAGGGTGAACAGGAGCTCAGGGTGCTCCCCTGGGTGCTCCCATAGGTGACTGGCGAGCAGCCTGCGGTGGAACCACATGGCTTCACCTGCTCCAGACTTGCCACTGGGCTGGTGGCCCCAGGCATCTCTCCAGGCACAGGAAGGCACAGGCTCCCCAGGAGACCCTGAACTGGGAGGGCTCTGGGATGGTGCCCCATAGCCTTTCCTTTGCTTGGTGTTCTAGTGGGAAGCTAGTGTCCCCGAAGTGGAAGAATTTCAAGGGGCTGCGGCTGCTTTGCTGGGATAAAATTCGTCTAAACAACGCTATCTGGAGAGCGTGGTACATCCAATGTGAGTACCGGGCCAGACCCCACTCTGTCTCCCGAGTGCTGGGTGATACTGGGTGGGATGGGGCTGGCACTGGGGCAGCGATGTACGGGTGTGCAGGCACCCTCCCTGCCCAGGGATGGAGCCATGGGCAAAGCCACCTGTTTTCCCCTGTGCAGATGTGGAGCGGAGGAAGAGCCCCGTGTGTGGCTTCATCACCCCGCTGGAGGGGTCAGAGGCTGATGAGCACCGAAAACCAGAGGTAGGGCATGGTCCCTTGCAGGTCTCTGGGTCAGCAGCAGGTCTGGGTGGCACAGGTGGGAGCTGGGGACGCAGAGGGGGTAGAACTCACTGTATTTCATAGATTTGCTTGGGAAGGTGTTTCTGATGCGGTAGAAGGAGGCCAGCTCTGGCTATGGGGGGCTGGGGCTGGAGGGCTCAGACATGACCCCCTGTCCTGTCCCCACAGGCTGTCGTGCTGGAGGGCAACTACTGGAAACGCCGCATCGAGGTGGTGATGAGGGAGTACCACAAGTGGAGGATCTACTACAAGAAGCGGGTGAGTACCTCCGCCCATGCTGCTCCCGTGACAGTGCCAGCAGGGGGATGGGACAACAGCGTGCCCAATGGGGACCCATGGGTGACCAGGAGCAGAAGGTGGCAGGCTCTTGCCCACATGAGAAGGGGATGCTGGCTGCCCCCACGGTGCTGGTGCCAGGGAGCTAAGTGGGGACCCTACCCCCCGTTGCCTGCGGTGCTGCGGTGTGCTCCAGCAGCCCAGCCTGGGATGACTGTCCCTTGCCCGGTGCACGATGCGGAGCTGGGTTTGGCACTGCACCCGCAGCACACATGTTGGTGTGGGTCAAGCAGGGCCACAGCCCACCCATGGTGCTCTGACTGGGCTTGCATGGATCTGCTGGCATGCTGCTGGCAGCCACGTCTCACTGCGGCAGCACATGCTGCAGGCAGGCTGAGGGCTCCGTGTCACTCCGGGTGTCCACTCTTGGGCATGCTGGTACCACGACCTCAGGCACCCACCCCACGGTTCAGCCACTCACTCAGGACCAATAAAGGCGATGGGTGCCACAGGCACAGGGTGCTGGCAGCCTCACACCACCACACACTGCCAGTCCCACCGCTGCAGAGGCTGCTCAGCCCAAACCCTGCAACGGCAGATGTGAACTCATGGCAGCCATGCTGAGTGCCCCCAGGGACCCCCGCCTTCCTGAGCACTGTCCCTGCTCTGCCCTGCGCCTGGCTCTGCCCCACACCATGTCTGCCCTGGCTGGGGGTGACACAGGCTGTCTTCTCCTTCCAGCTCCGAAAGTCCACCCGGGAGGGAGAGCTCTCCAGTCCAAAACAGGTGAGCCCACTGGGGAGGGGTGGAGAAGGGGAAAAGGAGGACGCAATGTGGACCCCTGTACTGGACAGCTTGGGAGAAGGCTGGATGAAAGCCCTAGAGCATGATGAGCTCAATGGGATGCATGCCAAGCACTTGGGATGTCAGATTCACTGTTTTGGAAGCACCAATGTGCCAAGTGTGAAGCTTTGGAGTGAAAAACACTGTGGGGAACATGGGAGCTGCAAGGGAGAGCAGCTGGGGAGCAAGGCATGGCCCCTATGCACAAGAGATCCCCAGCTGGCTCCTTTGCTTCATCTCATGCAGGATGAGGATGTCTGGAGGCCAACAGAGAAATGGTGCAACCAGCTCTTCTGCAACGTGGTACCCATGCTACTTGGGGATGAGGAAGAGGAGCCTGGGAGTAGGCAGCACTTCGACTTGGACACCTTCCTCTCAGACATCTCCGACACCCTCTTCACCATGACACAGACGCCCAGTGCCCACCAGGCACCCCCTGAGGATGGTAGGTGCCCCAGACCATGCTCTAGCAGGATGTGGAGGAGGAGGTCCAGGTAGGAAGCATGCACTATAGCACCTTGCTGCCTCTTGCCTTAGTCCCTGAGAACTGCTGCCTGTGTCCTTGGGGCAGACAGGATCCCCTGGCAATCCACCCTGCTGGATGGGGATGATCCTACCCTGCCCAAATGGAGTATCCCCTCCTCTGGTGGCTTCCTACAGACCATCCCAGGCTGTCCCAGGTGGGATGGACTGGGCTGCTCAGACAGCACAAGCCCCATGAAGGACGCTGCATCAGACGCTAGAGCAGGGCTGCCAGCCCTGGGTAAGCAGCGGGCAGGTCCTGCTGTCCATGGCCACTTTTTGTTGTCCCTGCCTGGCCAGGTCCCTGGAGCTCTTGCAGCACCAGGCAGGTCCTGCGCCAAGGACCAGCCTTTCCCTGGGGTTCTTGTGTGCTGGATGAGGTCCCACAGGTGCTGCAGGACCGTGGGCAGGGTGGTTAGGATGGGATGGCCCTGGGTCTCCACAGGGTGGGCACCCATCTCCCTGCCTGTGCACAGCTGTGGGGCAGGGTGCAGCGATGCAGGGTGAATCTGGGGTGCACAGAGGGGTGGCAGCCAGGCAGGTGGGAGGGCAGTGGTGGGAGGTGCCCTGAAGGGGGGCCTTAGGGTTGCGGTGGCTGGTCTCCAATGTTGCAGCTCTGCCCTCTTCCAGCATATGTTGGGAATGCTGACATGATACAGCCAGACCTGGCACCCCTGCAGCCCAGCCTGGATGACATGGAGATCTCAGGTAAGAGTCAGTCTGGATGTGGTACCTCATCCCACACACCCAGCACGCGCAGCACCCCATGGCAGCCCTAAAGTGGGGCATCAGAGGGTTGGGCAGGCAGCAGCGGGAGCTGCAAAGGCAGCCAGAAAGATGTCCACTGGCATGGAAAAAGCAGCATGCACGGGCCGGGGTGCCGCAGCAGGCTGTGGGGCAGGGTCTCAGTATGCCTGCCTGCACCGGGGGCAGAGCTGTGGTGGGTCAGGAAGGGCCTGGTCAGGAGCTGTGGAAGGGGGTTTCTACAAACAGAGGGTCTTCCCAGGAGTGTCAAACCACCTTGTCTTGCCTGCAGACAGAGGAAGGGCAATTGTCCTCTAGGGAACCTCTAGAGAGCAGGTTCTGTGCTTCTGTGTCCCCACCTCACCCCACTCCCCAGCCAGCCCCAGGCTTAGCAGCCTGGAGGTCTGGCTCGGAGCTGGGACCCCATGCTGGGCTACATCCCCTGGAGACAAGTCACTGTTCCTGCCAGGATGGCCCAGAGACAAACCTGGCACTGGCTGCCAAGGGGATCACCAGGAAGTGGGCGATGGCAGCGTAATCTCGTGGGGCTGCCACCAGTGCTGCCATGCAGGCTCTGAGCCACCAGTGTCCGTGAGCACCATGAAGTCAGTTGGGACATGTCCTGGTCCCAGCCGTGCAGCACAGTGACCCCATATGCCAGGGCAAGGCCCTGCTGGCACACGCTGCACTGGGGACCAGCTCTGCCCTCGAACGTGCCGGAGCTGGTGGCCTGGGCACACTTTGCAGCGTGGGAGCTGGGATGGGTTGGTGGCTGCAGCCCTCCCAGGTAGCTGGTGGCCTCGGGCAGCATGTCTAGACCCCTCTGTGCATCTGTGAGCACCCTGTGAAGTCCACGCCAGTCTCCACTTCCTTCAGCGGGAGGAAACAAGGGTGCTTGCACCATGTGGCTGTGGGGTGATGCAAGACCAGATGCTGGTGGGGAGCAGGCTGGGGCATTGATGTGCCAGGGAAGGTGGTGGCTGCCCTGGGGGTGGGAAGGCTCTTGCCAGCCTTCCTCAGCTCATTCCTTTCAGATGTCCCATCAGGGTAAGCCATGCTGGGAAGAGAGTCTGTTCCCACTGCTGGCCCTTTGCCTCCTGCCCCCAGGTGCCCCACGGTGAGCAACAATCACTGGGAGGTGGGACAGGTCCAAATGGGTCAGACTGACACTTGACAAGTGTCCCTACCCCAGAGAGGTCCTGCATGGTGCTGGAAAGCTGCACTAACCCCTTTCAAGCAGCACCTGGCTGCAACAGTGTCACAGCAGCCACTCCAGCACCCCTCTTTGCAGGCCTAGCTGCTGCTCATGCCACTGGCGTGCAAGGCCTTGTGCTCAGCAGGAGATGGCAAGGGGCACGACACTGCCCATCTGAACCAGTATATTTCTATGAGCAGCCAAGTTCTCTTTTTTTCCTGGGGAAAATGCCTGCCTGGGAACGGGATGGGTCTTACTGCAAGCCACTGCATTGCGGGAAAGCATCCTTTCCTGTTCTGCCTATGCCCGGCAGCTCTGCATGGGGAGACTTCTGGGGCTGGGGGGGTTCCAGGTCCAGCTGGGTCAGGGGTGGGACTCCAGGAGTGGCTCATTGTCCTCCCAGGCGTGGGCTGCTGAGCATGGCTGCAGAGAGGCTTGTGTGCCCCAGGGCAGGGCAGCACCCTGTGGGTGCTCGGAGATTTGTGGGTGGGAGTTTTGTCCTGGACGTGGCATTTTCTGGGATGCTGCACAGAGCAGCTCACCCCTGTGATGGGAAGTTATGGTCCCACCACAGCTGAGCGCTGTGTGGGGGTGATTCGCATGCTGGTGGGACACGCGTGTGCGCTGCGTGGCTAGGGTGTGCGGGGCAGAGGTGCAGGAGCAGGGAGGTTATACACACCACGCGATGGGCAGCACCAGGGCTGTGTGCTCACGGGGGCTGTGTGGGAGGAGTGGGGAGAGGAGATGGGGTGTGAAGGCTGAGTGTTGGGTGCCAGAGCTGCAGGTGCCAGCCAACCCAATTATGTCCCCAAGGCCACTTTTCTAGCAGGACATGCAATGGCTTTTTGTGGCTCCGGAGCAGGGATGCCCACAGCAGCCTTGTGCAGAGTACTGCAGTGCAAGCGTGCAGGGTGGGCAGCCACAGCAGTCAGCGCAGAGCTCCTGCAGGGTCACAAGGCTGTCACCGTGTCTGGTGGCTGTGGCAGAGCTCAGTGCCTGTCAGTCAGTGCGTGCAAACCAATCCCCAAATGAGGAAGCACCTCGTGTCTGCAGCGGGTGCCAGAGTGCGGTGTGGGGCGGATGGAGAAGTCCTGATGGCAGAGGCGAGGGAGCAGCCCGGCCCCGCACCCTGCTGGCACTACGCTCCAGGTAGGACCCCCACCGGGCACCGGGGTGCTGGGGCTGGCCTGGCCGTCCCATGGGGTGGTATCGCCCCACCACACTGCCGGGCTCTCCCAGAGCCTGAGGCCAGTGATGGAGGGTCCTTGGTTTGGGAATGGGGTCTGCAGCCCTGACCCCATGGGAGAGCAGCCCCAGGTTGGAATGGGATGCCAAAGGTGTGGTGTGCTGACCACACGGACTCTTCTTTGAGCAGCAACATGCCCTGGCCACGCTGCACTGACTGGGAGAAGGTCAGGGCAATGCAATGGTGGAAAGGAGTGTAGGCAAGAGCTCTGGGGTGGGGAAAGAGCAGGAGAAAGGGAGGACAGGGCTCCCAGGGGCTGCCAGCTGCATTCCATCTCTGCAGCACAGTGAGAGGCACAAGAGGAATTGAATCTGCAGAGCTGGGCACCAGAAATGCCTATAAATACCTGCAGACGTTCAGTGCCAGTGGCGGGCACAGCCCAGCGTGGGGATGGCAGAGTGCTGGGGGCAACGCGGAGCTGGGGGATGCGCCCTGGGGAGACTGAAACCCTGCCTGGCAGCACCGCTGCCCACGCTGAGTGCGGTGGAGGGGCAGGGGTGGCTCTGCCATGCTCCAGGGCATTCACCATGTTCTTGGTAGGGGGAAGGGGCAATCTGAGGGCTGAGTGGGGCAGCTCAGTGGTGGCACTGCCCCACCTTGCGCAGGTGTTACCCTTGGCTGGCAGCACACGGCACTGCTGGAATCAGCACCATGCTCAGCCCCATAGCATCCCACTCTTCTGGCAGGTTTGCTCCACTGATGTAGATTCAAAAGGGTCTCAGGCCTTTGCAGGTCCCAGCAAGGGCACCCCAGCCACTGGAGCCTGTGCCACAGCCTGGGGGGAGAGCAGCGGCACCGCAGCCTTGCCAGTACCTGGGGCATGGCTGTGTGCGCTGGGCAGAGCCTGTCTGTGGTCTGGGCTGGTCTGGGCTGTGCTGGTCTGGGCCAGCAGCAGCGTGGGGCCTGGAAGCAGTGATGCTTGTGCCAGCTAAGGGGTTGGACACATGGCCCGGTGCTCCCCAGAGGGGATGCAAGAGCCTGTGTCCCAGGGTGGCTGCTCAGGCACAGAGCCTGTGCCGGGGGCTATCAGGCAGCTGCTTGCAGACTCAACCAGCACTCATGCTCCATCCTACCAGAAAGGGTCCAGCAGCCCTATCCCTGCCCCACAGTCATCCTCTCCAGGCAAAACCCTCCAAATGGTAATGCCCAAGCCAGTGCTGACACAGGCAGCAGCAGCACTGGCGCTGAGCCGAGGTGTGCGTGGGGCTGATGTGCCTGGGAGCTCATTTCACCAGGGAAGCAGCTGCCCAAAGCATCAGGCCAGCCCTTTGCACCACGGTGTCTGGGCCTGCGGAAGGAGCAGGGCTGTGGGAAGGGGAGAGGAAGGGAGAGGGAGTCGCAGCAGGGTCACGGGGCTTGGCTTCGGGAAGGCCATGGGATGTGGTTAGCCGCAGGCTGCACACACGGCAGCACTGGGGTGGGGAAGCAGGCACTCACCACAACTCCAGGGGACTGTCCCCCGTGGCTTGGGGACACTGTGACCTGCTCCTCCGAGCCCCCTGCCACTGTGGCTGTCCCACAGCCTGGGTGTCGTGGTCCCTGCCCCAGCCTGAGGGTCATGGTCCCTGCCGTATCCTGGGGCTGGCTCAGGAGAAGCAGTACAGCCACTCACCCCCTGGGAGTAGCCCTGGCGAACACGGTGCTCAGCTGGGTGCTGGGGATGGGTTCCCCACCCCTGGGTGGATTTTCCTGTCCCCACGCATGTGGCAAGGCTGTCCCTGGGTGCCAAATCTGCTGGCGGAGCTGGGAGCCTCCCCAGTGCCCCATTCCCCCAAGGTGAAGCTGGGACTGGTAGGTCCCCAGCAGGCAGTGCTGTTAAGGTGAGGTACCAGGGTATGGCTCCAGCGGTATGTCTGGGGTTTGTCACCCCATCTCCAGGAGAGCACTCTCATGCCCACCACTCTGTCTCCACCTGGCCCCACAGATATCTTCACCAGCCATCGGCCACCACCATCTCAGACACAACCAGGCTACCAGGAGCCACCCTGCTTCGTGCCTATGGCTGAGCCCCTGTTCAGCAGTGGGGGGTCTCTGATGGGTGCTCGGGCACTGCCTGCAAGCCCTGAGGCCCCGCTCCCACCCAGCACCCTCCTCCAGGTGAGCAGGATCCTGGCACGCAGCCCACGGCTGCCAGTGCCCCAGCCACCCTGCTTGACTCCCTTGTGTCTTCTGCAGCCCAGCGGTGCCTCCCAGCTCAGCCTCCACAGTGCCTTCCTGGGCCCTGAGCTCCCCCCAGCCCCCCTGCCCCCCGAGCCCCCCACCGCAGTGCCTGGCAGCCTCAGCCCCCAGCTGCAACACAAGCCCCTGCTGCAGTATGGCCTCCCCGGCAAGTACCTCAGCCTGGAGCTGCCAGGACCCCATTACACCCCTGACAGCTCATCCCCTGGCACGCCGCTGCTGAGTCCGGACCCTCTGTTCTCCCCTGCCTCAGCCCCCCGCTCCAAGTTCCCCTGTGCCAGCTCGCCCAGCCAGTCACTCCTTGCCCACCCCGCCTCCCCCCTCTCAGCACCCTGCTTCGCCTCCCACCCCCCAGGGCTGGGCTACACCACAGGCATGGTACCCTCGGGGTACCCCAGCCCATCTGCACCCCATCTCCTGCCCCCCACCCTGCTGGGCGACCCCAGGTTTGCCCCCCCCAAGGGGCTGCCCCAGGGTGGGGGCGGGCGGCTGAAAGCGAAGCCTGGTGGCACCAAGGCAAAGAGGCTGCCAGGACCCCCTGCACAGCCCCATCTGGCCGTGCCCTGCCTGAGCCAGCTGCTGACCACAGGTAATGGGGCTGGGGGGCAGCGGGGGCATGCAGGAGCCACTGGTGGTGGGGATGCTATGGGAGGGATCAGAGGGGGGACCCCTCTTTCTCTCCAGGTTTGGGATGCTGGGGATGCTTGGCTCTCCCCATGGTGGGGCAGCACCAAATCCAGGGGTAAAGCCGTGCCCGGGGAGCCCCCCTGGCTCCAGCAGCCTCGGGAGGGAGACAGGGCCCAGGTGGCTGGGCCACAGGCACCTCTGCAAAGTCCCTGTGCCCCCAGCCTGGTCTCCAGGGCCCTGTTGGCACAAATGCGCTGAGGGGTCACCCGCATCCTGCCCAACCCACTGCCCATGTGTGCCATGGGACAGGTCCCACGGAGGCTGTCATGTCCAGCCTGTGCTTGGCTGGGGAGGGGCTGGGGGTCCCTGCCTGCACCAAGGCTCCCAAGGGCGGGATGCAGCACGTGGATCACAGGATCACTGTGGAGAGCAAAGGCACCTCTCTCCAGGAGCTGCTTCGCCCTCCTCTGGGCCAGACAAGCAGGGAAGGGGCTGTAGCAGCACCAGTGCTGGGGGCTGGCTTTCCTGGGGGGCAGAAAATCTCACTTGAACCCCCAAACCCTCACGCCGCAGTGTCCTTCTTCTCCCTGCCCTCTTGCAGCCAAGCAGGAGCCAGCTCTGGATGCCCCACACCTGATGGGTACAGGACTCATGCCTGCATCCCCTGTCTCCCCGGTAAGCACCTGCCGACCCTCCCCCCCCGAGTTGGGAATTGCCTGCCCCAGGTCAGAAGTTGTCCTCCCCTGGTTGCTGGGGCAAGGACAGAGATAGGGCAGGTGGGGAGATGCGGCTCCATGGGGTCATCCTTGCAATATGGGGCTGGACAGGCACAGGGTGAGGGAGGGGGCATGTGGCTGGGGTGCCAGGGAGGCAGGAGCCACCTGGGTGTTTTCTCCTGCAAAAGAAACAGAGCAGAGGTGAGAAACACCCCAGCTGCAGGGCTCCTTTCCTGACAGCGCTGTCCTGGGGCCCGGGGGCTGCCCCTGCAGATGGTGGGGGGTGCACGTCCTCCTTCCCAGCCCCCTCATGGGTGTTTGGCTGTCAGTGCCTGGGCAGCGGCCGGCCAGAGGGGAAGGTCTGGTCCCCAGCGTGCATGGGGCACTGGCTCCGCAACCTCCCGCTTCCCTCTGGCTTCTCCCCACAGCAGAGCACTGTCCCTGATGTCTCTGCCACCTTCCTCTCAAGAATGGCCCAGCTGAGCCCAGGACTGGGTCCCGACTCCAGCCATTCCCAAGTGGTACCAGCGCCGGTGCCGCTGGTGGGGACCCAGCCGGGCCCACCGCTAGTCCCCAAGGCGGAGCGGCTGTCCCCCACGTCGGCTTGCGGTGAGTCTGGGGCACCCCAAGGAGCTCCACAGGACACTACATTTCCTGCAGGGAGCTTGGACCAAATGCTGTGGGAACGTTTCATTTCAGCTTCAGTCCCACCTATTTACATTGACTCAGCTGAGCACAGATGATTTCTTTCCGCAGGGGAGCGCACAGCCCTTTCACCTGCCTCCTTCTACCTGAGCAAAAGCAGAAACAGGAAAATTTAAAAAAGAAGCAAAGTGTCGGACTGTGGTTTTTAAAACCCAGAGTCTGGTTTTTGAGTGGGAAGCACCCTGCTTTCACCCACAGAAACCAGGGCGGTGGCAGGAAACCAGGCTCTGATGTCATTCCCAGTTTCAGTTTGGTGCTGCAGACCGCAGCCTTGCTGCCCTTGGGCCTCTGTCCTGCCAATTTCCACCAAAGAAATGCTGGGAATTTAAAATGTTGCAATCCCAGATCTTCCCATTTCTGAGCAGTTGTAAAATAAGTGGGATTTGGGATAAGACAAAGAGATAAGACACAGTTGGATGCTGGACCAGAGCATCCTCATCAGCTGAGCAGGGTGGCTGCCCTGGGGCCGGGGTAGTGCCGCAGGCTGCTCTGTGCCTGTCACAACATAGAACCTTTGTGTCAGCCCATCATGGGGGGCTGCTGCTGCCCCTCTCCCCAGAGCAGAACCTTCCCTTTTCCAGGCAGCGACCGGCCCAAGCCCAGCCAGGCCTCCCCAGCACCTGCTGTACGGCTGGGCGCTGGCATCTCCCTGCACCACCCCGTGTCCCGTCGGAGCAGACCTGAGTCCAGCAAGGTACGGCAGGAGCAAGCGCTGCCTTCACTACAGAGGCACCATCTCCATACGCACCCTCCTTTCCTGCTGCCCCCAAACTCCCCTCTGCCTCACTTTGTGAACTTTGGGCATGCCTGTCCCCAATGGGGCCGGTGGCCTAGGGCTGTCCCCGCTGCCAGGAGGCGCCTGATGGCACTTCCCTGCAGATGGAGAGCCGCCGCATCACACACATCTCTGCCGAGCAGAAGAGGCGCTTCAACATCAAGCTGGGCTTCAACACTCTGCACAGCCTGGTGAGCACGCTGAGTGCTCAGCCCAGCATCAAGGTGAGCGCCCAGGGCTGCATGGACCAGCCAGCCCTGGGCGTGCAGGGACACGGTGTGTCACCTGGAGATGCTGCATCCCTGCTCTGCCCCAGTGCATGGGGCTCCTGCCCTGCACCCAGCCTGTGGCGCAGGAGGCTGTGAGTTCACACTGGGCACATGGAGACCTGTGTGGTGCAGCCGTGCCCGGATGATCTGGGCTCTGGAGCCGGAGGCAGAAGCTGCCAAGGCTCAGCAGCAGGGAACAGGGCACCTCACACTGCCAGCCCCGCTGCATGGAATGCCGGGTGCCCCACGTCATGCCCACCCCAGGGGCTCCCTTCACTGTCCCACCCTGTGGCTCCACAGGTCAGCAAGGCCACCACCTTGCAGAAGACAGCCGAGTACATCTGCAAGCTGCAGCAGGAGCGGGCAGCCCTGCAGGATGAGGCGCAGCGGCTGCGGGAGCAGATTGAGGAGCTCAATGGCTCCATCAAGTAAGGAGGTCATGGCTGGGGGACAGGGGAGGGAGCCAACGCCTGCACTGGGGTAGCCAGCCAGGGCAAGTGGCAGCAGTGGGGAGGCAGCAGGTCTCCTGGGAATCTCCCAGGACCTGCATTTGACTTTATTCCCCCTCAATAAACCCTGTTTGGGGAAGAGATGATGCTCAAGAGGCAGTGCTGTGTGGGACCAGAGCACGGGGCCATGCCCCACAGCTGCTTTGGGATGGGGACACTGCCTGTCCACCCCTGCCGAGAGCTGAGATGCTGCCAGAGCCTCTCACCGTGGGGCAACCCCCATGCCTCCCAGCCTCCTGAACACAGACCCATGGCACTGCTTGTGGCCCACAGCCTGTGCCAGGAGCAGCTGCCAGCCACAGGGGTGCCCATCACGCGCCAGCGCTTTGACCAGATGCGCAGCATGTTCGACGAGTATGTCCGCTCCTCCACGCTGCAGAACTGGAAGTTCTGGATCGTATCCTTCGGGGCCAGTGCCTGCTGCTTGTTCCATTCCCTCCACTAAACACCAACTCCACTGGTTCACCCACTGCTCCCAGTTCTGTGGGGTCCCTCCAGCTCGAGAGGCTCTGGGGACCACGGGGAGATGTTCCCCAGCCAAGGGCACATAGTGGGAACACACTGAGGTGCTGTGGTTAGGAAGAAGCTTCTGTTACAAGGAAGCAAATAGAGTAGGAGTAAACGGTCAGTCCTGGGGAAGAGGAACATCACTGGCAGGGAATCTACTACATGCAGGGAAGAGCTCCTGGTGACATGGAAATTGGTTCTGAGAGGCAGCAGCCAGCAACTAGGTATTGGGAAAGGTCCAGATACAAAGCTGGGGACATGACAGTTTAGTCTTGGCGGCCGCAAGGCACACCCTGGAAACCCAGGTGTGCCCATGCCTGGGACACAAGTCTGGGTTCCACACAGTGGAAGGGATGGGGGGGACCATGGGCCGGGGAACAGGTGTTCAAAAGACTGGACCTGCTCCTCCGTGAGTAGGGATTAGACACAGCGGGACCATTAAACCTGCAGATACTGTGAGGTCTACAAAATCCCAAGTGGCAGACGGATGGGCAGGGCTTGCTTCCCACAGTCCGATCCAGTGTGGGCAGCCTGGGCAAGGCAGAGGTGGCTCCTGATGCAGAGCTGGGGAGCTCCTTCCACAGGACACTGGGTATATTGAAGGTAACATGGGCTCCAGGACATGCTCATGGTGGAATTATCTGCTGTGGATTATTACATACAAAAAAATCACCAGTCCCCAGTGGTGGTCCCTGCAGGCTGGAAGCACCAGGGGAGCACACTGGACACACTGGTGTTGTGCCCATGCTCCTGGGCACTTCAGAGGATGCTGCATTAGCTGGTGCCTTGATCTGCTCTGGAAGAATTGTCTTGTGTCTAATCAACCATTTCTGGCAGCCCCAGTCATGAC
Organism: Falco rusticolus; assembly: GCF_015220075.1. Lineage (NCBI taxonomy): Eukaryota > Metazoa > Chordata > Aves > Falconiformes > Falconidae > Falco > Falco rusticolus. The sequence goes on along the minus strand of NC_051187.1, from coordinate 25,998,631 downwards.
ACCCCTGCGTCATGTGTGATAAGTGATGCTCAGGTCCCCACCACCCCAGCAGCATGGGCTGGTGCCCAGGCACCCAGCAGGTCTGCTCCACGGCCGGGCAGGGAGGTTTGTCCTGCTGCCTGTGGCAGGGTGGTGCCCACACCTGGCGGGTGGGAAGCCACAGTCTGGGCAAGACTGGTCCTTAACTCCTCTGCTGCCATCAGTTCAGTATCATCATCCGGCCGCTCTTCGAGTCCTTCAATGGCATGGTGTCCACAGCCAGCATGGAGAGCCTCACCCAGACGTCTCTCGCCTGGCTGGACCAGCACTGCTCCCTCCCAGCGCTTCGGCCGAGTAGGTGGCCCCGTGCCTGCCTGTGGCACACCGGAGCAGCCGGGCCGGCCTGCTGGCGTGGACTGACAGAAAAGCAGAGGGGAAAGGGGTGGCGGTGTCCTGGGGGGTAGCGGGGCTGGCGCTGCTGCAGGCTTGTGCTGCACGGAGGGCAGCACCGGCCGGACGCCCTGGAGCTGCCTGCGGCGCCCCTGGCACAGCCGCGCTCCGGCTGGGCCGGCTGCTGCTGCCCTGACGCAGGAGCCCGTGTGCTGCCGGCCGGGTCAGCCCCCTGCCCCCAGGGTGGGCTTCCCTTCGCCATTTCAGCTGGGGCTGTGGCGCGGGGCCGTCAGCCGTTCCAGGGCTGATGCGGGGGGAAGAGCCGCCTCCCTGGGACAGGTTCACCCTTCCAGCCCCACAGGCCCCGTGTCTCCCCACAGCCGTCCTGAGCTCCCTCCGGCAGCTGAGCGTTTCCACCTCCATCCTGACCGACCCGAGCCGCATCCCGGAGCAGGCGACGCAGGCGGTGGCGGGGCTGGGCCGCGGCGGCTCCAGCTAGCGGCCCGCGGACGGGCCTTCCCCGCTCGGCCAGGGCCCTCCCGCGGCCGGCGAGGAGCCCAGGGGCCGCCGCAGCCAGGCGGCTCAGGCCAGGGCCCCCGGGGGTCCCTCTCCCATCCCGCAGGCGGGGGGCGGGGGCCGCTGCCCACCTGCTGGCCCGGCCCCCGGGGCGGCGTGCGGCCCGCCCGCCCTCGGCCCGGCACAGGGCTGCGGGGGAGGGCCGGGCCCTGCTGCCCCATAAACGCTGTGCGCGCTGCCCGGCCTGCTTCTTGCTGCGGGCCTGCTCCGGGCGGGGGCGGGCGGGGGGGGGAGAGCGAGCAGGGGTGGGCAGGGGGCGGGCAGGGCAGTGAGTGACGGCAGGGGCGGGTGGGGCGGGCGGGGGCGGGCATGGAGAGGCTAGAGGTGGGCGGGAGTGGGCAGGGGGCGGGCAGGGCAGCCATTGGGGCGGGCAGGAGGCGGGCAGGGGGCGTGCAGGGGGCGGGTGGGGCGGGCGGTGGCTGGCGGGGGCGGGCAGGGGAGGGCATGGAGAGGGTGGAGGCGGGCAGGAGTGGGCAGGGCAGTGACGGCAGGGGGCGGTGGGGGCGGGCAGGCCCGGAGCAGGGCAGTACCACCCCTCCGCCGCCAGGGGTCGCCCTTCATGGAGGTGCGCGTGCCCCCTTGGTGCGCACGCGCACGCGGGGATTCACCCCCCTCCTTCCCACCCCACCCCCGGCACCGCCACCACTCGGCGCACGCGCGCCGGGTCCCGCCGGGGGGGCGCGGCCCGCTGAGGTGGCGGTGGCGGGAAGATGGAGGCGGCGGCGCTCGGCGGGTCGGTGCTGCCGGGCGGCCTCGTCCTCCTCCTCGTCCTGCTGCTGCTGGCGGCCGCGCTGTGCCGCGCCGCGCCGCCGGACGGTGAGTACCGCGGGCACGGCCGGGGGGCCGGGCCGGGCCGGGCCGGGCTGAGCCGCGCTCCGCTCCCCGCAGGCGCCGGGGCGAGCGGCGCCGCCAGGCCGGAGGAGCCCAGGAAGGCGAAGCCGGCGGCAAGGGCCCGGCGGGACAAGTCGCAGCAGCAGCAGCACAGCTTCGCCCACCGGCTGCTGGTGGCCGCCCTCAAGGTACCGTGTGTGGCCGGGACCGGCCGGGCCGGCGCTGCCCTCCCCGCGGGCCGCCCCCGCTGTGACCGCGCTCTCTTCGCAGGGCCACAGCGGCTCCGTCTCCTGCCTGGACTTCAGCAGCAACGGCAAGTACCTGGCGTCGTGCTCCGACGACCGCACGGTCCGTCTGTGGAGCACCCGGGACTTCGCGGCGCGGGAGCACCGCTGCCTGCGTGCCAACGTGGGGCTGGACCACGCCGAGCTCGTCCGCCTCAGCCCCGACTCACGGTAGGGCCGGGCCTCCCCACGCCGCCTCCACCCACGGACCGCTTGGGCGTATCGGCACCGGGATGTCCCGCAGACAGAGCTGCTGGTCGCACAGCCCAAGGATCAGCGATGTGTCTTCTGGGCTGCGTGGAAGCAACATCCCTCACCGGGCCTTAACGGCACCACTGGTTCATGGGCTCACGTGAAAGTAGCTGGCATCGCAGTGTGGCTCTTGGGACAAATATCCCCGTGCCCACCTTGCTGCACCCATGGAATATCCTTGTTAAGGTCTTTGTCAGCAGGCCCTGCAGCTGGGTTGAGTGCCTGAGCCTCTCTGAGAGGCTGGGGAGAGAGCTCTTGCTGGCTGGGAAGGCTGGTGGAAAAGCATGCCTTGGCACTTTGTGAAGCAGCCTCTTCTTAGAGAGAGGGAGGAGTCTTGTTTCCAGATGTGAAGTAATAAATTCTGTTCTTTTCCATTCAGTGTTGCATTTGAGCTAACACAGGGAAAGAACTTGGTGCCCTGGTGAAGCCTGCAGCTTTTTATCTGCCAGTGCATCCCTTTTCCCAGGTGCCACTGAATGACCTGTTAGCTTACCTGTTGTAGCTAGGCTGAGCTGAGGTAGCCCGTTTCTTAATGGTTCAGTGTTCATCTTTCCCCAGGGCATTCATTGTTTGGCTGGCAAACGGCGAGACTATTCGTGTCTATAAAATGACCAAGAAGGATGATGGCAGCTTCACCTTCACTGCAACTTCTGGGGACTTCCCAAAGAAGCACAAGGCTCCCATCATTAACATAGGAATTGCAGAGACAGGTATGGAAATGACTTAGTGAGTCTCAAGATCAGCTTTGATTTGCTTGTAAAGCAAGAGCTGGGTTGAAAGTGTTGGAGTTTCTCGCATTTTCAAGGCCCGTTTTTGCACCAGCACTTGAGTCTCTGTAGTCTTTTAGGCGTTACTCTAAAGACTTTGTTTACTACTTAGTAAATTGAAAGATGTCATTTTCAGACAGTTTATATTCCTGCAAGCACAGAACTAGCTCTGTCGTGTGCACAGTCTCTTAATCTACATTTTCAGGGATGCTGTTGCAAAGAGGTCTGGTCACAGTATTGAGAGGATGGCTGTTCTCTGGCCCACCAGTCTCTCTTTAACCAGTCAAAAGTATCTCTAGCAAGTTTGTACAGTCTATCTTGGACTTCTGGGTATGAGTTAGCGGTTGGGGCTCAATGGATTAATGCTTCAGCTGTATGACAGCAGGCAGTTGGAAGTGGGTGTATGTGAGTTCACCTCTGTAATAGGAGAGCAGAGAAGATGGTAACAGAGACCCTTGTTCAGCTGTGAAAGTGAAAATTTAAACCTGCAACAAGTAGCTGAAAGGTAAATGGGCAGCTCCATGTCCGGGCTGAGATGGAAAAAGGGAGTGTCCAGAATGTTGATACCGCCAGGAATCGCAGATAATAGTAGTGTGACTTGTAGTCAGCTACCTACTCACAGTCCATGACTTGAAAGCTACGGATGCCTCAGGTATCTGTGGGAGATTGTCTGCTGTGTTACTCCTGTGGTACTGGCTTAGTGCTGAGCTCTGCAAGTGGGATCTGAGTGGTGCTGGGGCGGGAAGCATGTGTGGTTTCTGAGTGCCCACTGCCAGCTGATGACTGCCAAAGCCGGGGTGCACTAAGGCATAACCAGGAATTGAGTCTTCTGGTAAGAATCTTTGTTCTGTCCTGGGGGGTTGACAGTCCTTGAATTTTGGTGCTGCTTTTGGTTTTCTTGATGTCTGGGCACAGGGAGAGTTTTTAACTGTGCTTAGGGACTGTCCTAGGCCTTTGATAGGCCTGTGGCAGGGTTAGGCCTGGGAGCTATCCTGATCTTTGCCTTTTTTTCCCCCCAGGGAAGTTTATCATGACAGCTTCCAGTGACACTACCATCCTGATATGGAGCCCGAAGGGTGAAGTCCTAGCCAGCATTAACACTAACCAGATGAACAATGCCTACGCCATGGTGTCACCCTGTGGGAGGTGAGGAGCAGGAGGTATTCCAGGCTGCTGCCATTGCAGAGCAGGAGGTGCAGGAGACAGAACATCCTCTTGCCTTGCCAGAGGACGTCATCAGTTCAGACCATTGGCAGATAGGAGTTATTTTAATGCAATTTTCTGAGGGTTCCACATTTTAAAAAGGGATTCTGGCCCCTGCAAGCTGAGAGCAGCCCCTACAGGAGCTCTGACTCTCATCTCGATGGTCTTAAGACACTTGGTGTGTTGCCATTGTGCCTCAGCATTGCTGTTCCTGTTAACTGTCTCCTGAAGAGCTGAGAACAGCACTGGCCTCAAATAGCAGGGGTGGGACAACGCAAATGGTGTATGTAAAGCAAACAGAAATTCTAACTTATTTGTAACCTTTTAAAGGTTAATTATAAAATTAAAATATTTGTTACTGGGAGATTTGTTTATCAAGAAAATCATGTTTTCCGCTCTCTTAACTTGCTGCAGGAAGACTTGCCATGCTCAAAGCTCAGTGAGTTTGGGGATTAAAAAGCATTTAGCATTTTTACTTTGGTTTAAGAGTTTTGCATTCCTGTTGTTCTGGTCCCTGGTTGCCTACCTTAGTGTTCCCTTTACCAGCTTGGTTTCAGTGAAAACTTTTTCAGTGGACCAAAGCAAAGATTTGAACATAGGAGTCTGGACAGGTTTGCCTTCACAGAGCCCTGTCTTACACACCCGTCGGTGCCAGGGGGACCAGAGGGGAGCCAGAGGGGAGCTCTGTAGGGCTGGCCCCACAGCCCGGCAGAAGTGGGTGCTCAGTAGCAGATACCCTGTGTCTCTGCTTGTTCATTCACCCAGGTTTGTGGCATCCTGTGGCTTCACCCCCGATGTGAAGGTGTGGGAGGTGTGTTTCAACAAGAACGGAGACTTCCAGGAGGTGGCCAGGGCTTTCGAGCTGAAAGGCCACACTGCTGGCATACATTCCTTCTCCTTCTCTAATGACTCGAGGAGGTGAGTGTGTATTATCCACTGCCTGAAACTGTATGCTCTGGCTCACCCTCAGGACACGTGAGCTCGCCTCTTCCAGTATATGCCAGCAGCCTGTACGGGGGGGCTGCACTCCTGCATGGTGGGGGGAACACTGCCCTGAGCGCTCGCCTGGGAGCCCAGGGCAGCAAACCCCTGACTGGCTCATGCCGCCTGCATATTCCCCATGGATGTCATCCTTGGGGTGACTGCTGTCCATGCTCTGGAAAGAGAACAAGGACTGTGTGTGTGTACAGACTCACACCTCCCAAAAGAGCTCACTGTCCCCAAAGCATTCCTGGTTTGCAGGTCTGGTGGGCGAAGCGGTGCTGCCTCATTTCCTCGTGCTCACCTGTGCTGTTTCCTGGCTGCAGGATGGCGACCGTTTCGAAGGATGGGACATGGAAGTTCTGGGACACAGATGTGGAATATAAGAAGCAACAGGACCCATACCTGCTTCTGACTGGGAAATGTGAGGTGACGGAGCCTTGTCGCATCGCCCTGTCCCCCGATGCTCGTGTCGTCGCTATCTCTAGTGGCACAGACATTGTCGTGTACAACACGAGGAGAGGGGAGGAGGAGGAACGCTTCCTTGGCGTGCATGGACAATGCATAACAGACTTGGCTTTTGACACCAACAGCCGCTATCTGGTGTCGTGTGGGGACCGAGCCATCCGTGTCTTCCACAACACCGCTGGTCACCGGGCAGTGGTGGAGGAGATGGAGACCATGCTGAAAAAAACTGGGAATAAAGCCACCCAAGAGAGGCTGGAGCAGCAGATCTCCAGCGCCCGCAAAGCGCTGGCGGCGATCTATGGCAGGAAGCACTAATCTCCCCGCATGTCCCGGCTTAGCCGTTGCGTTCTGCCTTTGGGGACTTTTTTTTTTTTTTTTTTTTAATAACTGAACAACTTTTAATAAAAGAGTGCACAGACCGCGTGCCCGGGTCCTGGCTCGGGCGCTGGGTGGCCGTACCTGGGGGCGCTGGGCGGCGGGGTGCCAGGGGCAGGTGGGGGCCAGGGTGGGTGCCGGGCTGACGCTGCGCCGCCCTGCCGGGGGCTCGCCCCCCACCTGCGTCTGTCCCGTGCCCCGTGGGAGCGCTCGCTGGGGCGGGGCGGGCGGGTTGCTAGGCCTTGGGGACGGGGTTCGGGGCGGGTCCCTTGCGCGGGGGCCGCCCGAGCTCGGCCTTCGGTACGGTGCGGGTGGGCGGGGCGCCCTGGCGGGGCGGGGTTTGCCCGGAAGGAAGATGGCGCCGCAGCGGCCTTGGTAACGCCTGCCCGCAGGAGGGCGGGGCTATCTGCGCAGGCGCACTGCGCACGCCTTCCCCAGGGCGGGGCGAGCGCTGTGACGCAGCGGGGCGGGGCGCGCGCATGCGTGGAGCGAGGCGGCGGGTGCTGCGGAGCCGGGGCTGCCGGGGCTGCGGGCGCCATGTCGGGCCGCTCGGTGCGCGCCGAGACCCGCAGCCGCGCTAAGGATGACATCAAAAAAGTGATGGCGGCCATCGAGCGCGTCCGCAGATGGTGAGAGGCGGGGCCGTGTGGGGTGGGGCCTTCCCGGCGTGCAGCCAATCACCGCACCACACGGGTGCCAGTGGAGGGGCTCCGGTAATGACTATCCAATCAGCGTTCGGCGTGGGGTAGCGGGCGGGGATAGCGAGACAGCGGCCAATGAGCTCGCCTCGTCTGCTCGGGAGTGTGGGGGGAGCCGGAAGCGCTGGTGATCGGCGGGTGGCACGACCAATCACGACGAGACATTCGGGGTGAGGGGGCGGGGCGTAGTGGAATGGCGTTCCTCTGGACCAATCGGAGCCCGGCGGGAGGGCGGAGCTTGTTGCCAGGTTACCCGCGGGCCCGGCTCCCCCGGCGCCATTAACGGCCGCGTCCGTGTCCGCGCAGGGAGAAGAAGTGGGTGACGGTGGGCGACACCTCGCTGCGGATATTTAAGTGGGTGCCGGTGGCGGACAGCAAAGAGGTGGGTACCGCGCGGGCCGACCCCCGGCCCCGCCCGAGCCGCCGCAGTCGCTTCCCCCCCCCCCCCCGCCCCGGGGCGGCCCTCGCCGCGCCTCAGGCCCCTCCCGCGGGGCCGGTCCTTGGCCCGTGGAGCCGCGCTGCCGTGTCGCCCGCCGCTGAGGGGCCTGGGCCGCTTCGCTGCCTTGCGCCGGGCGACCGCCCCTCGCTGCCTGGGACCCTTTTTGCCTGAATTCCCATAGATCTTGTTTTCGTCGGGGGGCGCTCCTAGATAGGTGCTAGCTCTTCCTTTCGCCCCTCTCGGCGGGGGGGTCGCCTCAGTCAGAAAAGCACCCAGAAAGGGGAGGGAGAAGGGCTGCCCGAGCACAGCCCCTGGGTTGCTGGAGGGAGAAAGGGGAGTCATTCCTCTGGAGGAGGCTGGGCAGCTCTGTGCTCTCCGGCCAGCGGTAGGCTCCTCTCACCTGGAGTTTCTGCTTTTCTTTCTCTCCTCAAGAAAGAGAAATCCAAATCAAGTAGCAGCACTGCCCGAGAACCCAATGGCTTCCCACCTGACACCTCTGCCAACTCCTCTCTCCTCCTGGAGTTCCAAGGTAAGTCTGGCTGAGCCCCCTTCAAGCTGGAGAAAGACTTTTAAGGCCTTATAGAAGCTGGAATGGTGCTGGTTTATGTATCCCTCGTGTATTGGGAGGAGCAGTGCATGTCTTCAGCGTGGAGTTATGCAGAGCCACTTCAGGAGTATTCCTGCTGAAATTATTCATTTCTGCTGTCAGAAAGAGCCTTAACTGTCTGTTTCTGGGATCTTCCTGTAGGAAGCTTCATGGGGAACTGGAGGAGTAGGCGTTCTTGTTCCCTTTTTGCAGTCCCTGCTGGGGAGAGGCTGGCAGCTCTCTGCAGCTGAGCCCGCTGCTTCCAGCAGTGACTTGCATGGACCTTAAGATGAAAGGGCAGAGGATCTCCTTGACCTTGCTCTTGGTCTTGGAGCGCTGTGGCCGGCTACAGGCAGGCTGGGCTCTATGATTGAGCCAAGCGAGGCTTAGGCAGTGCATGGGCTTGCTGCTGGAGCAGAGTGTATGCCTGTCCCCAGCCTCTCCACTTGGCTCTGTGTGGCCAAGGAAAATCGGGGGATGTATTGGGACTTCTAGTAGGTGCACTGAGATTGTTAGCATTGCTGGTCTGCAGTTTAGGACTTGGAAAAGATGTGCACCAGGATTGCCTCCCCATCCAGAAGCAGATGCTGAGTATTGCTCTTAGTGTTAGCTTGCTGCCTTGCAAGAAGAGTTACAAAACCCTGGTACACAGGCAAGAGGTCTCCTGCCCTTGAATGCCTTGAGCCCTTGCAAGCCACAGACGTGAGATTTGGCAGTGCAGTGCTTTGTATCAACCCCGTGCTTTCTGCTTGTTCTTTCTGAATAGCCGGGGGTCGCTCCCTGTCTGCTCAGACTCATTCCCCAAACAGAAGCACCCTGTCTCCCATGGGCCAGTTGTGTACCTGACGCCAGCTGTGTCCTAGCAGGGAGTCCTTTCCTTTGCCTGGCAGCCCTTGTGGTGATGGGTGACGGTGAATCCCCCTGTACTCTAACTGCATCTGACTGTGCTCTTCGTTCTCCCTAAGAGCCCAGTTGCCAGTGCTGCCCTTGGCTGCCTGTGCCCCTGGGTCAAGGTGCTCTTCTTCACTAGGTGCTGTCTCTGCAGATGAGAACAGCAACCAGAGCTCCCTGTCAGACGTCTACCAGCTCAAGGTGGACAGCAGCCCCAACTCCAGCCCCAGTCCGCAGCAGAGCGAGTCTATGAGTCCTGCCCACACGTCCGACTTCCGCACGGATGACTCGCAGCCACCCACACTGGGGCAGGAGACACTGGAAGGTGAGTGCTGGGCTGGGAAGGGAGGAGGTGGGTGGCTGGGCCTGGGAAAGGCCCTGCTGGAGCTGTTGCTTGTCTGGTAGGTGACTGTCAGGCACTGCTGGAAGCAGACAGGGTAGCGGGGACTCGTGCCTTCTGCTGGAGGTCTCCTCCCCTGGCTCAGGACTGAGCTGGGTGCTGCCATGCTCCGGGGTCAGCAGTTCCGTTAATGCTTCTGTTCTCCCCAGAGCCTTCCCTGCCTTCCTCGGAAGTTGCAGATGAGCCTCCCACTCTAACAAAGGAAGAGCCAGTCCCCCTTGAGACTCAGGTAAGGGAAGGGGGATTGAAACCACGTCTGAATGCACACAGACCCAGCTTTGCCCTTTCACTCTGTTGCTGGCCCTTGTAGCAGAAGCATCTGGATGGATGGACTTGCTCTGCAGTCCCAAAGTGCCCTCCAGGAGCTCCCTAAGCCTCCCAGCTTCCTGACCTGTCCCCTGGTTTGGTTCAGATTTTAAAAGTGTGAAGAAAGGAAGTGGCGGTGGAGTACAACGATGACTCTAGCCAACTCGGGGGCTGAAGTGGGTTCCCATTCCTGGTGTCCTGAGGCTTCCTCAGAGATGAGTCTGGGGTGTCCCCACAGCATGGCACAGCTATGCCTAGGCCCACATGGCTTGGTGGACACACTGAGCTCCTGTTGCTGCTCGTGACCGCTGCTTCTGGCTCTTGCAGGTTACTGAAGAGGAGGACGACTCCGGTGCACCGCCTCTGAAGAGATTTTGTGCCGATCAGAACTCTGTGTGCCACACGGCCTCGGAGAGCTAGCTTGCCTGTCCCCAGGGAGAGCGCCTTCGCCAGCCCCTCGCAGAGCTGCCCGCCCTCCCCTGGGGGACGGGGTGCTTCCTTTCAGTCTGCCCCTTCCCCAAGGACAGGCGCTCCTGCCACTCGCCATCCAGCCTGCCCTTCCCTGCCCAGGGGCCTCCTGCCAGCCCCCCGGAGGCAGCCTGCGCTCCCCGGGGCTGATGGGGCTGCCACCAGTACCTGCAAACTTGCCTCTATTTATTGGCTCCCTCTCTCCCTGCTGACCTGTCCTGTAGCGTGGGGGTCTCCGGTGGGTGGTCTGCATGCACGGGGTGGGCAGTTGTCCACGGGGCTCTCGGTGGCCCCCAGGGCACTGTGGTGGGTGCTGTTTGCCTGCTGCTGGCTCCCCTGCCCACCCTCCCCTGGGTGCTGGGAGCCAGAGGGCTGCCCTCCCCCCACGTGAAGGGTCTGTCTGCCCCTCTGCGGGTGGTGAGACGTGTGGGGGTGGCTGCGGGTGAGGCTGAGCCCCCTGCCCTGCCACGGCAGGACCCCGCTGGGACGCTGTGCAATAAGCTGCTAGTTTAAGCCATTAGTGTTGGGAGAGAGGGGAGCGCTCCCACCCTCAGGGGGGTCGCCTCTGCTCTGCTGCGGGCGCCAGCATAAGGACCCCCACCCTGTCAGGGCCAGCTGCATTGGGCCCCCCCGGCCGAGAGCAGGGGGAGTTGCTCCCCCGTGCCCAGCAGAGCCCTGCACCGGCCTAGGTACCATCCCGGTACGAGGGAGGATGCGGCAGGGTGCCCTCCCCCCCCCCTCCCTGCAGGAAGCCCCCCCACCCCTGGCCCCCAGCTCCTGCCGCCAGCCCCCAGCCTCCCCCGCCGCCACTGCATGTCCCGCCGAGTCTGTGATCGAGCCTGGCGAAGCCGAAGGCGCGGCTGCGCGTGGAAGTGGAAAGTTATTTTAGCACTGAATAGAATATTTTTAAAATTAAACTATTTGAAATACAGTGCCCGGTGTCTGCAGGGGGAGGGGGGGTTGTGGTGGGGTGGGAGGCCAGGGCCCGCGGTGGGGGGGGGGAAGCCCGGGGCAGCCCCCAGCCATCTGCAGCAGCGAGTACCCAGCGAGCATCCCCAGGGCCCAGGGGGACCGAGGGCTGTGGTCCCTGGCGGGGGCGGGGGGGGGGATGTCTTGGTGCGCAGTGTCAAGTTAACTGCAAGACCTCAATATGCAAAAGAGCCCAAATAAGCAGCTTTGTTAGTATGAGGCCTGCAGGTACGCCAGCAATAGTCTGCCTGTGGTTTGTTGCAAATAATTATTTTTATTTTCCAGTTTATTAAATCCAGTGTATAAACTGAAGCTGAAGGCACACAGTTTTCTGTTGTACTGCTGTGTATAATTGTGGTTTTAATATCTCATTTTGAGAGCAAAATGGCCAGACAAGGGCAGCTGCTGATGAGTTTAGAAAGAAACTATCCCGATGCAGTAGTAGATATTGGGGAAAATAGCTGTAGGAGAGAGCTCCAGCAAGGAGATCTTGCAATCAGAAAGGGCAATGAAGAGCTTTCTGCAGTAGCGTGTGCATTGCTGAATTCAGGAGGAGGAGTGATGATGGAGATCAGAATTCCAGGTCTCAGGAGCTCGGCTTTGGCCTGGACATAGAGCAGACCCTCGGGGTGCATTGACTGCACCGGCCAGCGAATACCTCATGGATGCAGCAGTGGAGTCACTTGCTGCTTTTTGTTAAAACGTGGAACTGTGGAGGTCCAGCCTCTATAGCTTGAGCGCTGGTTTGTCCCATAGGCCTTTCACTTCAGTTGCCCCGTGACTTGAAGTGACGCTGCTGCATTTCGGAGGGGGAAGGAAAGCTGTGCCGATGTGCCAGGCACCGTGCTGAGAGTGAGCCAAGCGCTAGGACAGCTCTGCTGAAATTTGATGGGGGTGCAAAGGACACTCCTCTGAACACAGAGCCACAGCATCCAAGGTGCCACAGCCTGGCTTGTAAAGAGCAACAAACTGGTGGTTGAGGAGGTCCTGGATTTCACAGAGACAACACATACTGAATTTAAGAACTTCTCTACAGAGAGTTATCTTGGAATACATTAGAAAAACCATCCCAAAGTATGTCTCTCCCTTTGCAAATACTCAGGGTATTTCTTTTTTAGAGTGGATGACAGCAGAAAAGTCATTGGAAGCCATAGTTTGGTGGAGAAAGAAGCTTTAGACATAAGAGTAGCTGACCCCATGGGCTCGATGCCCACTCATCGCTTCCTCAGCTCTCAGGCCAGCGTGCAGTTTGAGGCTGACACCCTGAGCATTTATGCCAAAGCAGAATGGCATACCACTGGCAGGGCTATGCACACGCTGTGCGAGTTGAACAGCCTTGTTGCAGTTTTCCAAGATAACGCTGAATCCTGGGTGGTGACAGGTGACACAGACAAAAGCCTGAGCATCAGGAAACAGACGTTGCTCATGACAGCTGTAGACCCAGGTAAAATCTGCATTTACATTAGTGCTAACTCCATTTCTGCCTTGGTTTGTAAACTTTCAGGAGGAAAGACCACCTCCTCCTGTTCTGTGTTCTCACCAGCCCTAGAAAAGGGCCTTTGGGCATGGCACGACCACGGGCACTGGGGGTGACCGTGTGGTAACTGGCCTTCAGTGGCAAAAACCCTCCTGTGAAGCATTACCCTCTGAACTGCTTCAGCAGGACTTTTTGAAGCACTTCCAGCTGGAATAAGCCTTCCTAGGGTTTTCATATGCCCCTAAATGAAACGGTAAGACTCAAAATCACCCAGGAGCTTCCAGTGCTCTTAATGACAATTGCAGAAAACTTTTGAAGCTGGCTTTGCCCGTTAAGATGCTTAGGAGGGAGTCAAGTCTTGGTGGAAATCTGGACCCTTTAGGTTCCTAAGAGGGGTTTATTTTGAAAAACAAAAAAGTCCTTACTGGTGCTGATCCCCGTGGAGTGAAATCCCCAGTGCCTGATGCACTAGCAAGGATTAATCTCCATGCCCTGGTTTGATCCATGTAGATTGAGCATCGTGGCACAAGTTGTGTGCCAGCACTAAAGTAAAATAATCTTTTTAGCTGTAATGGCGGCGTCAAACTGACCTGCAACTTTTCTTCTCGTTCCCCTTATCAAGTACTAATTACATCTGTGATGAAGTCAGGAACACTAGGGTAGCTATTAAAACCTGGCCAGTCATCTCATCAGAGCTTGAAGCTGAGAAAGGCCCTTCCAAGTGGTGGCTCTGCGAGCGATGCTCACCACGCAGCAGGCTGCACACCGCTCCCCTTCCTGAGGCTCACGCGTATTTCTTATGCCTACCAAAACATCACTTTGCACACCCAGTGTGGCTCCGTGGGTGTAAAGGCTGTTTTAAAGGAGCAGGAGTGCAAGGCTTTCCTTGGTTTAAGGCATGCTGTCCCACTTCATTGTGAAATCCTTCCTGTTCAAAAGCTGTGTCCCGCATTTGGTTCCACCACCCCACACCAAGACCTGTACGGCAGGTCCCAGAGAGCTTTTCTGACCACTGATTTGAGTAAGTTTTTCAGTTGTAAGATGAAACCTACCCTCCTTTCCTGCAGGCTCCCTGTAACACAATTTTCCTTCAAATGGGTGCCCATTGCAGTGACTGCATGAGCAAGGAACATGCCAGCTGGAGGGGACCCCCCCGTCCCAGCAGCACCCAGCACACCAGGCAGCTCCAGCCTGCTGTGAAACCTCCCCTGCGGCTCTGGTCTGTGCTCAGAGCTGGGACAGCTCGTCTCTTCAAAGGACACAGTCACAGAAAAGACAGAAAGGATGATGTTGATAGGAGGGGAAGGTCTTCTGGAGATGTGCACCTGCTGAAGAGACCGGCGGCACGCAGGTGGTTCCCGCAGGGTGCTGGTGTGCTGAACTGTCAGGCCAGGTGTCTCTTACCTGTGCCCTGGGATCTCAACAAACTCATCCCATGTAGGGTCTAGGTCCTGCTGCTGAACTGCAAAGCCGCCTGTTCTGTGAGCCCTCGCTCTTCTGCAGCAAATCAAGATCCTGTTGTTTGTTGGATACTGTCATCTTAACTATGGAGGCAGCACTTCCTTGGGTGGAATCGCGAAGGGAGGCTTTAAATGAATCATTTTAGCCACTCTTTAGTGCTGGGCTTTAAAAGTTCATATGGAATGATTCTAATGCACATAACATACTTTTTTCTTCCCCCAAGATCTTTCAAATCTGGCTGATAAATTTGAGAATGAGCCTCAACTTGGCAAATGGCCCTCCTCTTATCAACCCAGTTTACTCAAAAGCTGGTCTCCAGTGTATGTCTGATTTCTGAAAATGCCTCTACTCAGGTAAGACATTTATTCTGGATATTTTTTTTTAATTTAACATTGTATTTGACAAAACTTCTAGGAAGATAGCATGAGATAAGATTTTAGGCAAACAACTGTTAGGGTATTTAAAAGATGCAACTGCTCCAAAAATGTTGATTTCCCTGATTTTTCAGGTGTTTCTATCTCTTCTGCCGTTTTTGCCACTGAATATAATCCCTAACGCACATAATTGCTGGGAATATACCCAGTGTCCCAGAGGTTTGAGTACTGTCTGCCCTGTTATGCTCAAAAGCCTTCTTATGAACAAAAAAGAGAATAATTCATTTCTACTGCAATTGCAATCTAAGTAGTCTAATAGAAGAATTATTATTAGTCAAGATCTAGGTATTACAGATAATGAAAGAAAAAGACAATAAATGAACACCACTGTGAAAAAAGTAGTAGTAGTAATAAATAATAATAATAATAATAATAATAATAAACAACCTGCACAGCATCCACCCCAGTTTGTGGCATTAGGCTCAGCCTTCCACTGCCACTCAGGTTCCTGCTGTGACGGCTCCAGTCTGCTGGGGGTTGTTGGGGCAGGTTGTCAGCATCCCCAGTTCTGCCAGGAGTACACAGTTGATGCTGATGGTTTCTTTTTCCTATGGGGTCACGTCCTGTAGGTTTGCTAACACTAACACACTTTTACACCTTGTTTTTTCTTCACTGGTCTGCAAGTTCACTGCTCCATTGGGGTTGAGTGAACACAGCATGTTCACTAAACTGAGAACAAGTATCTCAGTACCCTTAAACCCAGTTTTGCTCAGCTCTGGGGCTGCATTTCTTTATCTGACCATCTGACAGCTGTTCCTGGCCTTGGGGTCGCTTGTGCTCTGTCTCTCACCACCCCACACCCGAATTCAGCCATGCACCCTGTATCCCATATCTGGAGACCCCTGCTGTCCTACCACACCTGTATTTCTGCACTCTGCATCACCACATTACAGGCAGGAAGGTCTTATCCTGTGCAGAAGACCTGCTTGTTCCTACTGTCTGTATAAATGGATGGTTGTTATCCACAGCCACCTGGTTATTAGCAAAAAATGCTGTTACAGGCAAACCAAGTGAAAACAAAGCTCCAAACAGGTCAACAAAAATTCAAACAAAGCAGCTAGACAAGGCTCTGGGCTGAGGCCTCACAAACTCAGCGCACTCCCCACAGCTGGGTACTGGCACTGCTGTGTCGCTGACCTGCAGGGCCAAGTGCCAAGGGTTTGGGTGAGGGATGCCTGGCCAGCGTAGGTGTTTATCTCACCCGGTAAGTTAGTTCTGCTGCCTGGCTCACTGCTACAGGGGAACTGCAGGCTGGGACGCACAAGGGAAGGTAAAGCTCAGCCCTTACCATGCAGGGCTAGAAAACCTTGCCTTGGTTTTATTTTCTAGGTGAAGACTTCCGTTATTTCAGAAACACTTCAGCCATAAAAGCACCGATGGTTGCTGAGCAACAGATACTCCCCCATACCAAGCCCCCAAAGACAAGGGAATAGAAGTAGCCAAGGGCAATGTCAATCCTGTCGTGCTCCTGCAGAGCAGGGCTGTGGATTTTAGGTCAAGCTCTGAGACACACGGGAGAGACACATTCCAGATGCTAGTGCAGTATCAGAGCCACTCCAATCAGCAGCAGATGGATACAGCCTCATTAAACATAGTCCGTGGATTATTTTTTCTGAATTCTGACCTATTAGTTGCTATTAGTTTTGTAATTTTGCTGTCCTTTCACATCTCTTTTCAGGAGCACTGTCAGCTGACCGATTTACTGATCAGTTAACTGTTTTGGTACAGGATATGTAATTGCTGTTTCTTGATGAGAAGAATGTGGTTTTTAAATGGAAAGCTGTGAGACAGTCAGTGTAAACGTACGCTTGCATTGAGATTTTTCTGTGTGTTACGTATACGCATACCTGTACTTTTAACCTCTAAATTTAAGATAGACAATTTGTGTTAATATTATTTTTACATTACTGTTACTTGTTATTTTGGAGGAGGACCAAGTTTAGTACTGGGATGGCAGGTATCTTTATGTATTCCCCTGTATTTAATAGGAATGTGTATCTATACATCAAGAGACTCATGATGCTCCTAAGTGCCTTTTCCCTTGCTACATGCATTGTGCTTTACCAGTCAGGAGTGTAGGAGATGCTGCAAGTGGGCTGCTCCATCTGGTTCAGCCCCTGGTCTCTCACTGTGGCAGCAACATATCTGTCAAAGGAATACAGAAATAATGAGAAAGCAGATAGAAAGGAGGCAGATCCCTCCAAAGAGACTTTTTCTTATTCCGTTTAGAAGTCAGGCAAGCCTGGAGTATGGAGTTTATCTCACTTTTATTCATATAAAAAGTCCTTACAGATTTATCATGGGAAGGTCGGATTTTTTACTCGTACTAAATAATTTATTTTGATGACACCATTGTATAATATATTACTCCGGTAATTGGTGTGTTGAGTAAAATATTTGCTGCGTTTTGTTTTTCTAATTTTTTTTTCTAGTGGGTTCTAATGAAATCAAACAGAAGCCAGAAACCATCTGCACCAACCTGTTCTTAGAGTATCTTGGATTAGAGGATTTAATAAAAAAAAATAATCCATCCATTTAACAAGGGGGTACTGATATTGTCAAGGAGTTGGGCTGTTGACATTGGATTGTGGAAAACCCAGGATTTTGTGTGTGTTGTTCTCTTAGTAGCTGAAAATGCGCATCCAGAGTTGTGTGCTGTAGGCAAGGATGCCTCTTCTGCTGAGTTCAAAAACTCGAGGGAAACTGCTTATGCATTAAAGCAGAAACTAGTCAATGATGGGGGTTATGCTTCAACAGTGTATATGATTCCCCAAATACTGCACCTGAATGGTACAAAGAGCTAAAGGGAAGTTGCAGAGATGATGCTCCCCAGCAAGAAAACCAAGAAAACCTGTGCCATTACACCAGCTTGTACCCAGAGAATGACACTCACCTCCAGGGGCATCCCAGCGTTCTTGCCTGCACTTGTGATTATTGTGCTGTCCCTGAACTCCTACTTAAGTGACCGTCTTGGCTGTGAGATTTTCAACTTTCTCACTCTCAAACAGCATGAGCTGCTCTCCAAGAACCCACACAAAGCCAAGGAGCAGTTTGTCCTTGGTCTTCCTGGAACAGGGAAAACTATCATGGCTTTGAAGATCATTGAGAGAACAAGAAACATTTTTCACCATTCTGTGAAAGAGATACTCTAAATTTGTGAAAATTAACCCTTGAAGAAGATTGTGGGGTAAGCAATAATGTGTATTTCCTCTTTTTTTTTTTTTTTTATTCTACCCTCTGTACATGCAGCACAAGCCCTGCTGATTTTACATCTGTTTGCCAAATGCATAACTTCAGCTGACACAAGCACACAATAATCACCTCAAGAAAGGTGTTAATGTTGACAGTATTAGTGAGCTGAGCCCTGGCCCAGACTGAGCATTTGCTGACTGCATGTTCAGTGATCGCTGGCTGTGTTAGACCTTGGACAGATAACGGCCTTAGGTTTAACAGTCTATTATGGCTGGTGCTGACACCAAAACTACCCACCTGCCTTTCTCTGTTGCTGCCTCAACACTGCCTGCGCTGGACCTGATGCAAGCTCCTGTGCAGCTGTGCTAGGAACTGAGCCTTGGACCTGGGCCATCTAGACAAGGAGAACAGAAACTAATGCCCTTTTGGTTGAGGATTCCGGGCAGCGCAGTTCCCCAGTCCTGTTCTCACTGTGTTTCCACTGGCGTCAGCAGCAGGCACCACGGTGGACCAAGGCACTTTGCATCAGGGAGTCACAGCCGAGCTCAGGCATGGCAGTGCCCAGCGGCAGGTACTGGCCCCAGCAGGCAGATGGACTGGCAGAAGCGCTGCCAGTCCCTGCTCACTTTGGGGAGAAAAGGGAACCTGTCCTTCGCACAGGAGCTCAGGCACTGCCTGCTTTCCCTGGGCAGGGGAGAGCAGGGCAGAGGGACACCCCAGGGAGCCTTGCCGTGGGGTCCCCATGTAGGAAGGGTGGGCTCATGTCTCCTTGCTAGGGTAGATCCAAAGCCAGCTGGCAGGGACCAGGCAGGCTGTGCAGCGATGCCTGCGCACGGCCAATCCGCTGGAATAAATGTTTCTGCCAGGAAGATAGAGCATGCTGCAGCTGAGGTAGGAAGTTTTGTGGTTTTAGACAGTAAGCAGCAACAGCCGTCCAAGCAGGAACCCACTGTGAGATGGAAGCAGTCAATACAGACTTCTCTGGTCACATCTTCTTTTAATTTACCATAAAGTTTTTTCAAGTTTCAGTTTGGTTTTTTTTTAGAAATGAGATCTTCCGGTCTGTGACACATGTTGTCTTCTTAAGTAGGATCTTCCCAAAAGTGAAACACATTGTGGTTGATGAAGCTCAGAATTTTCAGTCTGAAGGAAACTGGCACCAATGTGCCTGGGAGCTAGTCAAGAAAAAAAGTGGCATTTTCTGGGTCTTCCTGGATTTTGTACAGTTCACTCACACATATGGTTGTGGTCTTAAGTTTTCAGAACTATATTCTCAGGAATGGCTGACCAAAGTGATCCATAATGCCAAGCAAATATACAACGTCATGTTTAATCTAATGGAGGAAATCCTATGAGAATATAACACAGGTATGCCCTACGAGGTGCTGGAAAAGTTGTTCAAACAGGCTGGATGTGTCCATTCGTTGTTAGGTGACTGCATAATAATAAAAAAAAATAATGACACACACACACACATTTGAAATAGCAGAGTCTGTGACCAGGCAGTGCAGCACCTCCCCCCAGCAAGGCTACTCTGTCAGATACTGCAGCTCTGTGCAGCACACAGCATGCAGCCCAGGTGCTCAGCCAGGTATTGGAACCTGAGCTAAAAAGGCAAGTAAGGAATTGCAGGGTGAGGTTGGTCTTGGGGTCAGCAGAGAATTTTTTTTAGAAAAACATCATTGTTCTTGACAGCATCCAATGCTTCTCAGGACTAGAAAGGAGGATTGTGTTTGGCATCCACCCTGTCCCTGCAGGAGAGGAGATATCTCTGTCTTTTGCTCTGCGTGGCATCCAGAGCCAGCACCAAACCCTGTTTGCTGTATCACGAGGAAAAGATGTTCTTAAGAGACAAGTCTTTAGCCTACAGTTTACTCTTACCTAGTACTAGGGACACTAGAATGCTGCAATTGTTTTTTGTTCAGTGATATTACAGGGCATCCTTGAGATTTTTTGATGCCCTTTCTGTAGTCTATGAAAAAAAATAAATTATGCATTTTTATATATATGTTTAGTCATGTGTAGGCTTGTAGGATGTCATAAAATTGATTTTAATTGAAGGACATTGCCACCTGGAGAGAAAAAATTGCTGAAAATGGCAATTGCAGAAGGAAGTCAACAATTACGAACTACTTGGATAAATCATAGAACAGTTTGGAGACTTGTACTTTCAATTCCTCTGCTTTTTAAGCTGATTCCATATTCTGAGTTGTTTCAGCATTACTGGGGTGGAACCACTGGCTGGAAATGCAGCAGGGGCCATCCTTGTTTACATCCCTGCTGATACTGGTGCAAATGGTCAAACCCCTGCTTTTTTCAGTGTTGGGGAGATTTTGTGTATTTTTCAGCCAAATTGTCTCTTTTCTCATCCAAAAAACCAGAGCCACATCTTGCTTTTGGGAGTGGTGGTGGCTGCCTTCACCTCTGCTGGGAATGGGGCTGTGTGGGTTTGTGGTCACGCGAATCATCTTAGATGCAGGTTTCTGCCCATGGAGGCCGTTCTGCCCCCAGCAGTGCAGTCCCAAACCTCTCATGAGCAGGCTTGAGTGTGCAACAGCTGGGAGCTTGGGGGTATTTGTGTGTTGTGTTGGCAAATTAGTCTTTAGGTAAGCTCCACCTTGTCACGCAGCTGCCCAAGTGCTCGTGCTGGCATGAGGGGCAGCAGGAATGTGCTTCCTGGAGAGGGAAACAGTGCAGGTTGACAGAATGTTTGAGGTGGGAAGGGACCTCTGGAGGTCACCTCATCCAACCCCCTACTCAAGCAGGGACACCTAGGCTGCCCAGGATCACGGCCAGGTGGCTTTTGGATATCATGGATGGAGACTCCACAACCTCCTGGGGCAACCTGTGCCAGTGCTCGGTCACCCTCACAGTAAAAAACTGCTTCCTAATGCTCAGAGGGAGCCTCTTGTGTTTCAGATTGTGCCTATTGCCTTTGGTCCTGTCACTGGGGACCACTGGAAAGAGCCTGGCTCCATCCTCTTGGCACCTTCCCTTTGGATATTGATACACATTGATGAGATCCCCCTTGAGCCTTCTCCAGGCTGAGCAGTCCCAGTTCTCTCAGCCTTTCCTCACAGGACAGATGCTGCAGTCCCTTAATCACCTTCCGGGTCCTCTGTTGTACTCTCTCCACGTCTGTCATACTGGGGAGCCCAGGACTAGACATAGTGCTCCAGGTGCGACCTCACCAGTACTGAGTAGAGGGGAAGGATCACGTCCCTCAACCTGCTGGCAACACTCCTCATGCAGCACAGGACAGTGGTAGCCTTTCTTGCTGCAAGGGTATGCTGCTAGCTCAGGTTCAACTTGGTGTCCACCAGGGTCTTCAGCAGCCTTCTCTGCAAAGCTGCTTCCCAGTCGGCTGGCCCCCTGCATATACTGGTGCCTGGGACTGTTCCTTCCCAGGGGCAGGACTTCACAATTTTCCTTGTTGAACTTCATGACATTCCTGGCAGCCCATTTCTCCAGCCTGTCGAGGTCACTCATTTGATGCTTCTCTCCTGGGCTCCTCTCTTTTGCCAGCTGCTACATTTGTACCCACTCAAGGTGTTAAGAAGCTGCAGTGGGTCACCAAGATTTCCTTATTCTAACCAGGACCATTGAAGTCAACAAGCTGTTGCACTATAGGATGTATATTGACAGCCCAATTCTTACTGTCATGTCAAATTTGATATGAGCAGTATGGCTTTTCAGACTCTGATTGTGAAAAACTTATTGAGAACCTACCACATAATTACATCCTTTCTTTCTGTCTCAGATGCCAACTGTTGCCAGAGCTTTGCCAATGTTTGTCAATTAACATAGTTCCTATTATTGCCTACTCTGCTATTAGGTTTTAAAAAGCTGAATAAAGTGACACAAAAATGCTATATTTGCCCAGAAAAAAAAAAAAAGAAGATATTTCACTGTGACTTTTGTACAATTGTATCAGCTTTCTGCTTTTCTGTAATAAATGGCTTTTTCTGATTTTGTGACAGCTAGTGTTCCAGATCTGAAAATGTGAAGGCCTTGCAATACCTGAAGGGACCACCAAGGAATTTCCGCCACAGCTAATGGTCTGGGGAGGAAGATCTAAATCCCACCAGGCTTTTATACCTCAGGCTGTTAGTGTGACAGTTGAACGTGGGACATAGCGCATCAGCACCACAGCGCACTTATGTGAATATGCCTTTCTGCAATATTTAACCTTGTCTTGACCAAAACATTCCTGGAGCTGCAGCGGTGCAGCCAGACCAGCATCCCAGGAGAGGTACCAGAGGGGAGCCCCCTGTGCAGGAGGGCCCTTTGGAGAGGGATCCCAGCTGGCAGAGCTGGGTGGCGGAGCCTTCAGGCACACCAACCTCATGGGCAGTGACTCCACAGGGGGCCATGGGGCAAACAGGTTACTGGGAGGAAAGGAGTCCACCTCAGGGCTGGCTCCAGGGAAGGGACCTGATACGGTAAAGCTGGTCACAGAGAAAAACCCTCTAAGACTAGATCTGAAGTTTGAGAAGACAGGCATTCTTTATCACGGCGCTGAGGGGGAAGGTTTGCTCTGGGTGTGCTCACCAGGTTACTCAAGGGTGCATGTTCTATACAGCAGAGCACTTGCACGCTCATAGTGTATTATATGTTCATTTTCACTCACACACAGGGTTGGTTACAAGTTTCTCACTTCTAATGCAAACTAGTGCACACCCTCAGACAACACTGCTGAAGTTCTTTACTAACTCTGCAAGCTCCCTCAGCAGGGGTTTGCCCTGTCCTGGGGAGGCTATTTGAATTGGAGGTTGCGATCTCCCACTGCCACAATTACTTTTGTCCTGTTTTCAACCAAATTCCCGTGGATGCAGCACTTTTTTGGCTTGTCTCCTCTTGTGGCCAGAACTTCCTCACTTGGAGGCTTCTTTCTGCATAACTTAAAAGTGTTCTTTTCCCCATCCATTCTTTGTTTCCCGTCCTTCCCAAGGCTGACTCTCTGGACTAGCAGTCCCTTCATTTGTCACTTTTAACAGCTTTAGAGAGTCAGCTTGGCTGAAACTTTGTGCGTAGATTTGTTTAAGACATAGCTAAGCATTAAATCAGAGTTTGGCAGTTTGGGAGTTTAGACATCTTGTCCCTTATATAGCAAAAGTCTTTCAACATAATCCTGAACAGATCAAAAGACTGAGGCCTTTTGGTAAGCCAGCAGCCTTCCCTTGACAGCTGACATAAATGTGTATATAGTTGGTGTCTATACCATGGCACCCGACCAGAGAAGCCGAGGTGCTGGTGGGGGAGCTTGTGCACAAGCAGGAAGAACGTAGGCTCCCAGGACACCTCTCCTCTTCCAGCAGAGAGGTTGCCTCACACAGTGCATGTGGATCTCCAGAACATCTTCCCAAGGCCTCTCACCGGTGGAAGCACAGCAGGGAAGAGCCAGAGGACGGGTGGCACCAGGCGGTTGTCAGCAAAATGGCTGCTGAGGTGCCGTGGTGGTGGCTGCCACCATGGCCCACTGGTGAAGGGGCAGGCTCGCCGCTGCCCCAGAGCGGGGCCTTCATGTGAGGGTGGCGGGGCCTTGGCATGAGGGTGGCGGGGCCTTGGCGTGAGGGTGGCGGTGGTGGGGCCTTGGCATGAGGGTGGCGGGGCCTTGGCGTGAGGGTGGCGGTGGCCTCTGTGAGGGTGTCCCCTCCCTGGCAGCCCCACAGGCAAATGTCGGGGGAGATGAGCAAGGGGGCAGGGAACAAACCAGAGGAAGGGGCAAGCTCGCCCTCAGCTCCCGGTAGGTTTTGGCCGCGGACTCTGCCCTCAGCATCGCCACGGGGCGGGCAGGATGGGGGCCTTCCACAGGGGGTCCCTCGGGGGGAGGTGGAGGCCTCCTCTCACACCGGAGCATCGGGCTCTGGCACGGAGGGACGGGGGAGCCGCCTCCCGTGGAGCCCAGGGGCCTCCGCGCCGCGGAAGCTGCCCGGCCGGTGCTGCCGCAGCAGGGACCGGAGGCAAACGGGCACCGCACCCCGAGCCGGGCCCGCCGTGGCCCGGAGGCCGGGAGGGGCCCCGCCGGCCGCGGGGGGGCGCTGTGACTTGCGCCGCGTCTCCACGGTGACGGGCCCCGCCGCGGCCATGGCGGAGCCTCTGCGCAGCGCGGATGCCGGCGCCGCCATCTACCGCTCCCGCGACCCCGTACGCAACCTGCGCCTCCGGTGAGCGGCCCTCCGGCCCTCTCGGCCCCGGCCCCCCGGCCCCGGCCCGCCGTGACGCTGCCTCTCTCCTCCCCTGCAGGGTCCGTATCCAGCGGGTGACGGCGGCCGGGCCGCTCCTGCCGCAGGCCCCGCCGCTGCTGTCCGGCCCCGAGCTCCTGCGGCCGGCCGAGCGCGCCGGTACCGGTACGTGCGGCACCCGGGGCGGGCGGGCGGCGCTGCGCCACCGGCCGTGACCGGGCGGTCTCTCCCGCAGGTGCCCGGCGGCCCCCGGAGGAGGAGGAGGAGGAGGCCGAGGTGGGGTGGCAGGAGAAGCTCTTCAGCCAGGTGGGCGGGCGGCGGCCGCCTGCGGCTCGGGGGTCTCCCCGCTGTGGGGTCCGGCGGCCTCCCCCTGCCGTCCTTCCCTGCAGGGCCTCCTGCCTCGGGGGGGGGGGCTCGGGGTGAGCCCCCTTGGGGTGGGTGCCCTCGGTGTGCGCCCTCGGGGTGGGGGTCCTTAGGGTGCGGGCCCTTGGGGTGCACCCCTCGGGGTGGGCCCAGGTGGCTGCTGGTGGGTGCTGGTGGCCGCCTGCCTGAGCAACGTCGGAGCCGCTGTGGAGCTCGCGTTGTTTGCTGGGATCCCTAAAGGATCTTGTCTTTCGCTGCGGTGGCTTTGGCAGTCTCAGCTGCAAAGTGTTTGTGGCTCTGAGGACGCGGGTGAAGGGCAGACTTTTTGCTTTCCCTGGGGTGCTCTCAGTTTGAGGTGGATCTGTACCGAAACGAGTCAGCCTGCCAGACTCCCCTGGACCGGCAGTACCACCAGGAGATCCTGAAACTGGAGAAGGCTGGCGGTCGCAAGAACTACCGGATCTTCACCTACACGGATCATGATCGATTCACTAACCTAGAGGAGGTACCAGCTCTTTGTTACAGAAAATCTGTACAGCAGTGTCTGTCAAAACCACCAGGCAGGCCTGCCGCGGAGGGAACCTTTATCAGTTCTTGGCCATGCAGAAGCAGGGCAGATATCCTGTATACAGGAGAACATACTGCTTCTGCAGAGCAGCTTTACGTGGTGTCCCAGACCTGGGATGAGGTCTCCCTGTTTTAGAATGATGGTCAGGGAGGGAGGAGTTGGCTTTGTAGCATTGCTGGGTAGGTAACCTGCTGTGTGGAGTTTAACTGTACTTTGCCACAAGAACAGTGAATGAAATCTACACTACAGTCTTTTAGCAGTTTGTCTTTGCATGTGACTGCGTACTTATCTGTTCTGTCCTTCAAGAGGGGAGCTGTGTTTGGGAAAGATGTCCTGTTATAATTAAACTAGTTCCTGTGTGTTTCTGTCTTCCAGCACTGCCAGAAAGTAACTGACTCGGATCGTGAGGTCCCATCATATCTGGCAGAGCGGATGGCCAATGTGAGGAAGAGAAGACAAGACCGCAGGCCAGTGTGAGTGCAAACTGGGACTTGGGGCTTGCTAGTGGAGGTTTCCTGGTGCTGGTGCCCCAGCTGCAGAGCAGCCTAGTCTGTGGAATTTGGTGGCTTGAGCTGTGTCGCACTTGGAATCCAGCAGTTTGACTCCTCCTCATGGGGAATTTTGTGCTGCGTGTGCTGGGCTGTGACTTGTGCTGTTCTGTTGTTGACAGAGAAGCAAGTTCTCTGAAGCCGAAAATCATCATCTGGGAACCCTCAGAAGAATTTATAAAGAACAATCATGTGATTAACACTCCTGTCCAGACTATGTACATCATGGGGGACTTGGGACCTTACGGGAAGTAAGTAAAATCCTGAAGTGATCTTAATTTCCCAGAAGGAAACCCATCTTCCCTCCTTACTCAAATCTCCTGTTTCTTTCATGAGTTAAGGGGAGAGAATTTCAAAGGCTCAGTAACTTGGGCTGCCATTTCTCTCTGCCTTTTTTTCTCAGCTGGGAGGTAACTGAGTGTATCTCTCCAGAAGACTTCTTAAACTAATGTAGGAGAGTATGAGTGTGTTTGTTCCCTTCTGTACCCCAATGTGCCTTTACCAGCTCAGCTGGTAAAGAGAGTGTCCGTATTCTCTATTTAAACTGTGCTTCTTGATGTCTTCCATTAGGCTTGGTCGCAAGGAGTATGAACATGTTCTTTGCACGATCAAGGTAGATGGCAACGGGGTGATCACAGTGAAGCCTGACTTTAGTGGCACCAAAGGGGCCTACCGGTGAGTGGAACAGGGCTGGTAGCTCTCATGGGACTGATACAGAGGGCTGGAATGGCTGTCTCCTGGTCACCCTTTAGGTGTGTGGATCAGTACTTTAAATTGAGAGTTGTTTTTCACTTTTATTCCGGAGATTTCTAAGGCAAGATCATTTTGTGCTTGTGCTTGGTGTCACTCCGTGTGTGATGTGTGGGGTGTTGGTGCAAGTCCCTAGGGCAGTGGTCCTCAAACTATGGCCCACGGGCCGGATATGGCCCCCCAGGGTCCTCAATCCGGACCCCGGTATTTACAGAATCCCCCGCCCCCCCCCCCCCTCCCGCTGGGGGTTGGGGGGGAAACCAAGCAGCCGCAGATGACTGCCTGCCCCTTCATTCGCGCACCGGCCCCCTGTTTAAAAAGTTTGAGGACCCCTGCCCTAGGGATACAGGTTATGCATATGCTGGACACAAGTCTCCCTTTTTGAGTCATCGATGCTGGCAGGCACTTGGGAGCGAGGAGAGGGCCATTGGTGGCCTTATATTTACTGCATGGGCCTGGTGGAGGGGGGACTGCTGTTGCTGCCTGTGCCTATTCTCTGTGTAATGGGGGAGTTTTTCCCATGTGTTTTGGGGCTTTACAGGATTGAGCTGGATGGAGAGAAGCGAGAGGTGTGGAAATACACCATTGAGAATGCGTCTGTCCAGGTGCAACCAGAGGAAGAAGAACGTGAGCAGCGTGTGTTCAGAGATGTAAGGACCAGCCTCCACTGCTCATACTGACTAGTTCTCCTGAATTGGCAGAAGGAGCTCAGACTGTCATGCAGATGTAGTTGGTAGTGCTGTAGACACCTAAAGTTGGCAAAATGGATGTTGCTGGCAGTCAGTCTCATCATGCCCAGCAATTTGAGATCTTCAACAAATAATGCCTGACAGCTTCATTCCTTACTCCAGGTAGAGGCTTTGTCCAGTATTAGTTGTGTTGGTCTCTGACTGCAGTGATCTATGTAGTGAAAACTGATGCAGGAAACCACCTACATTCATGCCTTACTAGTGTCACCAGCCAATGGTTCTCCTTCCCTTTTGAGCAGTGGGCAAACGCCCTTCCTTGGTCTTCCCGATGCTGGCTGTATACTTCCTGAATGATTTTTTGTTACCTGTAATGTCCCAGGATATTTGGATCTCATTTTATGTCTTGATCTTTCTGAATTGCCTTTTTGGCTGTGGCAGCTTATAAAGCTACTTTAATGTTTTAGGTTTTCATTTATATGTTTTCTTATTGATTTAACGGTCAATAAGGAAATAATGATTCACTACACTGATCTCCCATCTGTTGATTTCATTGGAGTAGTTTATGCTTGTGTTTTTAACATGTCATTTAAGATCTGACTCCTCAGAGTTTCTTTTTCCCTTAAATTGATCTTTGATGAGGTCATCTTTGAAGAAGTTCCATGCAGTGTTAGCAGTTATACATCTTTGTTCTATTCGATTCTTATATTCTCTATATCTGCTATAGCAATGAAAAAAATCTGTGTGCTAAGCCTGTCAACAGTTTAAATGGATTTAAAGTTACGTCCATTACAATTTTTGTAATAAATCAAAACATACATTATCAAAAATGCACTTTTTCTAATCTGCTTGTTCTGTGTTTTCAGCTGTACAGTCGGCACAAGGAATACCTCAGTGGTCTCGTAGGCTCAGAATTTGAAACGGTGAGTGCAGCAGCACTCAGCAGGGACTGGAGCCCTGCTGCCTTTGGAGGCTGTTGACCTGGTTAGCACGGCTGCCATTTGTACCACAGTCTCCAAAGACTGTTTCATTCTGGGGTTATGTTGGCACCTTTTACCTTGTGGCTTTCAGCAGAAAATTGTGTCAAAAAGGACAGGCCGCAATGGATATGGGGCTTGCAGAGATCCATCCTGTGTCTGTCAGACCAGCAGCAGAGGGTGCTGAACACTGCAGCCTCTGTGAGACTTTACGCATTGTCTGAAGGCCTTTGTATATAATACTTTAAGAAGAAAGGTGGGTTTATATCTTTTGGGATAGCTGTTAACTTCTTGAATGTCAAACACATCTATGTGCCACTTTGTTCAAGTAAACAGACCCTCCCAGCCCCAAACTCATGTACAGATTCCCCTCTCACTGAATTACCCAGAGTGCAATCTTCTTTGCTCAAATCTTGTTTGCCAAAGTGTGAAAGTTGTTGTACTTTCTTGTACTTTGATATAGTGTCTCAGCTTGTCCTGTGCTTCCTCCCACCTTGGGCAAGTGCAGGAATACTACAGGAGGAACAGGACTATGGCTTCTGCAAGTGACTTCTCACTACATTTTATATCCATCTTGAAGTCTGTAAGAGACCAATTTACAGAAGAGTAAAGTTCTGCAGTCTGGGAATTTGGTTTTTGTAGAGAATCTCTGTCCAGAGGGACTGTTCACTTCTGGAAAGTGATGTGAGATGTCATGACTCCTACCTGGATAGTAGAGTGAATCGTTCAAGTACAAGTGTCTGTGAAATACCTGTGTGAGACCCTGTTGGGAGGGGATTGCATTAGGTTCCACCAGTGGTCATTGAGCTATTTATCTTGTTTATGTGCTCATTCTTACAGACTCTTCCTGGTACACTGCGGCTTTTTGTGAATGGAGAAATAGGTGAGTTCTTACTATAAACACTAACTATAGGGGCAGATCTGGGTCTGCTGGGATGGCTGAGGCTGTGAAGGGGCCAAGGATTCTTGGATTGCAGGCAGGCCCACAGTAGGTGATTCTCTCACTAGAATCCTTTACTTCTTACTGCTCCCCTGTTTTTGTGGACTGACTCCTTGAGTAGCATTTACAGGTTGGAGGTTACAAATGCTGCAGCTGTTCTGGGACGACATACAGATCCAAAAAAAGGAGAGCAGACTGGGAAGTTAATAATTGCTTTCTTTGCTATAATCTTTAAATGTGTGACTTCCCTAATCTGGTTAGTGATGTGGGGACAGGACTGGTCTAGAGGAGGAATCTTTGAAGGTTGTGTTCTGTTACTTTGAAGACTCTGGCTTTTCCCAGCTTTCATCAGTAGCTGGTTGTCCCTGAGGTTATTGGTACTGTCTCTTCCAAAAGTCTACAGTGAGTATTGGAGTTTTGTAGAAGCAAAGAGCTGAAGTTCATTCTCTCTTCTCAGTTTCAGCTCAAGGCTATGAGTATGACAACCTCTATGTTCATTTCTTCGTGGAGCTGCCTAACCGTAAGTATTCAGTTTCCAGCCATATCACAGCAGTTTAAGGAGTGAAGCTTACTTTGGCTGGTCCAGCATATCAGCTCTGTTGAGTCAGAAAAAGTGAATGCTGGGGCTGGTATCTAGACAGAGGTCTTCAGAGCCAAAATTGCAGAACTCAGTTGTGTGAACTAAACTTAAGTCTGGGGGAAAGTTGCATCTTCCCCTCTTCTCTCTCCAAATCAGGCCAGGACATAGAGGTCCATTGGTTTCTCAACCAGTGGTGATTGTGTCCAGCGGTCTACCCAAAGTTCATTCCTTATACTGTGGACAATAGCCTTCCTGTCTTCTCCATCTCAGTAGTGACCTTGTCTGATTTCAGTGCTCGCCATCATGTTCTCACGTTTTGTGCTGACACTAACATGTTAAGTATCAACTGATAAATAAGGTTCCCAGCACTAACATACACATCCCGCTGCGTATTTAGGTTCCTTGAAGCTATGGCTCTGGCTCCCCTCTCTGGTTATACCCTGGTATTTGTCCAAAGAGCTACCACATTTGCTACTCAATACATTTAGATGTGGTTCTGCTTTTCTCTTCAGATGGAGTTGGTGCTTTTCATTGACAGTTTGGGGTGTTCTGGGGAGCAGCCATTGCCTGGAACAAGATAGGGTGGGACACACCTAGGGAAATTGAGAGTGGGTGATGTTATGTGTTTTCCCAGTCACCTGGGACTGATGTTCTTCTTTGAGCTGCTTTGGTTTGTGAGTCCTCAAAGCCTCTCACCCAGAGCATTCACTACTGTGCTCACGTTCTCCTCTTCTCCCAGGGTGGTCGAGCCCCATGGTCCAGCAGCTATCAGGAGTCACTCAGACCTGTACCACCAAGACAGTGGGCTGGGTAAGGATGCTTTCAGACCTGCAGAACAGTTTGAACAGACATTTTCTGAAGTGGAACATATGTAACAAGCTATACATCTATTCAGCAAAGGTCCTGACTTGAGAGCTCCTTTCAAGGGTGGAGCGTGTTTGGGATTCTTCTCATTCCAGGGTGCCACTGTATCCAAACAAAACTAGACCAAATGAAACTATTTCAAAGCAGTTTCTGGAACCTTATTTTTTTCTTCCTTCTGGCTGATTGATTGTCTTTGGAGCTTTGATTTTTGTGTTCTCAAATGCTCAGAGTTAATGAAGCATTGTTCTGGCTTGCCTGGGGCAGGAATGCACACAGTCTCTAAATTTATTTCTGAAAATGAACCCCTCCTCCTATCTGGGAAGTTAGTTCCATTGCTGTCTCCAGCTCTTCTCATACAAAATTTGAATTTTATCAGCTTTTTAATGTGTTTTATGTGAGATAGTTTGCATATTACAGAAATAATTATCATACAACATTTCAGTAATACCGTTGCTTGAAGTATTTTGCTTGGCTCCTGTAAAGATGGTGGCAGTGTGGTAGTTATGCAGCTGGCTGAATTGTCATTTGAGTTGTGTTACTCTTTCCCCTTTTTCATCGTTTTTAACAGCCTGTTCCATCAACATGGCACTTGAGAATGTGTGCAGGTCCATCCTGCAGTCAGATGTTTGTTACTGTGATGTGATTGGTCTTGCTTAGGCATCATTAGCTCTTTTCCACCATTAGTTCTTTTCTCC
Source organism: Falco rusticolus (assembly GCF_015220075.1). NCBI lineage: Eukaryota > Metazoa > Chordata > Aves > Falconiformes > Falconidae > Falco > Falco rusticolus. The sequence goes on along the minus strand of NC_051187.1, from coordinate 25,968,048 downwards.
CTGCTCTCTGTGCCCCCTGCAGTGGTAGTGATGAATTGTCTTGTCCAGGAATCTGATCTCTATCCTGTTCCTTTTCTAGGATAATGTGGCATACTTCTGCTACCCCTTCACTTTGGAGATGTTTTTCACCCAAGAAGACGAATTGGAAGGTGCATTTCCTTGTTGCTCTGAAATGTGAAACTCTCAAGTCTTTTGATTGTGGTGTCAGCAGGCATCATGCTGTCTGGCATGTTGTTGGCCCCTCACCAAGATGAAAGGACAGATTTAAACAAAGGGAAATGTTCTTGTTCAGCAAATGATCACCCTGTCACCACACAGCCTCTGGACACATACTATATTTGCCCTGCCTGGCGGCGTGTTAGCGTTTGTATGGATTCATTGATCTTACCTTGCTTCCAGACTGTAGTCAGCTTTATCCGGTTGCAAAACTGCTTGGATCTTAGCTTGGCTGTCTCAAAATGCATGGCATGCTGGTCTGTGTTGCCATGCCTAGCATATTGCACAGAGCCCTGGGATGCTGCAGCAACAATGCGCATCTTTTTTGTACACAACTAAAGCTCTCTGCTAAGTCTTATGTTTGTAGACACACTCAGTGACCTGCATAATCTTTTTATAGTTTATGTCACTTTGAAACTTCCAGCTCTGTTATAAGCTGAGCTTCTCTGCTGCCTATTCCTGCTGCTTCACTACACTACTGCTGCTTCCTCACCAGCCCTGTTGCTCTTTGGATTGCAATTGCTAGGGACAGCTCTGCAGCATGCCTTGCCTCTTGAATCCAATGTACGCATTGGATTTGAGTATTCAACCAACACTAATGAATTTTCAGCCTGGAATAAATGCAGTGAGTTTGTTTCACCATGGAAAAAAGAAATGCTTGGAGATCTGTAGGAGAATCCAAGTTAATTATCCCCCAATAAGGGTGGGAAAGGTCAGAAATAAAAAAGAGATTGCCTTGTTTGGCGTTAGATCATACACAAAAGATTGTCTTGTCTGCTCAGAGATAATCGAGGAACCAGTTTGAACTTGATCTCAAAACAATGAATTTTTCCAAATTTTAAACATCTTATCAATAATTCTGTTTTTATCCTCAAGTCTGAGGGTTCAGCTTTTACAGGTGAAAACAATCACCTGTACATCTAGGTTAGTCTTTGTAGAAAAAATACAGAAAGGACTTCCTACTAGTGGAGTTGGGCATTTAGCATTTTTTTCCCTCTACGATAGCCTCCCTCACAAAGCTGTGATCTGCTCCCCTTCCTTGCAGACAGTCTCCCTCAGTGGCCTGTTCTCTACTTTGAGGTCCTGTCCCTGGATTTCTGGCAGAGGTACCGTGTTGAAGGATATGGTTCTTTGGTGCTACCACCATCCCCAGGTAAAACATACTTGGGGCATTATGTTGATTGTCTGGGAGAATGAGTTGAGTAGTTCTCTTGGGAATGGATTCAGCTGGTCCTGGGAAGGCTTTGCCTTTGCGTGCTGGAGGGCATAGTTAGCTGTTGGGGGGCAGCAAAGAAGGATTTGATGCATCCTGCACCATTCTGCCTTCTTGTTGAGATGCATCACATATTGCTGTCCTTGTTCCTTAGGTGCTTCTGTCACAAAATCTTGTGTGATAACGCTCTGAGGCGATGCTGCATATCTATCTTTATAATAGAAGTAGCCCTCTCTGTCCTACATGGAATCTGGGGGCCACAAATATTCTGACACCCACGTGTAGTAAGGAGATGGCCTTCATGGGCAGGGGGTGCTCTCAGCACTGGCTGTGTGACTGTGTGGGGCTGACTTATTGGGAAAATATTAAAGAGGTACTGTGCAGTGTTTCCATTTCCAGCCTGCTGTGGTTTGGGTCAGCAGGTATCCATCTACCATGCTGTCCACTGTGGCTTGGAACAGATTGTTGGTTATAGCTGCTAAGCTCTCCCGTTGTCCTGGGTCAGGTCTCCACATGCTCACCATCCCTACCTGGCGCCCTGTGGAGCTGGGGATAGTTGCTGAGATGAGGAGATTTTTCATTGGTGGATCTCCTGAGCTGGAGGACATCACCTACGTCAGGATACCATCAACCTTCAAGGTGGGCTTGGCTGTAGGGCATTGCTCTTGATGGGAGATTCTAGATTATGCTCTCGGCTTCAGATGTCTGTGGACAGCCTGGACCAGATTTGACTAAGGATGAGCTGGTTGTCCCGTCAGGCTAAAGAAATGTTTCCTTTGTGAGACTTGTGTTCATGAACAGAGGAACAGGCAAACACTGAGACAGAGCTCTCTACCTTCTGGGGTGTGTGCAGCTTAGAGAATTGAGGGAACATGGACCAAAGCCCTGACTTACCACTGCCTGTGCTGGCCCTGTCCATAAAGTGTCTGTCAGGTCAGCATTTGTTACTAGCGATAGACTTTTTCCTGTGTTTTTGTAAGGTATCTGGGCTGTACTGTGTCTGGAACAGCTTCCCAAAGAAGGAAGTTGATGGGTGTGAGACAGGCAGAAATTTTACATTCTTAAGAAAGCTGCAGAGGTGCTTGCTGGGGTAATAAGCAAGTTGATCTTAGCACCAGCTTTCTGTGGGAGTGAGCTGTGATGCAGTTGTTGAAACCTTCCTCCAGCACTGCACTGTCAGCTTGCTGGTGTTTAGGTCTTACCCTCAGCACAGCCAGGAACTGTCTGCCTCTTTCTAAGCCCACTTTTTGTGTGCTGTGGGGAAGGGAGAGATTGTGTCTGCAGGAGCACATACTCCTGGTGGGGCATGCTCATTTTCATAGGGTCAGCCTGCTGCAGCAGGCTGTGCGTACTCTATCTTGTGCTGTCTTTGCAGGGAGAGCATCTGAGCCGCTTTGGTTTTCGCACAGAGACAACTGGGAGCGTCACATTCCGGCTTTACTGCCTGCAGCAGTCTAAGTAAGTGCATCAAAGCAAGTACGAGCTCCATCTTGTGTGCTGTGTTTTGGCAGCCCTGACCTCTTGCTGTACTTCTGTGCAGAGCGTTTCTGGAAAACAGTGCCCTGAGGCAGCGCATGCAGAGTGTACTGGACCGGCTTGGAGGCTTCAGCCAGCAGAGCTCTGTCTACAATGTTTTGGGTAGGGCTTTCAGTGTTGTTCTCCCTTGCGAGTCTTTGGCTCGCTTTTGCCCCCTTTTTACAGAGTGGGCAGGATATTTCAGGAGAATCCATTACTGTGGGGATAATTGCCTCCCCCCGCCTCGAGCTCTGTGAGGCTATAGCAGAGGTTAAATGTTCTGATCTGAGCTGGAAGCTTCAGGAGACATCAGCTGTCAGCAGGCAGGAGGGATAACCACTCCGTGAGGACAAAGCCTAGGCCGGGCTGCCCAGTCTTGCCTGGCACTGAGCATAGCTTGTGGTACTGATGCACAGGCTCTGTGTGATTCTGTTACACACAGAGTAAAGACAGTGCCAGAAATAAGTGAAGAGGGCAGCAAGGGCCAGGTGCTGCTTTGGTGGAACTTAGTAACAGGAAGCGAGGCTCCTGTGCCAGGAGAGACGATGTTCACTGGAAAGACTCATCCTTCCCTGTCCCTGAGGCTGTCTGATGCTTTCTGACTTGCTGTCACCTGCTGTGTTGTAGAGGCTTTCCAGAGGGCACGGCGCCGGATGCAGGAAGCCCGCGAGAGCCTTCCTCAAGACCTCATCAGCACCTCTGCCTCCACTGTGCGCCAGCTGCAGGAACCATGATCAACCACTGCCTGTGGTTAGCATCTTCTCTCCAGCACAAGCTCCCGTTGTTCAGCAGGAGTCACAGTGCTGGTGCCTGGAAGCTTTTGAAGCCTGCCCTTTGCTGTTTTCCCTGGATGGGGGAAGGAGTCTGTAACCATCCAAACCCAGAATCTTTGCATTTCCACAGGTATCTGTGGAAGGAACTCTCTTTTTTCAAGGCGTTTTTTTACTAGGCCCTAAGAATGCAGCCAGTGGTTCACATTTCTTTTGAGTAGACTAAAGTACTGACATGGGACCTGTGAACCCTTTTAACACCTTTTCAGGAATTGAATAGTACACAATTAGAAAAATTTCAAGTCTACATGACTTAGATTTAGTTTTCTTCTTAAAGAAGATAGTAATGTTGAAGGTCAAGGCATGAATGCTGTCTGAGATTTAATGAAATGAGCAGTTAACTTCTCAAGAACTACTGATAAAGTGTTGTCCGCGTTTGTAGCTATAGGTCAGTCAATAGCAAAATGAATCTGTCCACCTGTGCCTTAAGATTGATTAGTTTCTAGAGAGGGAGCTCTCAGCCAGGTGTAATAGATGAAATCAAAGCAAAGGAGTGACATCTGACAGGTTGAGAACTGAAGAAAAGGGTTACATTCTGTATTTCCTTGTATGTGCCCATAACATTTCTGGCTCTGCAGTGATGAGCAGGAGCATTCTTTGTTCAAGAATACAACTGAAAACACGCATTCCTCTTAGTTCATAACAGAACTTTGGCTGAGGCCAGACAGTTTGCAGGCAGTGAGAGCAGATTATATCATTTGCACAGCAGCTGAACTTTGAACTGTTCAAGCTGTTCATTTGAGTTATGGTTCATTGTTCCGCCTCTGATTGCAGTATGCTGCTGCATGGCTTCCTGGGGAAGCGTGTATGTACCCAGTTTTTACCCAGTTTCTTCTCCTGATGTTCTCTCAGACTTTTTTTTTTTTGGGGGGGGGGCTGTTTTTCTTCCTGTCTCAGGTTCACAGGAGTGAGGCTACCTGCAGACTGGCAGTGCTGTGTTGATTTGTGCATGAGTCATACTTGTATGTGGTGTTCTCCCCTGTTCCCAACACAGGGGATAGGAAGAAAAATCTCAGGCTGAGATCATGCAGGTGTGAATGTGTCCGTGAAGTTTGAATTCACAGGCAGAACATGAACTAGGAATTAGTCTTCTTTCTTTAGTTCTGCATGTTCCTCCTCTGCAGGGAACGTGAGACTCATGGTTGCAGCCATGTGTGTGATTGTTAGAACACCCCCCTCTTCCCTGGTGCTCCATTGTCTTCTCCACTCCCTTCTTGCCATTTTGATCTTGTCCCTGTCTTCACTGAGAGACCCAAACTTCCGTGTTTGTTCCTCCTTGACCTTTTGTCGTAATTCCTACATCTGTCTGGCAGCTTGAGTGTGTTTGGCAATTTCAATTATAAAAGGATTTTTGCTCACCTTCCTCGCCTGCTACCTAGCCTTTTTGATGGAAGAGGCTGCCAGCATGTCTTAGCTAGTGTGGCCTGTTAAGCAGAGCACAGTGTCTCAGAGTCTGGGGTCTGGAGCTGGCTGATATGTCCTGTGCACGAGTGAGGTCTCCACTGTGGCGTTTGACGTGATGGCTGTGAAGGCACGCGCCCAGTTCTGGAGTAGCAGAATCGAGGTGTGTGCGCTACCACGGTCTGTAATGATACAGCCACGTTTCAGAGATTGACCCACTCGGTGCCCAGGATGAAAAGTGTTCAGTGAGTATAGAGTGCTCGCTATCTCTTTTTTGTTTAATCATAATTCACGTCATGGCCCAGTATGTTTATTGCGTGCTATCTAAGCAATACTTAGTTTCTGGCTGGGTGTTTCTGTTATTCTTATCGCTAATACCTGAATTGCGTGTCTCTGGAACCCTTCTCAGGACTGAGTTACGAGGTTAAGAGAATATTCTTTTTATAATAACAAAAGACCTTTCTGATTGAGGTGATGCCAAAGGCAGATCCTGTTAAAGAGTGGACTCTTCTGATTAGAAGATCAGGTTCCCAACTTGTGCTTGTTGCTCAGCACATTTATATGGCAGGATGTCGTGCATTGAGTGTTTAGGTTACACAGAGATGCAGTAAGGTTTACATAATGATACTAGTTTTCTAGTTATAACTCTGAATAGCGTAAAATCTGACAGAAACTTAACAGAGCAAAATCTAAAAAATAATAAAAAAATTTATTATAACCAAATAAGCAATTCTTCCAAAGACAGACATTGCTAGCAGTTTTTCACCTTTCTACTTGCAGCCTCCTTGGCCCAACCAAAGAAAATGGTGCTCGTAAAAGATGTTTTGGAGAAAGCCTGCAGCAAATGTTCTTTGGGTATGCTCTTTTATAAATTAAACCAGCAAATTTCCATATACATGTATGAAAATGTCACTGATCTTTTAATCAAAAATGGCATTTGGTGCAAGGCTTGTGCCCTGCGTTTGCCTAGGAGCCTGGCCAGCTGGAATGGAGGTCGTGCATCCACCAGGTATGTGTGCAGAAGACATGGCAGGTGGCCCATGGGGACAGGCAGAAGGGCAGGCTGGCGACCTCACTGGATCCATGGGGACTTCCACTGTGCAGAAGTGTCCCTGCAGTTTGCGCTGGAGGGTGCCTCTGCAGTGAAACACAACAGGAGAAGGTGGAGGAAGAGACAGGTGTGGGTACACAAGAGCTGGGCATGGGAGGGCACCAGCTGATAGCACAAGGGAGCCTGGCAGGCTGTGGGATGCCTTGACCCAAAGATGGAGGGAACCTGGAGGGCAGAGGAGTGCGCAGCGGCTGCAGGCTAGGTAGTGCTGCAGTCTCGTGGGGATCAGTGGGGCTAGCAGTGATGAGTCTGGGAGGTCCATGCTGTTCCTGGTGCACAGCCAGCAGCCCCCCCAGTTCTGGCTATATCAGCTGCAGCAGCGTAGCTGGTTTCTCTTGAGCTTTGTCTGCTGCTTCCTTCAGGGCAGACTGGAGCTGTAATGTTTTTTTGATTGCCAGCTGGACTTCCAGCCCAGCGAGCATCTGTCTGAGGCTGAATGCTGCAACCTTACCAGTGATATGGTCTGCAGGGGGGCAGGAGGCAGCTGAGAGTCCCTAGGGGCTTTCCAGACATCTCATTAAATAAACTATGCAAACAAAGGGTAATTGCAGAAATGTTGGCTTGGTGGATTAAAAGGCTGTGGGCAGTTGGCAGGGCTTGCACGATGCTGATCAGCAGCCGTTAGAAATTCCAGTGTAAATGTAACAGAAAAAGAAAACCTAGAAATGAGTCATTAATGTTTCTGGGGGAGCAGCTTTCCCCCGAAGAAGCTGGAGCGCAGGAATGGGGCTTGCTCTCAGCTGAGGAAGGTTCGGGCTGTGATAACTTCCAACTAGAGCCTTGCCAGCAAGCCTCAAACACCCCTTTGCCTTGGTCCCACCTCAGTGCTTGTGATGGGCCAGGGACACAGGGCTTTCTGGCTGAGGTGGGTGGGCCGTGGTGGGCTGTGGTGGGCCGTGGTGGGCTGCGGTGGGCTGTGGTGGGCTGTGGTGGGCCGTGCCGCCGTGCTGTGGCTGGGCAGCCGCAGGTGCTGGGGATGCGCAGGGATGCCGGCTCGGGGAGCAGGAGCTGCAGCAGGTGCATGTCCTGCAGAGATTTGCCTCGCTGCTGCATGCAGCGTGGGGAAGGAGAGGCGTATTTTATCTGCACCACAGGGTTTAAGTGGTCATGATTAAACAACTACTAGAGGCTGCTTGTTGGCTCGATATATTTTGTTTTAGCCTCTGGGCTGGAGTATCTCCCTGCAGGCCCTGTCCTGGCAACGAAGGAGCGGGCTGCTTTGTCTTTTGCCCCCAGCTGCCTTTTTATTATGCTTATTGTGCTTTCAGGTGCAGCCTGTGTTCTCTAAAGCTAATGTCAATATTTCTATGCAAGGCAGAGTACAGCTGACCTGAGAAAAATTGCAATTCATTGGATCAGTCAAAGAATAAGTATCTGTGTGCCCCTTTTCCTGCGTGGAAATGATTGCTTTGGCTTGATTTAATTTCTCTCACTGCTTTGGTTCGAGCAGGTTTTAAAGTGAACCCTAGTGCCATGCAGGCCAGAGGTACTTCCCTCAGCTGTCAAGATCCTTTTCTAGAGTAACACAAGAAATCAGAAAGGACTGATAGAATCAGACTTCTCTAGAATTTATTCTCAAGTTCTTATATTTGAAAAAAAAAAATAAAAATCTCGCTTTCAAAACAGCTGTGAGGATTTCTGTAATGTGTGAAAGATAAACTTGTCTTGGAGGTGTGCGATTTTGGGTTGTTTCAAGATTGCCAGATCTGAGAATGAGAGAATCGGCCCTGTGGGTGGGTGGGAAAGGTGGATCTCCTGTGACTTCATCTGGCCTTAGAAAACCAGAAAGGTCAGGCTGGATATCAAGACCTAGTCCACTGCTTTCCTTCAAACATCACCTTGATGTAATCAAAGCCTGAGACATGTTTTTTCACCTGTTCTTTACATGAAGATGGAGTTGACCGATTGTCCCTTCTAGATGTTGGTGTGGGGGGGGTTTTGGTGGTTTTTTTCAGGATTTTTTTTTTTTCTGTAGCCAATTTTCTTGTACAGAGCAATCAATGGTGGCAGCTTGTGCATGAGCTGAGCAAAGCCTGTTGTCAGGCTGCTGTTGGAGGCGTGAGGAGGAGGGAGCGTGTGATTCCTGCCAGGTGGTTATTGTTTCTTTTGGGGGTTCCTGTCCCACGCTGCCAGTGCCTGTGACATCTTTTTTTCTGCTGCTGGTCTCCTCGTGAGTGCTGTGGTGCTCTCTTACAGCTCTGGAGATGCCATCAGGAGCCTGAGAGATCAGACGAGCTGTAAGCCCAAGTGAATGGCCATTCTTCTTGCTGCTGGAAACACCGAGCCCAGCCTACTTCTCAACGCTCTGCTTGCAATGTCCAACACTTTCCAATGCAGTTGTGCTGGCAAGGTCACCCGTCGGTCACCTCCCCTTCTCATTTTTTCCCCTCCCTTTCCCAGTTTGACTTTTTCTTCTCTCTGTGCATGTCACACACAGACCTCTGTATGTGTATAGATCTGTGTGTTTCTTCCTTTCTGTAGTTTAAACCCTGGGTGTAGTTTTGACCCTGTTCCCTCTTTGCACCCAGCCATGCCCCTTGCCCCTCCCGAGCAGCCCACAGCCTCTCTGTTCCCTTGCACCCCCCGGTGCCATCCCCACCCCCCTGGGGCTCCTGGCCTAGCTGGGCACCCTGCCCTGGGCAGAAGCACCCTGAGGACAGTGCCAGGTGTGCAGAACAGCTGGGTGGCATGGACGCAGCATGCCCTACCAACCTGGGCTGGCTGGAGCAGCAGCCTGGGGAGAAACCCCTCGTCCACAGAGCACAGCTCTTCCCTTCCTTGCATAACAGCCTTTCTGGGTGCCCTGCCTCAGCCTCTACAGATCACAGCAGTTTCCCTTCCCTCCGACTGTAATCTCCCTTGTCTGCTGGCGTCACCCACTCCTGCAGGGCTCAGCTGGGCTCTGGCCCCACAGGCAGCATGGAGGCAGGAGTCGTGTCCTCAGAAAAGCGATGGCAAAGCATCCTCCTGTCACTTGGGCACGTGAGAATGCAGGCAATGTCAGCTTTTCAAAAGCAACTTTTAATGACTGTTGGCATGGAGACAAGTGTTTGGAGTAATCGCTTTTGGCATCATCTCTGCTCCCCTAGCACAGGGAGAGGGAACCTACAGCTTGTCAGCTGGATCCGCTTGTGACTATGGTCATATGTGCCTTTCCCTGCACTGCTCCTCCTCTCCCCAGCATCTCCGCATCGGCACAGGCACACACCAGCAGCAGGGTGCGGGGGTGAGGTTCCCTGTGCAGGGAGGGGGTTAGAGCGGCCCCATCTTAATTAGCTCATCCCTGCCATGCCTCTGAGATCCCATCTCTCTGTGCCATGAGACTTGGCCTCTGTTCTTGGCACTGAGGAAGACTCCCTGGCTCCCTCAGCACTGCTGTGCTTAGTGGCTCCAGTCTTTGCACCCCCTGAACAGCTTTCCAGTCTACTCCTTGACATATTACTTCTGCAGCTGCTCCAGGATCTCTGTCCCATGCCTCCACAGAGAACAGTGTCCCTGAAGTGGCAGCGGTGGCTGCAAAATGCACAAATGGCTTCAGGTGGTCTCTGAGCCACAGCCAAGCTGAGCCTCGCAGCCCCTGCTCCCGTGTCGCGTGGCACCTGGCTGAGCTCTTCTGCTGTCAGCCTCACTCAGGGACAAGGGGCTGCTTTTCTCTGCATTTCTGGTGGGGATTAATTCTGCACCCCTTTGTTGTGCATGTCTCAGCGCTTCCTTCCATCAGCAGTCACAGTTCCCTCTCTCCCAATGGAGGCGAGTCCTCAGGAACAGCAGGATCAATCTTAGATCAGCCACAGACTTCACCAGCCATCCTCCTGCAGCCTCCACTCAAAATACCTTTGTAGTTTTTCATGCGCAAGTGGAGCATGTGTGACTCCTCTGGTTTCTGTGCTGCATTTTCGGTTACTGTCAGCTGCCTGACTCACCTGAAAGCTCATAGATACATCAATGGCTGCAGACGCAGGTGCTGTTCAAGTGAAGTGTGTCTCTGACTTTTTTTTTTTTTTTTTTTTTGGCAGTTCCTGTTGCTTGTAGCACATACGCAGAGCTCTCTGAGCCTCCTCCACTTAGTCCCTGCATCTCCAGGGCTCTTGAGGAGCTGGTCTCCCCACTGCCACATCTCAGTCCTTGGGGTTGGAGGCTGCTGTGTCTGCTGTCTCATTTCTTGCCACACACCAGCGCTTCTGCAGCCCCCCCAGTGCCCTGTACAAGACCAGTGGGTGGCACCTGGCACTGGAGGGAGGGTGTGTGGGTGGTGGTGGGCTGGAAGGGAGAGGGGACCTGCAGTCTTCATTGGAGGTGGGATTCTGTTGGGACCGGGAATGGGAAGGGCTGTCATGTAACTGACAAGGAAGTTTGAGAAGTGGGAATGCTGGCTTCCGTGGTAGTCTGTGGAGCTTGGGAGAGGAGGAAAATGTTTATGTGGGAGCCGTTTGATGGGACCTAGCTAAAAAGGGTACTTCAGATGAAGGTGGTCCTGCTTGATGGCTGGCACGGAGGAAGGTGCTGACCTGTCTTGCTAGCAGGGGTCCCGGCTCTGGCAGCCTGATGTTCATGCTGGAGGTCTGCCCAGCACGCTGAGCAACGGCAATGTGGAGGGAGCTGAGCCATGGGGCCTCAAGGACACAGGCGGGATGGCCTGTTCAGCATTAGCTGTAGCAGGGGAAAGGGTGCTCCCGTGTGACAAACGGACAAAAGCACTGCCAGACCTATCCACAGTCTCAGCTGGGACAGCCAGAGCGTGGTGTCCTGGCTCTGGTGAGAAGCAAGGACGGAGAGCTGGGTCTGGAAGGCTTCATCCTCACCTGCCTTGGGGAAGGGTGAGTGTGGAGAGTGTGGGGCACGTGGGGCCTCCAAGGAACAGCCTCTTCCCTGGCAGGAGGCAAAGAGGTTTTTGGGGACATGGAGGCAGAAACAGGGAGGTGAAACCTCATGGTGGGCAGTGGAGAGCTGAGCTGCCACGATGTGGGAGGACAACAAACATGGGCTTTTCCTTGCTGTATTTTGATGGCTTTGCCTGTCCCTCCACAGGTGAGACCATCCCTGGAATTAGGGTGATTTGCAGCACCAAGGTCTTCTGTGCCCCCTGCATGGGTATGTGGGTGAAGTGAGCCCCTGCCCTAACAAGCCGCAGTAAGTGCAGCACAAACAGGACGAACGCTGCAGCAGCTGGCTGGTGCCAGGTAGCCAGTATAGCTGTGCCCAACACAAGCTCCACCAGCGAGACCCCTCCATGCTGTGAGACCCTGCGCCTGCACTCCCAGCTGCGGTGTCCATGGTTGTCCCTTGATATCAGACCTCTTGAAAGGCACCTAGATGGAGGTGGCCCAAAGGTGGACCCAGATGCTGTTTCCCTTCTTATTGTGGGAGGAGCTGATTTTCAAGCTAATGTGTCTCTGTGATGGGAGCAGGAGCTTCAAACCCTCTGGGAGGAAAACTGGCCCCTTCCCCTGCAGGAACAATTGACCCAGATGGTCCCAGCTCTCCACAGAAGCCAGCGGGCAGCAGCACACTGAAGAACACCGGTCTTGTCTCAGAGTGATCGGGGCCCATGTCTGCGTGGGGCAGGTGAGCAGAGCTGCCTGGGGAGGGTAGGAGGTGGCTCCTGGATGTGTCGGGCTCGGTGGGCCAGTGAAAAACCACCAGCAGCATGTGGCAGGGGCATGGCAGCATGTGCTGTGCCAAGAGTTGCCCCTGGGGATCCTGAGAGTGGCTGGAGAAGGTGCTGAGGCCAAAACACCAAGGTGCTGGCACCAGGCATGATTTCAGCTGGTCTGCACCCACTGCTGTGGCTCCTGGATGGGAGGGTGGCTTGTGTGTGCAAGTGTGGGCTCGGGGGCTGAGTTAGCGGTGCTGTTCAGGGGGAGCTGGTGGCAGGAGAGACAACTCCTTGTGTCTGCCCAGCCTCCCCTGGAGGAGGAGACAGAGAAGACAATAGAGCAGGGAGAAGGTGTGCTCCCAACCTGGGCTTGGAGGGGGCTTATAGGGGCGATGGCAGAGGGAGTGACATTGCTTTTGGAAATGTATAGTTTCTTGTTACCTGAGTAAATTAAGTCCCGTTCCTGGCAATGGGAACTCTTCCCTTGTGTGGGATGTGGTGGGAATGGTGGGATGTGTATTAAAGCTCCTCTGCCCACCTGCAAAGGAGCTCGGAGAGACACTGGTGGGAGGGGGAGCCCAAATAACACCTGGCCAGGGCCCTGCCAGGAGCCACCAACCCATGTGAGGCCCCTGGGCAGCACAGAGGGACAAGGGGGGTGGAAACCTAAATTAGGGACCTGGGAAGGGATGCCCTGTCTGTGCCTCTCCCGGCACAGCCTTGGCCCCAGGGCCCCGGTGTGCAGGTGTGCAGGCACTTGCTGGGCTTGGGGGGTTACACTGGGGGCAGATGGTAGGTCTGCCTGGGGGCACGGGGGACGTTTCAGGATGCAGGAAAAGAGCACTTGGGGTTTGCACAGGACTTGTTATGGGATGTTTAAGATAGGAAGTGAAGGTGGGGAAAGTGGGGGGATCTGGGTGATTCAAGAACACGCATGGGAAAGCAGACAGGCAAGGGGACAGGGCTGCATGTGACCATGTGCCGGTCAGTACACTCATGGGGCCGTGCCCAGCGCCTGGAGATCAGCGCAGGCTGACTTGCTTATTGAGCTCCATCTCTCATCCTGCCCTGGGCGAGGGCTCTGCATCCCATGTGCATGTGTGTGGGGGGGGTGCACCAACTAGAGTCAGACCATGGCTCGGAGGGGTGTGTGTCAGCCCAGCTGCTGGAGGGCTCCACACTGTGCCTATGCATATGTATGTGTGTGTATATATATATATATATGTATATGTTCCCCAGGGAAGGGAACAGGACAAGGCTGTTGGTGCTTTCTGTGCGTCTGTCAGTGCTGACCAGTGTGGCCAGCGCTGTGTGTGTGTGTCTGTGTGTTGCGTGTGTGTCTCCCGTCCCCTGGGATGGAGGGACAGAGGGGATGAAGCTGTGTGTGGGACTGGGAGCTCCTCCAGGCAGGCTGAGCTGGCTGTCCTGACGCAGACCCCCGCTGGTACAATGGACACCTGCCGTGTTCCCTTCCTGGACATAAATGCCAACTTCCTGAAGCTGTAATCACTGTCCCTCTGGCATCAAGTCCTGCCTAGCGCCTGTCTGGCTCTCTCCTGACCGTGGTACTTGTGTCACGCCTCTGCTGGGCTGCCAAAGAGGCAATGAATCCGAATTCGCAGTGCCAGGCTGGGCAAAGCCCTCCTGCCTACACCTCAGTGTAGCAGCAGGCGGGACACAGCCAGAGCATCCCTTGAAACGTGGCCAGCGTCATGCACCATGCAAGATCCCCCATAGCCCTCGCTGTGGGGGGCTGGCCAGGCTCCTGCTCTGCCCGAGGGGTCCCCATCTCTCCTGTTTGGCCTTGTGTCTGCTCCCAGGAGCCACCAGTCCATGTGGATCCCACTGGTGCAAGGCTGGGGGAGCACAGAGAGACAAGGGAGGTGGGGACTGAAACTGGGGGCTCAGAGGAAAGGACCCTGTCGGGGCCACTCCTGGCACAGCCTCAGCCCCAGGGCCCTGGTGTGGAGGCGCCTGCGGGGGGTGGGTGGGGGGTGGGATTTCTGCTTGGGGGCACGGGACACGGTTTGGGATGTGGGAGTCGCACAGGACTTGTTATGGGCCGTTTAAGAGAGGAAGTGAAGGGGGGGGGGGGGGAAAGGGCGGGGGCTGGATGATTCGGGGGAGCCTGGCACAACCCGGGTGCTGTCCCCGCGGGGCTCCGCAGTGCTGGTTGCGCTCCCGAAGGAGTGGGAAAAGTGTCGGTACCCGCACGGTGCCGGGCTGTCCCGCACGGGGGGGGCGGTGGGTCCGACCCCCGCAGGTCCCGCCGCGGCCGCCAGGGGACGCCACTCCCTGCGCCGAGCGGGTGCGGGGGCACCGTCGGGGCCAGCCGGGCGGTGCGGGGCCGCGGCCCCCGGTCAACGCTTCCCCGGCGCGGGGCCGGGGCGCACCCGATCGTGCTGCCCGGGGGGCTGCGCACCCAGCTGGCGCTGGGCACCGCGGGCCATGCCGTGCCGTGCCGCGCTGGGCTGGGCTGCCCGGGCTGCAGCAGCAGGAACAAGCGGCGCCGTGTGCCCTGAGGCGCTGCCAGCCGCAGCCAGGGCCCCCGCCCGCCCTTGTCCGTGGGGCTCAGGGGGACATGTCCCCTGCGAAGGGAGGGCGGAGGATGCAGCTTGAGCGCAGCATCTCCCAGCCTGGGCATCCTCCCGGCCACAGCTGGCTGCTCCCCAGGGAGACCTGCGCACCCCCGCAGCCAGCCCCAGCGCCCGCACGTGGGGCCGGGGCACACGGAGGGCTCAGGGCGCTGGGGGGCGCTGGGGACACCGCACGCCCGTCCCGGAGCTGAGGGCAGCAGAGCGGAAGGCGGGGGGGAGGTCTGCTGGGAAGAGCTGCTAGAACTCACCAACCCCACGTTTATCCGTGGTGGAGGTGGTGCAGCACCATGAGGGGAGCCCCACTGTGCCCCCAAAGCCTGGACTCATCCTGCATCTGTGTCGCTGCCCCGCACATCGGAAGCCCCGGGTCAGCCCGTGTCTGGCAGGCTCCCAAGAAATCTCTGAGCATCTCCTCCAGCATGTGGCATCTCCCAGTTCACTAGTGCTCCTTGATTTCATAGCCCACAGCAATCTGCTTGGCAAACGACCTCTTGCCGTTTTCATCCTCTGAAATCAGTCAGGGTCCCATGGATATTTAATCCAGGCATCTTATTTTTTCTATAGAAACATATAAAGCTGAGCAGGGTTTGCTCAGGCCATTTGTCCCTGATGTGCTGGTCTGGTTCCGGGGATTACCTGCTCAGTGCATGAACCTGGAAGACCATGGGGTCTTTGTCAAGACACTGAGTTTTGATGGCTGGATGTTTTGCAGGGAACAGGAGCAGGGTTTTGCTGGGACATTTGTCCTTGACTCCCACCTGGCTGGTTTAGGACACCGAAGTCTGTTCCCAGGCTGAGCCACCCCCTGCACTGGTGCCTCTGGAGCTTCTCCCTGGCACAGGAGCACTGGGAGGACACCTGAGCCTCTGCATGGGCGCACCCCAGGGATGCTGGACACGTCCAGAGCTGCTGAAGCTGTGGCCAGTGGCCCTGAGGCTGGCCCAGCTGGCCCCAGAACGTGCAGGAACCCGTGGACACAGGCTGTGGGAAATCCCCTTTCTGCTCTGTTCCTGGGAAAGGTGGGGAGGGCATAGGGGTGTCTCCCAACACCACCAGTTCCCCCGAGCGCAGTAAGCTGGCCCTGTCTGTTTGAGCCCCGTTGGCACCTTGCTGCTCCCTGCAAGCCCAGGGTTGGGGTCCCCAAGGGTGGACCCTCCCACCACCCCCCCACCTGTCCCTGGGCCGGGGGTCAGTGTGAGCCCCTCCCGCTGGTGCCCCCAGACCTGCCGGCTCCCCAGCCCCGGTGCTGCTGCTGCCCCCCAGGGTGTCCCTGCGGCTGGGGCTGCCGCAATGTCCCGCGGGTGTGACGCCCTAGGTGAGCCCCCAGCCGACCCCCTAGGCGAGCCCCAGCTGTGACCTCCCCTCCATGTCATTCCCAGGTGTGACCTCCTCCTGTAGGCCCCCCAGATGTGATTCCCCCTAGGTGTGACCCCCACGTGTGAGACCTCACGTATCCCCCAGCGTGCTCCCCCCGGTGACACCCACCACTTTGGCCTCCCCCTCAGCTGTGTCTTCCCACCGTTCGGTGCCCCCCCCAGTGGTAAGACCCCATGTGCCCCCCCCGCCTTTGTCACCCCAAGATGCGTCCCCTCCGGTACCCCCTCGGGCGATGCCCTCCCCTAGCTCACCCCTCGGGCCCCGGCCCGGCGGGACCCCCCGAGCCCCCCCCCTCCAACCGCTCCGCCCGGCTGCGCGCATGTGCCGCGCTCGCCCCTCCCCGCGGCGGCCGGAGACAGCGGCGGCGGCCGGGCAGGATGAAGGACCGGACCGGGGAGCTGCGCGCCGTGAGTGGGGGGCGCCGGCGGCGGGGGGGGAGGCGGGGGGCGGGCAGCGGCTCTGCCCGTGCTCGGGGCCCGGCCTGCACCTTCGTGGACCTGCCCGGGCCGGGGGCCTCCGTGCCAGGCTGAGCGGGGGGTGCAGCACTCGCGGGGGCGTCGGGGCGGGATGGGGGTCCCCGGGCTGTGACCACCCCCCACCCCCGCCCTCGCAGCGGGCCGCTTCGGTTCCCCCCCGCCCCGGCGCCGGGCGGGCGCTGCCTCAGGGGACTCCATTTTCCCCGGTACCGGGCGACCGGCTGCCCGGGGGGCCGGACCGGCTGAAAGCGATCGCAGCTGGGGCGGGGGGGGGGGGGGGCGTAATTTTTGTTTTTATCCGGAGCAGCGAGGGCAGCGCCCGGCAGGGATGCTGCGGGCGGGGGACGAGCGGCGGGCCCAGGCCGTGCCGTGCCGTGCCGCCTCCCGCCCCGCTCTGCACCCGTTTTGCTTTTTCATCCTCCTGGCTCTGCTGATGTCATCTGGCCTGGGGACAGCCCGGGGCCGCGCAGCCCTTCGGGTGCCGCCTGCCCGCGGGGCCGCTGCCCCCCCGCCGCCCCGGCCCGGTGCTGCCGCTGCGACCGGCCGCCTGGGGCCAGGGGGTCCGAGCGGGGCGGGGGGTCCGAGAGGGGCGGGGGGCAGCATCTGTAGCAGCAGCCAGTCCCAGGGAGCCCGCCGGGCCCGGTGCCCCCGGGCCGCTGCCTCGCCGGTGGGGCTGCGGCAGCCCCTCGGGGACCCCCGCGGGTCGCGGGGCCCTGGCTGGCGGAGAGCTGCGCCGTGCCGTGCCGTGCCGGGTCCCCGCGCTGCCCCCGGGCCCCCCTCCCGCCGTGGGGTGGGGGCGTTTCAGCTCGCGGCGAGGGTCCGGGCTCCGCAGCGTGCGCTGCGGGGGGTGCCCGGCGGGGGAGAGCCTGAAATGCCGGGGTGCTGCTCTTCGTGCCATCACACCAGCGACTGCTTTGCTGCTTTTCCTTATTATTATTATTTTAATTCCTTTGCGATTGGGTCTGCCGAGCCGCCCGGGGGGCGAGCAGGGGTCCAGCCGTGCTGCCTGTGCTGCCTCGCGGGGGAGGGGTGACCTGCAGGAAGTGGAGGGGGCGACCCAGGCGTGGAGCAGGGCTAGCGGGGGCGGGTGGGAGCTGGCCGGACCCCGCAGGGACCGCACCGGGATCCACCAGTTTGGCTCGGTCTGGAAAACGCCAGGCCGGAGCTGGGGGGATGCCAGCAAGGGGCCGAGGGGTGGCTGTCGATGCTGGAGGAGGAAGGGACTATATAAAGAACAGCGGCACCCACCCCCCACCCAGCCGGAGCGCCTGGAAAGCACCCAAACAGGGGGCTCTTTCACCACCAACAGTGCTGTGAAATGGGATTGGAAAATAGGCTTTTTAATAATAATAGTAAAAACCAGCCCCATGAATGTCCTCTTGGCAGCCGGTGCTGGCTGAGAAGCGATGCCGTAGAGTGTTTGAAAATGTCTCCGTTCCTTGAAATATGTCTTAAGAAAAAAAATGTGTTTTCGTCTCGTTCCTGCTGATGATCCTTACTCATCAGCCTAATGCCGAAGGGTGCAGCATCCTCCCCGGGGCTCCCCGCTGCATCTGGGAAGCCCTGGGGATAGAGGTCTGGTTTGGAGCATCCAGATGCCGTGGAGCTGAGCAGGTGCCCACACTGGCAGTGCTGCGGGGAGTGGGGCAGCGCGTGTGGGAAACGTGGATTTACACCCTCGGTGGTGGCAGTCACCCGGGAGGAGTGAGATGCTGCAGTGGATGGGGTATAGGGAGTGTTTGGGCTTGTTTCTGTGCTGCCAGTAGCCAGCCTTATTAACAGCCTGGGCCAGTTTCTTCCCATTTTAATACGGTGTGGAAATTCTGCCAGGGGTGATAAAAAAGAAGAATTAAAAAAACCCAAAAAACCCAAAACCCTGGCGTTATTGGAGCTGAGGCAGGGATGCAGGGCTTTCACTGCTGTGCAGAACAGGAGCTTCATGTCTTAATGGGGTTTTTAAGATGGTACTTGAAATTCAAAATGCTAATCCTGTCTCTTTTTCTGAACCTTCCTGCTCTGGTCATGTTCAAACTCACTTGAGCTTATCTAGTGCCCCGGGGGTGGCACTGCTCCCCCCGCCCCCCCCAGCCTGCTCTGAACCAGGGGCAGGAAATTTTGCTTACAGCTGAAAAATGTCCTCTTGTGGAGGCAGAGCAGCCGAGAGCTGGCTGTGAAGAATGCCCAGAACAAGACCTGCAGAGCTTTGTCCTCAGCTGCTCATGGGTAGGTGCCATAGGTAGCACTTCCTGCCCATCTGAAGCAGGTCCCCTTCCCCAAAACCCCCCAAAGCAGCCCCTCCTTCTGTGGCTGTCGCTCTGCAGTGTTGGTGACAGAGCAGCGACGGGAAAAAATGTACCTGAAAAATAATTTATTTTGCTTTTGGGACGGTCTCTAAGCTGTTTCTCCCTGTGCTCTAGGCACCCAAAATGTCTTTATCTAGGCTCTGCTTGTGTTTTGTCATCCAGAGCTTGAGGAGAGCTGGTGCTGAGGGTGCTGCATTATGAAGAGCCGTCGCTGGAGGAAGAGCCTGAAAGTCTAGTCAGTGGGCAAGGGCTCTGCTGTCCTGGCTGAGCGGGGTGCCATGGCTGGGGTGCTGCGGGGCCAGGACGAGATGGTGTATATGTGCAGGACTGCGAGGGTCCCACGCTGCACCATCCAGCCTGGGAGATGACACCTCAGTTTGGGTGAGATGTTAGGATTTCCAGGGTGTGAGACAGGTCCAAATGGTAAAACAATTATGAATGTGAATGATGTTTTGAGAGATATGGGGAGGAGGTGAGGGAGATGTGCAAGTGTCACAGCATCACAGAGTGGTTTGGGTTGGAAGGGACCTTCAGAGACCACCCGGTCCAACCCCCCTGCTGTGGGCAGGGCCCCCCCCCCCCCCCAGCCCAGGCTGCTCCCAGCCCCGTCCCACCTGGCCCTGAGCCCTGCCAGGGATGGGGCACCCACAGCCGCTCTGGGCAGCCTGTGCCCGTGTCACCACCCCCGCGGTGCAACATTCCTTCCCTCTGTCCAGCCTAACCCCACCGTCATTCAGTTCAAAGCCATTGCCTTGTGCTGGGGACCCCAGAGCTGGAGCAGCGCTGCGGGGGGCTGTGAGGAGAGCGGAGCAGAGGGGGAGCATCCCCTCCCTTGAGCTGCTGGTGATGCAGCCCAGGAGGTGCTTGGCTTTCTGGGCTGCAAGCGCACGTTGCTGGCTGATGTCCCACTTGTCATTGGTATTGCCCCCAGCCCTTCTTCTCAGGGCTGCTTTTCGTCCCTCCCTCCCTCCATGCCTCCTCCAGTCTGTGCAGGTACTGGGGATTGCCCTGACCCAGGTGCAGGACGTTGCACTTGGCCTGGTTGAACTTCATGATGTTTGTGGACCCACTGCTCCAGCCTGTCCAGGACCCCCTGGATGCTGTCCCTTCCGTCCAGCACGTTGAATGCACCAGTCAGCTTGGTGTCACCTGCAAACTTGCTGAGGGTGCACTTTTGTTCCCACGGTCTGGGTTGTTGGTGAAGCTGTTGAGCATGCCATGAAGGGACATCTGGCAGCCCCTGGTCCCAGATGTTTCCAGCAAGACTCAATTCCCTGCACTTGCTCCCCGTTGCTGAAGCAATGAAAGGATGCTGAGGCACTGCAGGCTGCTGTGAATTACCTGCCCGGGCCAGGAGAGAGGAGTTTGAGCGGGTACAGGGGCTGGAGGTGTGCAGTGGGCTGGTGTCTGGGTGGACACAGATGGTTCAGGTCAGGGTTGCTGTTGCTGGTGTAATGGTGTTACCGGCCATTAGGAAGCATGTGGCTGGGTGATTTTGGGAGGATCGGACTCTGCTGTCAGCATTTCTGCCAGTTAGCAGAATTTCCAATAGTTACCCATTTCTGGTAACTGCAGCAGTCGCTGGGCTCTAATTGGGCTGGGAAGGACCATTTATTGGTTGACACATCCTCTCCCTGTTCCCTACTAGACAGCCCTTGCCTGATGTTTTAGCTTGGAATTATGCAATGGAAATGTTCCTTGAGATGCTAGGGTGGACACTGCCCAAATCGTGGATTCAGGCTCTGTGGGGAGAGGTTTGGCAAGGCCACCACACTTGTGGGACAGCGTCCAAGCCTGGCAGGTTTCAGTGCTGGCAGAAGCTCCCCCGGTGTGAGAAAGACCTTCTCCAGATGGGTGACAGGAGAAGGACAGTTTGGTCTGGAGGTCCCCATTTATCCCCCAGCACAGGTCTTATGTGGTGGGACCGATCATCTGTCTAAGACTGGGTGGCTGCAGAGGTGCTCATAAGACTGAAGCCTCAACGGTTGCTTGCAACAAAGCAAGTGTACAGAGTGATGGTCACGTTTCTGGTGACCTTCCCAGGGGTCTAAAGGCTTGCCTCACTCAAATGCATGTTAACTGAGAATAATCCCACCAGGGTTTGAAGAGTTGCTGTCTAGCCAGAACTCTTTGAAGAGTTCATATCTAGCTTTTGTTTCTCATCAAACCTGGTTCTTGGGTAAGGAGCTGTTTCCCAATGCACACAAATGGGAGAGGCATGGGTGCAAAACCAGACCCACTTCTGCACGTCTCCAGTTTGCAGAAATGGTCAGAATGGTTTTGCGGGGCCCTTTCCCCTTATGCCTGTCGCTGCTCTCCAACAGCCATTTCCAGGCGCTTTCTCCAGCCGCGTCCCTGTGTTTGTGCCGTGCCATCGGCTTCCCCAGCCGCCTGAAATCCCCTGCTCCTGCCTGTCTGCCACGTCCCTGCTGCCAGCGCTGCCTCCTGCCCGTGGGAGTTGTGGGGAGGTGTCAGTTAAAAATAAAAGGAGAGAGTAAGTGAGGTCAGCTCCAGGTCCAGCTCGTGGATCCACCCTCCTGTGTCCTGCGGCAGCTGCATCTGCAACGCGGCTCCCCAGGACTTGCAGCCAGACCTTGCTCCATCCCTTCTCGTTAATAATCCTGTGCAGCTCCCACTGGTGATTTCTCTCTCAAGGACACAAATGTGAAGTTGACCAAAGTTGATGTTTACAGCAGGACTTGGGTCTCGTTGGTCTCCATCTGAGTAGTGGGGCTTTTCCGGAGCCACCCCCAATGCAAAAGTCCCCGCTGACCCCAGAGATAGATAGGTTTGCTTATTTAAATGCTGTCTTCCTTTCCTTTTTTAACCCTCTTGGTTTCCGGGCGTGCTTTCGAGCTCTTCTATTCAACCAAAAGGGTCATGTAAATAATTCAGCTTCACTTCTTCCCTTGCCTATCAGAGAGCTGGGGCTGTCACGTGGCAGGTGACAGCTGGTGGCTCTGTATTGCGTGTCCGCAGCCCGCACAGCTGCCGGGTCTGGCTGCAGTCAGTGGGGTGGGCAGTGATGCCAAAAAGCTGATTTTCGGGGGGCTGGAAGGAGCAAAGCTGCTGGGAAGGCTGTGCAGCAGGGCCGCCCTTGGGCTCTGCCTGGCCCCACTGCCTCGCTGCCCTGTGGGTGCATCTCGGCCCGGAGGCTGCTTCGCCTCCTCCCTCCCGTCACAGACAGTAGGAGGGGGTGAGACGTGGCTCATTCCTTGCTCCTTGGGGTCTGCTGGGCCTGTCAGCCAGGCAGAAGGTAATGGAGGTGGTGAGGGTGAGCCTGCAGTGCCTGCCTTGCACGCTCCCTGTCTCAACGCTTTGCCCCCCCGGCAGCTGCGGTCCCTCTGTGGCAGGTCCCGGCACACAGCGCACACCCACCCAAGCAGGGCAAGCCAAAGGAAGCTTAAAATTGGGAAGGCTCTCTGATGTGCTTTGAACACGGTGGGATGCAAAGCCCAGCCTCTGGCTTGGCCCTGGATGGTGTTTCATGCCCTCACTCTGGGAGAAGACTGGGGTCTGCACCCTGCGGGGGGGTGGCCTGTTGGATGGGGGGCTCAGCCCCCTCTGGCACCAGCCTCAGAGCGGGTCGCTGAGCACTGGGGTCCCTTGGTGTCTGCTGGAGATGTCAAGGTCTGGTGTGGTGGGGGCTTGGTGGTGCCACTGAAGTCAACCTGAATGCAGAAGTACCGTTTGCCTCCTGACACCCAGTGCGGTGCCGTGGACATCGAGGAGCAATGAGACGTTGCATTTGGAAGCCGCGAATGCTGGCTGCGCACTGGGTATCTAAAAGGGCTCCAGCCAAAGGGGTTTAGACTAGTGCCTGTTGTTTTAATTGCAAGTGTCTGTGTCTTTGTGCAAGCTGCTCAGAAGCTATACAAATGTTTGTTTTGCTATGTATCTCCCTGTTAACAAGATTTCTCAGGAAATATGCAAAATTATCACTACAGGCAGAACATGTACAGTAAGGCTCATTAAGCTAAGTACTGTGATAAATTGCTACTTCCAGAAAATTATGTATATTAGCAGAAAGGAGGAGAGTGAGCCCAAGTGGAAGATGTGGGAAGACAGAGTGTGCAGTCACATCCTGGCTGCGGGTGGCTGGCGGGTGACCTGAGCAAACCCACGGCAGGGGACAGCTGAATGTCCTTGGACCATGGCATCCGCAGGATTAGCTTAGAGGAGATGCATGGGGAGGGGAAGGCAAGCAGAGAAGAATGATGTGGGAAACAGAAACAGAGCGATGCTGTGTCAGGACCAGGCAAGGTATAAAGCCAAGGGGACAGTCTTAGAAAAAACATAAAACGAGGCAACTCTGGAAGCACAAGGATTACAGAGTTTTGCTGAGCTGGAGGAGGGGAGAGAGGGCAGGGGTGATGTGCCACAGGCTGTCTGCGTCTCAGCCTTCCACGGACAGCAGCAGGACTGGTGTCTGAAATGTGGGTGCTGCCTTGCCCCCCCAAACGGAGGAGCAGACCGACAGCTGTGAGCAGAGGACAGGTTGTGGTGTGTCGTGGACTCAGAGTGGTTTGGGTTGGAAGGGACCTTCAGAGACCACCTGGTCCAACCCCCCTGCCATGGCAGGGCCCCCTCCCCCCAGCCCAGGCTGCTCCCAGCCCCGTCCCACCTGGCCCTGAGCCCTGCCAGGGATGGGGCACCCACAGCCGCTCTGGGCAGCCTGTGCCCGTGTCACCACCCCCGCGGTGCAACATTCCTTCCCTCTGTCCAGCCTAACTCCACCGTCATTCAGTTCAAAGCCGCTGCCTTGTGCTGGGGACCCCAGAGCTGGAGCAGCGCTGCGGGGGGCTGTGAGGAGAGCGGAGCAGGGGGGGAGCATCCCCTCCCTTGAGCTGCTGCTGATGCTGCTGGGGACGCAGCCTGTATGTCTTTTAGCCTGTTGTAGCGAAGTTGCTTGTTGCTGCTGCCATTGGAGAGCTGTTGCAGGACCACAGTCATGGAATCGTTGAATGGTTTGCATTGGAAAGGACCTTCAAAGATCATCTAGTCCAACCCCACTGCCGTGGGCAGGCACATTTTCCACTAGATCAGCTCCTGACTGGGTAGAAAAATTCCAGATCTCCTGCCCAAAATTATCTGTGTGTGTTTGTTCTTAGACCAGTGTTCTCCTGCTGATGGATGAGGTTCCTCCTCCCTGCTGCTGCTCCTCTGGTGTCCGCTGGCAGCTTAGCACTCACCGTCGGGTGCAGGGGACAAGCCTGGGCTGCACTTTGCCAACATCTGCTGCAAGATGGGGCTGAGCTTTCGGTTATTAGTATTTTCTAGTGGATGCTTACGGACCTGGGTTTCTTTTCATGGGAGCTAACTAAAAAATAATTAAAAGTAAAATCTTCTGCCCGCGTTGTTGCGCGAGTTCTCAGCAGCTCGCTGCCAGCCGTGGCTGCTTCCTGCCACACAGCACTTCTGCTGTGGTGTCTGCTGCAGGTTTTCTGGTGGTGTCTTCCTTTCTCTGTCATTGCATTCAGATCTTCCATCAAGTCCTGTCAGTCTTTGGGTTTGTGGTTTATGAAACGACTGTTTGTTTTGGTTTTGCAGAAGACATTTGCCTTCTGGTGGGCCTGGTGTCTCACCTCGGTGGTGAGGTTCCTTTATGTGACCTAGGCAAGAACACCAAAGAAATGTCATCCCCGTGTTTGAGCAGTCATGACTATTTGAGCAACCTGGTCTAGTGGGAGATGTCCCTGCCTGTGGCAGGGGTCTTGGACTGGAGGATCTTTGAAGGTCCCTTCCAAACCGACATGTTCCGTGAGTGTCTGTCTGTAGGCAGTGCAGTCTGACATGAAGGATAACCATTTTACTGACTGCCTTGATTTTCACGTACTTGTAACACGGGCCAGTGGGAGCTGCAGTGCCACCTGCGTCACCTCCTCTGCCTGAGGCTTTCCTTCTCTTTTCACTAGCAGCTTCCCAGTACAGACCTCATGGTCACTGGTGAGCATCACCAGGGTTTGTTGTTGATCACAGAGCACTCAGACACCCAAAGCATGGTGGTGATCCTGGCAGAAACCTCTCCACTTGCTGACCCTGGTGAATATGCAGTGGGATGGAGAGGAGGGATGAGTGCCATGGCTGCATGTGCTTCTGCTGCGCGTGTGAAGCTCTGGTCCACACAATAAGCATAACGAGGATGATGCCACTGTCAGAAGGATGTTAAGAAATTAATTTCAGATAAATTAGGTTTGTCTACTGTTTTTCACCCAAATTATTCTTTAGCCACGATTGCAAATTTGTAAAGTATTGACTGTAAAGTATCGATGCCTTTCGGGTAGATCATAGTACTGTCCTTGTTCTAGAGCCGCAGGATGAGGTCCGTGAGCTCAGCTTTTTGCCCACTGCAGTATGGTGGCACCTCTGCCACCTCTGACATTTGTTCTTAGTCGTTAAGTGGATTTTTACGTGCTTGCCTCTAAAACAGAGCTTGAGAGTTGACCATGGCTCTGACAAAAAGGTTGGGCTTTGTGCCAAAGGCCAGTATCGTAATTCTGCAGTGATGGAAACCAACACCTAAGGACAAAACTCTCGGAAATCTTGCTCTCCCTTGCACCGCTACTGTTGGAAATTAGAAACGCCTACTGACTCATGTGGATTTCATGCTAAAGTCATTGTGCCTTGAACCTTTGTTCATCAAGAAGTTGTTAGTGGGAAGTATGGGCTGGGTTTGGTGAATATTGGAGTTGGACATAGCTGAGTTGAGGCCTGTGTGCTATAAAATACGCAGTTTATTCTGCTGCATAGCTGTACTATATATATAGTCTACAAAAAATGCTAGGACTGAGGCTGTAGGTAATTCAAGCCGTGGTCTCAGGTGGTTCAGCTCCCCAGGGTTCTCACAGGGGCTGATCCTCTGGCTGTCCTCATCCTCAGCCTTGACACCACCTTCCTGAAAACCCTCTGGAGCAGGACTTTGGCCTCTGGGCTCCTGAGGAAAGACTTGGTTTGGTTGCTGCAAAATGCTCACGCAAGCCCTGAGGTGTGAAGGATCAAAGGAGACTCCCAGGATGAGGGTGGTGATAGTTGGCTGGGTAGGAGACCCATGGGTGCTTTGGACCTTGCTCGTGTGAAGCTTCAGCAGCAGAGCCACAGCGAGCTGCTCTTCTGCTGCCGAGCATCGCAGTGCTGGGCTGGGGTGTTTCCAAGGATCTGGGCATCTGTGTGCTTTAATACGTGTCCTGTAGGCTTTTTAAGATGGCAGAGAAGAGATCACAGCGCAGTTTGCTGCTGAGTTATTCTGACCTCGTCCTTCTCGGTAGTGTGTGCAGCTGCCTGCCGGAGCCGTGGGAAGGACCTGCCGCAGGAGCCCTGATGTGCTGATGGCAATACCCTGGCTCGTGGATTTGGACAGGGGAAACAGGGCGACTGGTGTTGGACCATGTGCCACTCCATGTGGGGACGAAGTCCTGGCCGTGACGCGCTGCTACTCAGAGAGCATCCCCCCACAGAGCAGCCTTGTGTTGTGCGTCCCATGAG
The DNA here is from genome assembly GCF_015220075.1 of Falco rusticolus. Lineage (NCBI taxonomy): Eukaryota > Metazoa > Chordata > Aves > Falconiformes > Falconidae > Falco > Falco rusticolus. Next base: position 25,941,931 of record NC_051187.1, on the reverse strand, counting down.
GTGCTTTGGTTTTGGTGCAGAAAGGTGGGTCATTTTGTAAGGAGAGCCAAGCCCAGATGGCTGAAATTTCTCAGGCTGGGTAGGTCAGTGTGTGTGTGGTCCAGTAAATAAAAAACCCAACAGATTCAGCCTGGAAGAGAGGTCCGCAAGCAGCATCCTGCACCAATTAGAGCTGAAGCCTTTTTTTTGCTTAACTTAATGGTCCCTGAAAGGGGGGGTAGCAGCTGTCGTGGCTTTTTCCTTTTGTTGTGCTTTTGTGAAGCTTTCCTTATCTCTGGTGGGGATGGGAGGCAGCAGGACGGCTCAGCCCTGAGTGGAGGCAGGGCTGGGGCTCTGCCTGCTGCCTGTTCGTGCACGCGGGCCAGGGATGGCCACCGGCAGGGCTCGGTCGGTGGAGGGATGTCAGGGGGTCAGCACAGTCCCCTGGGATGCAGAAGTGCCCAGCGGCAGCCGGGCACGTTGCTCCTGTGCTCTGGTATGGCTCTGCTGCCTGTACCAGCGCCGCAGACGCATCTGAACATGGTCAAATTAATCTGCAACGCTAACAGAAGAGGGCAGGAGCTAAAGCCTGCGTGTAGCTACTGCTGAGATAATAGCGACCTCATTGTGCCTGGCTGCAGCTTGCCCTGCCTGCTGCCTCTTGCTTTTCAGGGGAGAACAGGCTTCCAGTCCTTTTGGTTAGTTTGTGCTCTTCTGCCATCTTCCAGCAAGTGCCTGCGGAGGGAACGGGGCTGGTTTAAACCAAAGGGATGAAATCTGCTTTGTAATGAGTTTATTAGTGGCGTCCTTGTTGCAAAACTCGCAGAGCTAGGATGCTCTGGGGTTCTGGACCATCTTCCCATCCACTGCTCTGCTTTGCAGCTCGGCTCTGCCTCAGGCTCCTCTTGGCATTTTGGCCCTTGTGGAGGGGCACCTTTAACCCTGTGAGGTGAACACTGAATCCTTTAACGCTGAAGGAGCTCTGGCAGACCTGCCCTCCCCATCCCACTCCCTGCACTCAGCAGCACTGGGAGGCATCGGTGAGGCAGCGGCTCCCAGAGCCATCCCTGCTGCTGGCACGCTGCCTGCGGTGCTGCCTGCTGCTTGGCCTCTGGTGGGCTGGAGAAATAAAAAATGCTGCGAAAGAAGGGTTATCTTCACCTACCCTATGTGGGAGGCAGAAGCCCAGAGACCCCGGGTCCCCAGCGCTGCCCGAAAGTGCCCAAGGCAGGAGCAGGTGTTGAGGGAGGCTGATCAAAACCCTCCTGCCCTTCTGCTCCAGATGTGCCAGTGGCACAGGACCCACATGTCAGTGATGCAGGCAGCGATCAGCACTGCTACAGTACCTATACACATAAAGGGGGCAATGCCCCAGACCCACCAAGGCTTCAGAGCAGTGGAGCTGCTTGCTGGCTGCTTGTGTTAATTAACTTGGGCTCATTGCCTGCTGTAAGCCGTTTTCAGAGCTAGTCTCACCTGAGGCACGTAGACTTGCAGTGCTTTGCTGTGGCTCTGTTTCCTCTTGCTCCGTGAGGAGTCTTGGGGCAGCTTTTGCTGCCTGAGGTTGCAGCATGTCGAATGCGCCCAGTGGGTGCAGAGATAGCTGGGTGCCTGTTTCGGCAGCTGAGAAGCACCAGGAGGATGGCGTGCCCGTCGTTCCTGCATGGTGTCGGGAGTGCATGCTCCTCGCCTGTTGCTGGCAGGCAAGCCTGGGCTTTTGGGAGCTGTGAATTGTTTGCTGCTTGTGTTGAGCAGCACCAGCAGGTAGCTCTGACCTAGACCTGAGGTTTCCATGTGGCTTTGAAAGCCTGGGATGCTCACGACTGGGATGTGTGAAGCCAAAACGCTGTTGGGTGGGTGGACACTAGGTTTTCTTAGGAAAGGTATTTTGGTTTCATTTCTACTTCGGCAGCAGTGTATGGGAAGACACTTCAAGCCTGGGGCGAGAGTGCCTGTGAGGGCTGGCAGTGTGCCTGGTCCAAGCCTCAGCGTGGAGGGAGATGCTGGGAGGAGGTGACCCTTCAGTGCCTTGCATCCCAGGGGGCTGTGCCTGCCTGTGGGCATCTTCTCCCCCTGGAGTCCTGGTTAGCCCCTTAGCTAATGCTGCTGCTGCCTCCCTTGTGCGGGGGTGTCAGGTCAGGGGTGGTAGGGCCAGGCGATCCGCCTGACGCTGTGTGTTGGGACACGCTGTGTGTTGGGAAGCGGTGTGGCAGGGAGGGTATTTCCAGTGACGTGGGTTGGACAGATGGTGCCCTTCTCCAACCCAGAGTGACATGTGCCCTCCTGACCAGCAGGCTCCATCCTTCTCATTTCCTCTTTGCTGGGCTTCCAGCTGGGTTTTTGTGCTGCTCTCCCCGCACACAGCAGGGCAGTGCCGCGTTCAGTGCCTGCCCTAAATAACCATTGCCCTGGCTGTGCATCAGCGCTCTGTTGTGCCTGGGGGGCAAGCTGCCCTGAAAATAGAAGTGCCTCCAACAAGGCTGTGTGTGGCTTTGGCAGAAACCCTCTCCCTGGGTGGTGGGTTGCCTTCCTCCAGGATTTCTGGGTCCAACAAACGGCAGGGTCCGATGGGCGGCAGTGGTGGGACCAAGCAGTGGTGTGGCATCCTGCATGCAATGAGCCAGGACCATTTTGCATGTGGAAGGGACAGACAAGAGGTGACAAAGAGATGGGCATCTCCGTGGGTGGCATGCTAACCTGCTGCCTTTCCTCTGCTGCCAGTACTCTCTGGCCTGCCTGGTCATGGGACAAGCCTGCATTTAAAATTAATGACAAGGAATGCTTTCCTCACAGGCTTGAAAAAGAGGCTCAGAATTCCTGAATATTAAGATCCTGCCAGAATGAAGGCAAGAAAAGCTGCTGTAGGCTTGGGGGAAGTTGTGATGGAGGTGCCTTTTTCCTGTGCAGGGCTGCAGAGGCTCCCTGGTGCTTACCATAGTTGATCTCCCTGGGAGGGGGCTTTCATAGCATCACAGAATGGTTTGGGTTGGAAGGGACCTTCAAAGATCATCCAGTCCAACTGTTACCGAAATCTCGGAATGAAGAACTTATCGACGCCAATGTGATGTAGATAAGCAGACACTTCTTTATTGACGGCCGGGTGCGTGAGCGAGTCCTCTCACGATCAACGCACACCAAGTCTCAAAATCGGACACCATATATAGAACTTATTCATACATATTCATTAAGTATTCATGCATAATCATAATATTTCCCATAAATCATGTACATATTCTCCTCCTATATCTGATTCTGCGCAGTAATGCTTAGAAAGGTCTAAAATGGGTCTGGGGTACGATTTGGGTAGGTGGTATATGAGTCGGTGGTCGCGATCTCCCCCTGCCGGAATTACCTTTTACTAAAGTTCACGGTTTCTTGGCAGGTAACCACAAGCTATTCCAGTCGACTCTCCCCAGTTTCCATTCATCTCATATTCTGACATTTCAATACACTTTCTACATACAGAAGACTGGTCAAATACAAAGAAACCTTTCAAACCCTAAATTTATTACCTAAGTTTTAACAATGATTCTAGCCCATTCTTCTAGCCTTGGTACGGGATGTACAGAGGATCTCATAGCAGCTTTTACTGTGCAACTATAAGTTTCATTAAAATATATTTCTTATCCTTCTATATTTCTATTTTATAAAATAATTTTATAAAATCAAATAATCAATCAAATAAAGTCAATCAATCTTAACTTATTAGCAAATCTGTAACACAACCTCTTGCCATAGGCAGGGCCCCCTCCCCCCAGCCCAGGCTGCCCAAAGCCCCGTCCCACCTGGCCCTGACCCCTGCCAGGGATGGGGCACCCACAGCCACTCTGGGCAGCCTGTGCCCGTGTCACCACCCATGTGGTGCAACATTCCTTCCCTCTGTCCAGCCTAACCCCACCGTCATTCAGTTCAAAGCCATTGCCTTGTGCTGGGGACCCCAGAGCTGGAGCAGCGCTGCGGGGGGCTGTGAGGAGAGCGGAGCAGAGGGGGAGCATCCCCTCCCTTGAGCTGCTGGTGATGCAGCCCAGGAGGTGCTTGGCTTTCTGGGCTGCAAGCGCACGTTGCTGGCTGATGTCCCATTTGTCACCCACCGGTCTGTCCCAGTCCTTCTCCTCAGGGCTGCTTTTCACCCCTTTTCCTTTGATCCCTTTCTGTAGATGATCATCCTGCTGGGTGCATGGCAGCGTGGTCCAGGGCTGCAGGCAGGTACTGTCCCCTGTGTCCCCTGGCAGAGCTGCTCTGCACACAGAGCCCCGCAGGCTGTCTGCCCTCACCGGGGCTGCAGTGCTGCCCTGACCCCCACCAGCCCCTGCGCTGTGGGGTGTGCCTCCAGGCAGGGTGATGTGCGGGGCCTCGTGCCCTGAGGTGCAGGATGAGCCAGTCTGTCTGTGGCAGGTGCTGGGGATGGGTCGGGTGGTGGGAGGATAAGCTTCATGACATGGTGCTGGAGTCAGCAGGGCTGGAAGGAGCACAGGAGTGGTACGGTTGGTGCAGGAGGTCAACTGGAAAAACAGCCTCATTTCCTCTGAGAAACCTCCCCAAAATGCAGCTCACCATCCAGCAGCCTAATCATTGCTCTGAGCTAATGAAGAAGACACTCACCACTGAAATCCCACCTGTGGAGACCATTGCTTGTGGGGGCTGTCAGGGATGTCCTTGTTGCTGATATGAAGAGGCTGGGCAGGGTGGTGGGAAGGAGGATGCCGTGACCTGGCAGCTTGTGTGTCCAGAGTGGCATTTGCTTTGGTGGCTGCATCTTCCATCACTCGCAACGTGTGTCCCCAGGCTCTGTTGGCTTTATGTATTTCTGAGATCCTTGGAGCCGGGTGTAGGTGGGAGTTTGTGACCGCGTGCGCCATTCGGGATAATGCCAGCGTAAGGCAGGCAGAAACTGTGCCTGTTTGTGTGTGCTGGCAAAATGTCCCTCACTCTGTGCAGGAGTTAAGGGTGTTGTAAGATGGGGTACCACCCATCTTAACTGAAGGCAGTTGATGCTTAAAATCAAGCATGGCACAAACCAAGTGTGATTTCTAGTGGCATGTAAACTGAAATGCAAACGTGAATGGTAGCTACATCCATGTAGCAGGCATTCATCCATGTAGGCATCCTTCCTAGCTTTAGATGATGCTTTTTAACCTTGGTGGTGTGTCTTCTTGCTCACAGGCTGTGGGTGCTGGGGAAGCACCTGTGGTGCTCTGGGAGTAATGGAGGAGCTGTAGGCATTGCTCTGGGTTCATTTGTAGACCCCAAGTGGACCTTTGCTTACAGCCAGTGGTGACTGTGCTGGTGCAGCCAGGCTGGCTCGCAGGCTGAACGAGTGACACAGCACTGGAGCTGGGGCTTGAGGGCAACCGCCGTTGTTTTGCTAAGATGGGTTTGAGTGAGGTTGGAGCAGCAGTGGCAGGGGACAGGGAGGAGGAGAGGGTGCAGGTCCCTCCAGCCTCGCTGCCTGGTGGCATCGAGGTGCAGGAGGCGTGTAACAGAGCCCATGGCCATATCCTGGCCCTGAGGCCGTGTGGCTGGTGTTGGACTTGACTGTGCACCCAGCTGTGTGCTAAGCCTGAGTCGTGCTCTGGCTCTCGGTGTGACCGTTGGTGGGGAGTGGGAGAGGCTCGTGTGGACCTGGTGTGAGAGCAAAGTGCCGAATTTGGAGGCAGAAGGCTTCAGGGAAGAAGCTGGGTCCTGCCTGATGCAAAGGGCATTGCCTTCTGCAGGGAGTGTACGGCTCCCTGGCCGGTGTCCGAAACAGCATGGCCAGCAGGGCCGGGGCAGGGATCATCCCAGTCTGGAGGCTGCAACCTGAATCCTGGGTTCAGTTTTGGGCCCCTCACTACCAGAAGGACGTAGGGGCACCGACCTCGCTCCCGCTCCGTACTCCCAGCACAGCAGTGTGCTTTTAGCAATGCAGGGAAGAGATCCAAGTCAAAGCAAGAGAAGGCTCTAGGTGCTCATCCTCAGGTTGATCTCACCCAGCTCCATCAAAATCTAAATGCACCGACCTGTTCCCAGGCTGGTGGCTTCTGCCATGTCCCAGCCTCGCTGTGCAGGCACCTCCCACCACTGACCCCTGGTGTGGGTGCCCAGTTGGGGCCAAAATGGCCAGATTCTGAGTTCCCAGCTTCAGGGAACATTTAGTCTTTGTGCCCACAGAGTGGTGGGGTAGGGACAGCAGCGCATCTGTTTTTCCTTGGCAGGGTGAGATTTTTACTTGGATCATGGTAGCCTTCCAATCTCAAGGTCTTTGGATAAGCATTTTGTGAAGTCGTTACCAAAGCAAAGGGTGCCATGAGGGTGGCAAGGCTGAGATCTCCCCTGGGTGACCACCCAAATCAGTCACCCTAGGCTGAAAAGACAGTTTTAGGGGGAAGGATAGGTATTGCACCTGGCTTATTTCAAGGCAAGACTCTGCAGACTGCATTGGCTAGCTCCCTGCAAAGGGGCCGCAGGGTGATGTGTAACCATCTGCAAAATGTGGGACAATTATGAGATGAGCAGAGACAGTCCTCTCTCTTAAATCTTCTCCATTCCACTGGATCATTCTCTCTAGTGGACTTGGAGTAAGGAAAAACTTTTCCACCCCATTGATTTTCCATTTCCCTCCATCATGCATCTGCTTTGGATAATAATCTTTTAAATGTCTGCGTATACAGAGGACTGTAATTTTTCTTTCCCCTGCAAGCTTACATCCTCTGCCTCACTGGGACAGGAGGTGTTTTTATCTCTGGTGACAATGACACACATGCTCCTGCAGACAAAGACAACCCTTCATTTGCCTGCTGTGGCTTTACTAGTTCTGTTGTATTTTCTGTTCTCTCCCATCTTTCCTGCACTCCACAGCATCCCTCGTGCTTTCCCATCGCAGCATCCTTTCTGTTTCTCATTACTGCTGCTTGCAGAGCTGTTGTGCTTACTACGCACAGCTGAGGATCGTTCATAAAGTTCCCTCCTCCAGCTCTCTGTAAACGCATAGGTGTTATAAATCTTACTCTGTGCTTGCCAGGGGAGGCCATGCAGTGTGGCAGCTGGCTGCAGTCGTGTTTTGCGTCGTGCCCTTATTGCTGGAGCTGGCAGTCCTCGGCTCCCTCGCTGTCTCTAGTGCTCTGGTGTGGCAGCACCTGGGGCATCCTGTGCTCTGGCTGGCATTTGCCCCAGCTCCTGGGAGCAAGTGAGCAAAGGAGAAGGGGAAGATGCCCCTGAAGAGCTCCTGAAATGGAGCCGCAAACTTAGCAGGGAGCACTTGTTGATGCCTCTCTCTGTGTCGTTGCAGGCAAAGGACAGTGACGACGATGATGAAGTCACTGTCAGTGTGGATCGGGACCGCTTCATGGATGAGTTCTTTGAGCAGGTGAGACATTTGTTTCTCCATTGCAGCTTTAAAGCTAGTTCAGACCTTTCTGTTAGCGCTGGAGCAGGTTGTGGGGCTGCAGTACAGGCTCCCACTGTGGGTGGGGAGCAGCAGGTGAGGTGGAGATGGGGGTCCTGCCCTGGCTGATGCTGCTTAGCTGATGCTCAGGGTCCTTGGGGATTATGCTCAGATGACTGATGAGTAGGAACCAGGCTTCCACGCAGGCCTGAGGCTGTCCTGGTCTTACCTGGCCCTATGGATGCTTTGCTGCTCCACCTGCTGCTCCAGAAACCAGTGGCACAGCTGGGCCGGGTGGCCAGTCAGTGGGAGCAGGTGAGCCTTGCAGCCTGCCTGCCTGCAGCCTGCCTGCCTCCAGCCTGCTGCTCAACTGGACCAGCTCTCAAACCTCTTCTGAAAGCACCTCTGTGGAGCAGAAGTTTCTGCATGGGATTGATTTAATTTTGTGCCTCTCGTTACCAAACAAGAGGTTGTCTTCTGGCATGTGGGTGGCTGTAAGATCTGCGCGTGGATTTTTAGCACACCCTTAGCATGGCATGTGTGTAGGGGGTGTTAAAATGTATCTGTGCAGGCAATGGAACGGGGAAGGAAAAAAATCTCATGTGCAGATGGAGGAAGATGAGCAAAGTGTGGTGTGAGTTGAAGGAGAAGACAGAGCTAGAGAGTGGGCATCCTGGCAGGCAGAGGGCACAAGCAGAGGTTCCCCCTCAGGGATGCTGGTGTGCCTTCTTGTAGTCCAGAAGGTCTCTCACAGCACAGGGGACCTAGCTTCTTGTCCGTCTCCACAGGTGGAAGAAATTCGAGGGTTCATCGATAAAATTTCGGAGAATGTGGAGGAAGTGAAGAGGAAGCACAGTGCCATTCTTGCTTCGCCCAACCCTGATGAGAGTGAGTGAGCCATGATCTCCCTGTGTCCCCGTGGGCACGTGGCTGGGCTGGGCTGCTTGTGGGGTGGACAGGTCGGGCTGAAATCCCCTTGTCTTCAGGTGACCATGGCTGGAAAGCTACAAGCTGCTGAGGTGGCTGATGGCTGGGGCGAGGGAGGGCTGGGACCTGCATGGGAAGGAGGTGGAGGGTTGAGTGATGGCTTTCTGACTTTGAGAGGTGGTGAGAGTCCAATGAGGCTGCTGGAGGAGAATTCCTGAAGGATGGGGCAATGTGGAGGCTGAAAAGAGCAAATGGCTGGTTTGATGCTGGTTGGTTGTTGTCTTGCCCTGGGCTGTGTGGGTTGGGCACGTGGATGAGGCAGCACTTGCAGAGCTGGCTGAGCATTGCCTGCTTGGCACAGAAATGGTGCAGCTCTTCTCTGAGCCCTCAGAGTGCACTTGTGATCCTGCCCTCTCTGTCCTGAAGGACATTTTGTGGTGGCTGGCCAAAGAGTCTGTAGCTTTCAGACCTTAGTGATCAATCGCTGTTTCTTTCCCCGTCTTGTGTTTCTAAGAAAAGGTTTGTTGCCAGGATCAGAAGTTAAGGATTGCAGCACCCAGGAGGTGGCAACGTTTGAGAGTCTGTGGGATCCAACAAGGTTAGAGCTGTGGGTGATGAGTTCCCCTGTCCCCAGGTGGAGCAGTGCATCTCCCAGGGGAGCCAGAGGAGCTGGCACTGGCAGAGCACCTGGGGCTGGTGGGGTCAGCTGGGCTTCCCGAGGGCAGAGGTTTTCCAGCTTTGCTGTCTGCAAACTCCTCGTTGGGGAGCAGGTGGGACCCGAGCTGTGCAGGGGAGAGCAGGGCTGAGCACAGCCGGGTGGAGATGCTTACCAGTGGGGATGGACCAGGGGTCTGTGGCTGCATCAGGACCGACCACACGAGATGGCTCCAAGCTGTTGGTAGCCGTTGTCGTCAGCAAAGGCGTTGCTTTCGTGGGCCAGTGAGCGATTGCTGAACGCTGCTTGTGCCCTCCCAGCTGCAGTAGCCCTGATGCAAAGGTGTGCGTAGGGGGTTGGAAGGCTAAGACCAGGTCTCTGTCTTGTCATCTCCCCTCCTCCTATCCACTTCTCATCATTTGCCCAGTGCAATTTCACATCTGCTTGTATCCAACTGTGAATTGTTTCTAGAGGTCCCAGGAGGCTGTATGTACACACATTTTCTTGTGCCCAGCCCTGTGTCAAATCAATAGGTATTGCTAATTGCTTGGAAGAACGTGGCCCTTATTAAATTGTCTCATGCTCCCCTCTCCTGGCAGCTGCTCCTCAGCTAAAATTTATTTGGCCAAGCCTGGAATTGAGGGATTTTCTCAAGGGAATTCACATGTCTCAGACTGTTGTTCAATCATCCTCCAGGCTCTTTTGGTCAGTGCTTGCACTGTGAGATTTTGCAGTGTTTCTGTTTGGGTGTTTTCAGGGAAGAGCGGTCATTGCCTTCCTGCTGGCTGCTGGGCTCATACAGCGTGTGTCGGGACAGTGTCCGCTCAGGGCTCAGCCAGAGCTCAGGCTGCAAAGGGCACTTGTGGCCTAAAAGCATAATAATCTATTTAAAAGTCTTAGATGTGCAATGAACAAAATATGGTGACGTTGATGTGCCTTCCAGAAGCATCCAGGATGTTGGGAGTGCTTTTGGTTTTCTTTTACAGTGTTACTTTGCTTTAGTATTGCAGAAGATCCAGTTTATAATGCCAAAAATTGATTGGGCAGTGAGAGCAGGGCCCACATCTTCTTTAGGAATTAGTGTTTTGTAATACTGTGGTGTGTCCAGGAGGTGCGGTGGGTCTGATCAGATGCTCAACGGTAGATAGGCTCACAGAGTGGTGTGGGTTGGAAGGACCTTGAGAGACCACCCGGTCCAACCCCCCTGCTGTGGGCAGGGCCCCCCCCCCCAGCCCAGGCTGCTCCCAGCCCCGTCCCACCTGGCCCTGAGCCCTGCCAGGGATGGGGCACCCACAGCCGCTCTGGGCAGCCTGTGCCCGTGTCACCACCCGCGTGGTGCAACATTCCTTCCCTCTGTCCAGCCTAAACCTACTCTCTTCCAGTTCAAAGCCATTGCCTTGTGCTGGGGACCCCAGAGCTGGAGCAGCGCTGCGGGGGGCTGTGAGGAGAGCGGAGCAGAGGGGGAGCATCCCCTCCCTTGAGCTGCTGGTGATGCAGCCCAGGAGGTGCTTGGCTTTCTGGGCTGCAAGTGCGCATTGCTGGCTGATGTCCCACTTGTCACTCATTGGTGTCGCCCCCAGTCTTTCTCCTCAGGGCTGCTCTCCGTCCGTCCATCCATCCATCCGTCCATCCATCCATCCACACACCCACCCCTGCTCCCCAGTCTGTGCTTTGTGTGTGAGCTGGATTTACCCACCTGCCCGGTGGAGGTGCTGGGCTTGGCCCATGTCATACAGAAGGGCTTATTCCTCCTCTCCCCTCCCTTCCTGCTGATCCCTCTTCTGGCTGCACAGACTGTTCTCGACTCCAAGTTGCCGCTACTGCCTGGGCTTATTTTGGCGCCTGGTGGGTGGGCAGCTGGCTGGCTTTGCCATCTTGCCGGCGTGGTGGCAGCCCCCTGCCTGCACCTTGCAGCTCTGGTGGGCTCCCGCCCGGCTTTGGGGGGACGGGGAGAGTCTCCCCACTGAGTGGCTCCATGCTGCAAGTTGGGCAGCATCAAGCTGAGGCTTGGGTGGGCTTGGAGCAGCCAAGGGGCTGCATTGCTGCTTGGGTCAGGGCTGTCGTTGCTGCTGCTCCTGATCTGAGTCACAGCTCCTGATAACCTGTTCCTAAAATCCTTCCCGGTGAGCTGTCGCATCTGTTGTCGCTTCTGGCGCTTGAAGCAGGCTGTTTGTCCTTGGTCCTTGGTCTGGGCCGCTTCCCAGAGGAGGTGGCTTTGAGTGGCAAGTTGCCAGCTAGAGAGGAATGAAATGATGTTGGTTTTTTGGTTGTGGTTTTTTTGTTGGTTTTTTGTTTTTTGTTTTTTTCCCTGGAGCGGTTGGGAAGGACTTCTCTGCCATTGGTCTTCTCTGTGCATCGCATCCCTCCCCATGGCCATGCTCCTCGTCTCCTCGTCACTGCGTTATGTAATGGATGCTGTTTGCTGAATGAATTGCCTCTGGGAACATAAATCTTCAAATCTGTAGTCGTGTCTTTCAGCCTGTCAGCTTGGTCCATCTCCACAGGCTTTGGCAGACCCAGCAGGTATTTCAAACCTGGAAGCAGGTCCATTACGGCTCTGCACCAGGCCAGAAGGGGAGGTTCAGCTCTGTGTACACTTGACCTCCAGTTTCATAATTTAAGCTGTGCAGACTCGAGGTGGTGGCTGTGGACACCAGGGCACAGGTCCTGGGTGACACTGCTCAGGCTCTCTGTTGGAAGAGATTTGCGTTATCTGCAGAGTGGCCTCTGTAATTCCTAGCAGACCATCTCCTGGCAGAGAGACGTGCCAGGTGGTCAAGGAGACAAATCATAGCTGCTCACCTCTGTCTAATGCATTGAAGCAACAGTGGCTCGTGCCAAAAAGGCAATTTGGAGTTGCCTTGGTGCCTGGGCTCTGGCTGGACACCTCTGAGCAGGCTCTGTGCTCTCGTGTAAGCATAACCTGGCTGCTCACCAGGTCCCTTTGGTAGCTGTCATGGCTGGAAGCCCACTTCGTTCAGAGGAGATGCTGCTCAGGCACTGCTGGGAGGGAGGGAGGCTGCAGCTGTTCCTGCTGGAGCTGCCCTCCTCGGGCACTGGTTTTCTAGGGGTAAGTTACCCCTGGTGCGTGGTCCCACCAGGGCAGAGAAGAGACCTGAAGACCAGAAGTTGCAGTCACGTTATGTGGGAGGCTTCAGGCTCGGGCTTGTTTGATGCTCCTTCAGGAGGAGTGGTGTGAGAGGACAAACAAGTTTCAAGGAAAAGTCTGACTGTGTTCTCAGGCCTCTTTGCGCTCCTCCACCCATGGTGCTGCTTCTCCCAGCTTCCCTGGGATGGGAACTCGGAGCCAACCGAGACTTCAACAGACCTTGAGGATGGAAGTGAGAGGAGCAGGGGCTGGGATGAAGGAAGAGTGGGCCCAGCGCAGCAAGGGACCTGGCAAAGGGTGCCCTGGCATGTCCTGCACACAGAAAACAAAGCAGTGTGTTACCCCATTCACTGTGCTGCTCTCACCCCTGATCTGCAGCCTCACTGATGCTGCCCCTGCCACAGTCATGTCCCGCTCAGGTCTGGCCAGGGGAGGTTTTTGGTGCAGGCAGGGGGTTTGTCCTCTGTGCAGTGCAGGAGCATGGCAAAGCTGGCTCCAGCTCCCCAGCCTGAAGTAGAAATAGACCCACAGAGTGGTGTGGGTTGGAAGGGACCTTCAGAGATCATCCAGTCCACCCCCCCTGCCATGGGCAGGAACATCTCCCACCAGAGCAGGTTGTCCAAAGCCCCGTCCCACCTGGCCCTGAGCCCTGCCAGGGATGGGGCACCCACAGCCGCTCTGGGCAGCCTGTGCCCGTGTCACCACCCGCGTGGTGCAACATTCCTTCCCTCTGTCCAGCCTAAACCTACTCTCTTCCAGTTCAAAGCCGCTGCCCCTTGTCCTGTCACTGCAGGCCCTGGTCAAAGCCTCTCCCCATCTTTCCTGTGTGCCCCCTTGAAGCGCTGAGCGGTCGCAGGAAGATGTGCCCGGAGCCGCCTCTTCTCCAGGCTGCACAACCCCGACTCTCCCAGCTTTTCTCCAGGGCAGAGGTGTTCCAGCCCTGGGGCCAATTTGGTGGCCTCCTGTGGACCCGCTGTACCAGGGCCACGTCTGCCTTGTGCTGGGGACCCCAGAGCTGGAGCAGCGCTGCGGGGGGCTGTGAGGAGAGCGGAGCAGAGGGGGAGCATCCCCTCCCTTGAGCTGCTGGTGATGCAGCCCAGCAGGTGCTTGACTTTCTGGGCTGCAAGTGCACATTGCTGGCTGATGTCCCACTTGTCACTCATTGGTATTGCCCCCAGTCCTTCTCCTCAGGGCTGCTCTCTATCCCTCCCCCCCTCCCTAGCTCCCTCCCTCCACCGACCCCTGCCCACCCCCCCCCACCCCCCACCCCCTTCCCAGTCTGTGCAGGTACTGGGGATTGCCTTGACCCCGGTGCAGGACATTGCACTTGGCTTGGCCTGGTTTGATGGCAGTGTGGAATGGATTTGAGAGACATAAAATGATGAGTGATGCAGGGAGGTTGCTTACTGCACCTCCCAGAGCAGGGCTCAGGACAGGGAGGATGCCAGTGCAGCTGGTGGGTGGTAGGGTCCCCACCAGCAGTGGTGGTTCTTCAACCTCCGCAGGGTTGTAGGGGCACGGTGTGGCAGCAGAGCTCCCTGCTTGCTGCAGGACCCAGGGAACACGCACTTTGCTGGGCTTTGCTTGTTTGAGGAGGGGGAGGAGGGAGCCCCATCTTCCTCCCCTGTAACTGCCCCTGCTGCCTCCAGCACCAGGAGCAGTGGTCCTGCTGCGCGCCTGCCTCCTCCTGCCACGGCTCTGAGGGAAACGAGGTGACGCTGAAACAAGAAGCCGTGTCCTGACAAAGGTGTGCTTGGTTGTGCTGGCAGTGGCACACATGGGAGGGCATGGGCACCCGTGGGGACGGCAGGGAGGAGGTGCCGTCTGCTGCCCTGGCTCTCAGCATCCCGCATTCTGCTCCTCTTCCTCCTCTGTGCAGGTCCCTATTGGGAAGGTGTTCTCAGGCTCTTTGCAGCCCGTGCCCAGTGCAGCTACGGCAGCAGATGGTCCCACAGCTCTGCTGGCCCTGCCTGGCATGAGATGGAGAAACTGGAGGGGTGCTTGGTGCAGGAGCGGAGCTTCCTCTGCCCACCAGGGAGGTCCAGGAGCTCCTGCAGAGTGTCTCTAACACCTTGCGTGGCTTGGGCGTTCCAAGCAGAGCTGTGCTAATGGTGCTAGTGGTCATTGCGGCAATGCCATCCTGTGCTCAGGGGCTGCCTCGGGTGGCTGCATCCTGTCTCAGTGTCACACAGAGATGCTTTTTGTCACCATTTCACAGATTTCTCCAGTTCCATCTTGAATAAGTTTTGTTTCTTCTCCTTGTAATTCTTGTTGAAGGGCCACTCTAGGACTTAACCTCCAGTGGTCAGGAACCATCTTCTCATTTCCAGCCTGAGTCTATTTATGATCGATTTACATACCGACGTCATCCCAAGAACAAATATATTTAGCTGAAATAGCTGTTTGCCCTTCTGGCTTTGTCCTGTTGGGTCCATGCAGCAGCTCAGTTGTTTTGCAAGGGCTTTGCACAATCCCTGCTGTCCCTGTCACCTGCCTCAGCCCTGGTTTTGAAGGGTTGGAGTACCCTGAGGTGTGAGGTCTCCAGGATGTTTGGGGGGCCCTGGCTGCTGGTCAGCATTTCTTGAGATTTTCAGGCTGTGTTGCCCTTTTCTTACCTTGTCGTGTTGCTATCTCTTTGGAAGTTGGGGTCTGTCTGTGTGGGATGGGCCAGAGCTTCCCATGTCCTGGTGGTGGGTGCTGGGTCTCGGCACCTGCAGGCGATGAGTGTTTGAAGGAGATGGACAGCGTGAGGGTTGGCAGGTCATGGTGGCACCTATGTGTGTTAGCAAGAGGCTCAGCTGTATGTTGGGTTGTGGAGATGGTTGTCCAGGGAATGAACAGTTCAGCTCTCTCTGGTGTCTCCAGGGAATCCCTAGCAGAGCTGGGATACAGGTTGGCAGAATGCCTGCCTTCTGCGCTAAGCCAGCCCAGCACCTCCTGGCACTGATTCGGTGGGTGCTGCGGGGTGCAGGTGGAGCAGGGATGAGCATGGGTGCAGGGATGCTCATGCTGTGAGTGTAGGGATGCTCACACTGGTCCTCACCTTCCCTGGCCACTGCTGCCTCTCAGCACGGACCTGTGTGAGGCTCCCACAGCCTTGTGCCCAGCACGGTGCCACTTGCTGCCAGACCTTGGATGCTGCCCTCAGGAATGGGAGATAGGGACTTTCTGTGCATCATCCCAGTGCCGGAGCAGGGGTGCCTGGGACACCTCTGCCCCCTCTCCCTTGTGCCTGTGTGGCTTTTTATTTCATGTCCCCTTGATGAGTTATGTATTAGTCCAGGTGAGATTCCCTTTTACCATGCAGCAGCTGTGCAGTCCCCCTGCACACCCCAGCTTCATGATTGCTGGCACCTGTTGTCTGCTCTGTCATCCTGAGCAACACTGGGTGATCTGCAACGCCAAGTGAATGCAGAGTAAATATCAATTAACTGTAGTGTGATTCACGGCAATGTAGAAAAAAAAGAATAAAAAATCAGCTGCTCTGTAATTATATTGGGCTCAATTTAGATTGGCTAGCGGTGCTCCTGGAAGATGTGCTATTGCTGCCACAAGATGCAACTTTTGCTGGAAAACTTTTATCTCCTTTGGGTTGTGCACCCCGTTGCATCGCGGAGCCCGTTTCACGGTGGGAAACAATACTTACTGCTGGAGGTACTGCTGTCTCTGTTGTAGCGTGGGAGGGCTCCGGTGGCTCCTTGGCTTTGCATGTCTTGCAGCAGCGTAGCCCCAGGACGGTACTGCAGCCCCTGTTCTTGCTGTGTCCTGGGTGGTTTGGGAGAGAGCAACTGGCAGGAGCGAGCAGCCCTGGGGATGACGGGACACGGGGCTGTCACTGTCCTGAGCCCTGCTGCGTGTCACACACTCATGTCCTTCTCCACTGGCTCCTCCTGTCTGCATGCGAATCTGGCCCTGCTGCCCACCCTGCGTCTCTGCCCTCGCACTCACCGGCCCGGGCTGGCGCTTGAGCCGTGGCTGGGGTGCGGGTGGGTGGGTGAGCCAGGCTGTGCCGCGCTGCTGGCGCTGGTGTCACCATGAGGCTGCCTGAGTTGTTTGGCCTGGAGAGGTTGGAAAGAGGGAGGAAGAAGGGAAAGGAGCAAAAATGAGAGGGAATATGGCTGCTGTGCCCCTTGTAGTACTGGCTGGAAGAGTTTAGCCCTTATTGCCCAGCAGGCTGGCCAGGCCGGGGCTCTTCCAGCCAGCAGCGGGCTCAGCAGGCTGGGTGGCTGCCCAGGACACATGGGTGTCCTTGAGCTCTCCTCACCTCTCCCTGCTGGATTTGTAGCAGTTGGTGCTGGCTGGGCCTTGGGTGATGGGGGGAGAAGAGGAGCCGGGAGCCCTGCTCCAGTGGGCAGCGAGCTGGTCTGTGGCACTGGCCCCAGTGGGTGCGGTGCTGGGTGGCAGGGGGACACGCACTGCTGTGGCACCACTCCTGGGTGATGCTTGCTTTTGACTCCAGCCTGCAGTTGAGTTTCTCTTGCCTGTTTACAGCAGGCAGCATCCCCTCCCCATCCCCTTCTGTGCTCCACGTGGCATGAGAATTACTGTGATTTCTAACGCTTTTAGCTCTCAAGCTTGGCGTTGGTGGGGCAGGCAGGGAAGGGGGGCTTGAAGGCCAAAGGGTGAAAGAGCAGAAACGTGAGGCTGATTTGGGAAGCACTGGGAAAAGGGAACAGCAAGATCAGGGCGTTGGTTGCAGCCTGGCGTCTGCATGGCAAGCAGGTGAGCCCTGTCCCACATGCCTGTGTGCACTCTGGCTTTTGAAGCACTGATGCTCTTCAGAGCCATGTCCCTGCTGTACGAGTGGCCACGTCACCCAGCAGTGTGGCTCAGTGCACAGCAGTGTGCCCTCGCCTTGGGGTTGGTGCACCACAGGGTGCTGAGGGTGCTGCCTGCACTGGCAGGAGAGGGGCAGAGACCCCAGGGTGGAGTGGGATGCTCTCTTGCAGACCTCATCCAAACACAGCAGTGTAAGCTTTGCAGCTAGATCTCGGCTTTCTCTTGCTAAATCTCTGTTGTCTCGGTGTTAACACCGAGGGATAATCTGTTATTTGCAGAAATGAGTTTAGGAGGGCTGAGATGAACAAGCCGTAAATCCTGTTACTGCTTTCCCAGGACTGCTTTGGTACTGCTGCACGCCGCATCGCAGGGACGGCTTTGTGCTCTCTAGGCAAGCTGGGATCAGGGGCACAGCCTGGACCTGGCCAGCAGGGAAGGGCAGGGGCACAGGCAGGAGGGTGGCCAGAGACGCTGTGATCTCCTGGGTCCGCAGCATCACCTTGGTATCATGCCGTGGGCACTGCTGCAGCGAGGGGCTCCTACTGCAGCAGGGTTCAAGGACTGGCTTTACAAAGCTATAACTGATTTATTGATGGATGAAGAAGTCAGGGATGGTAAATTGGAAACTGCTGAAAACAGCTGGAGGAGGAATTACTGATAAAAACCCATCGTGTTTCAAGCAACTGGGAAAACAGCAGTTGTGCATGTGTCTTTGGGTAACCTTCACCCATGTGTGGCGGGCTGGTGTGCATGGTTGTATTTCAGGTGGAAGGAGGGGGTGCAGGAGTCGATTAAAGCTGTGGGAGGAAGCAGGCACACAGAGCAGGAAATCTGAGCTCTGAAGGACCCTGAGAGCTTTTAGAGTGCAGAGAAAGAGGAGCAGAGCTAGGAGCTCGTGTGAGCCAGGTCCGGAGGAGGAGGTGGGACAGTCTCCCCTGGCGCCGTTTGGCAGGGCTGGCCAGGCAGGCAGCCATGTGCTGGGGAGCGGAGGCTGTGGCTGCAAGCTGGGAGACTTTACGCTAGACAAGGCTGGTGTTTGCCTCAAGTGGCTTCCCTTGCCCCTTGGGTTGTGCCGTGTCCAGGCTGTGGTGGTCAGAAACGGGGCATCCCTGGCTCTGCTGTGTTGTCCTCTGGAGCAAAGGGATGCAAGTGCTGCCGCCAGTTTGGCTGCCCACAGTTTGAGAACAGTGTGCATCAGCTGATAAAGATGCTGAGGAGAACCTGGAAGAGCGACTGAAGGGGTGACAGCCAGGGTCCCCAGTGGGGGGCTGGGCAGCCTGCTGCCAGAGCAGGCTGAGCAGTGATGGGACCAGCTGAGACACTGCAGGGAGCAAAGCCCCGACAGTGTCAGCGAGCACCTGGCTAGCCCAGCCCAGCGGGGGTGTGTGTGTTTGAGATCAGGGTGGGTGGCTGGCTGCCAGGAAGGGGTGCCGGCTCCATCCCTGACAATTAGCAACGGAGAGCAGAGGTCCTCATAAAACCTGTTCAGGAGTGACCGGTGTCTGAGTGGGCCAGGCTGGGAAGTGGCAGGAACTGGCGAGAGGAGCTGCTGTGCCTCAGCCGGTGGCAGACCCAGCGGTGAGCTTGCTTCGCTCCTCAAGGAACGAGCCTGGAGCTGTTCAGATTTCATGTGACAGTGGCAGTGCTGCTGCAAGTGGCCATGAGATACCTATGGGCTTTTTATTTCTGAGTAATGACAAAATAAAGGCACTTAGGACAGCATGGTAGGATACTGCAGTCCAGTTGTGCTGGCCTGTTGCACAGCAGTGGGGCTGTGCATCTGCACCCAGGGGCAGAAACTACCACGCTTGAAAAATGGGAAATAAAGGAGAATACTGAAAATAGAGACAGTCTCCACTCTTGGCTTGGAGACCCATGCCAATATTTTACTCGGTGCTCAAAAATAGTGTACAGAAGTGTGGCCTAATATTACAACACAGTAAGGCAAAGAAAAATTATTCTTGGGGGAAGGTTGGAAATATAATCCTGTTCCTTTTTTAAAAGGCAGTTAAGACAGTGCTGCTGTATATTTGATTGAATTGCTGCAGTAATCAAGTGTTTGAATGTCGTTCCAAATCTTTTCAGGGCTTGTTTTAGAAGAAAATACTCACACAGAAAGTATCTCCTTAAACTCCCTCAAAAATCCCTCTATTTTACTGCCTCACGATGCCGCCCACCTTCAGCGTGTAGCTCCTGCTCTCCCGACATGTCGCGCCAGCCGCCCCTCGCTCGGGTCTCTGCCTGCCGCACTCCCACCGCACCCGCGGGTTTGATCCCGGGGGCTGCTGCCACGTCGCCTGCTACGTGTCCCGGTCCCTGTGGGCTGCACGGGAGTAGCTGGAAATAACCATTTCCCTGCAACCCAGGACGATGGTAAGTCGCCACGGGGGGTATTGCTGCCCATTTACCGCTAGTGTGGAGCCCCGCAGAGGGCTGGGTGGTGGGGGTCTGGCCCCTGGCAAGTGCCTGGGAGCTGCCGGTTTGGAGTGGTGGCTGCTCTGGCAGCTGCTGGTGCAGGCAGAGCCCTGCTGCCTGCCTAGAGCTGGCTGCCTGCCCAGCGAGGGCTCGTCATCTCCGTTAGCGGAGGTGGCCTGATGTCTAACGAGGGCATTGGAGGTCCTGGCAGGAGCGCCCGCAGGTAGGTCCAGGCTGTTCCTCATGCCTTTGGGAGCTGCTGCTCTTCAGCCCTGCTCCCGCTTGTGTGGATGCCTGCAGGGGTGTCTGTCAGGCAGGGGATGCGTGGACATCCGCATCACCAGCCCTGCCACCACTGTGCCAGGCACACAGCCTGGGCATCTCTGGGACATGACTGGATACAACTTGGACCTCCTGGTTCCTGAGCTGGACATTGTTTGTGACCAGGAGCTACCCAAAAGCTTGATCAGGACTTGGGGTTTAATTTTGTTTCCCCTTGCCAGGCTCTGTTGCCATCTCCCTGGGTTGCCCACACCCTTGCTTGTGTCCGCCTCTCCTCAACCCAGCTTTAGCTGTTTGCGCAGGGGATGCAGGATTGGGAGGAAGGCTTGTGAGCCTGGCTTCATGTGTGTTCCAAAGCCTGGGACAGTGTGTCCCTGGGCTTCTGCCCCGGCGGGGAGGTGGACTCTCTCCAGGCTTATCTCAGGTCCTGGTGAGGCTGAGGCTGCCTGCTCAGGGAATTTGGAGTGAAGGGCACGGACTGTAGTGGCTTTCCAAGTCTGGGGATGGCAGGGTGCTTGGGACCATGTGGGTGGGTGGTGGCTTTGGGTGTCAGGGCCATAGTTATAGCTTCGGTCTGCAGACGGAAGAAAATCTCCTGCAGCGCAAACGCTCCACAGAGCCACAGATTTCTTCAGGGCACATCCACCTGCTCCAGCATGGGATCCTCCGTGAGCTGCAGGGCAACAACCTGCATCACTGGTGTTCTCCAGGGCCTGCAAGGGAATCTCTGCTCGCGCACCTGGAGGACCTCTTCCCCTCCTTCTTCACTGACCTCGGTGCCTGCTGTTGTTTCCCTCATATTTTCTCACTCTTCTGTCACAGCTGCTGTTGCATAGTGGTTTTCACCCTTTCTTAAATACTTTGTCATGGAGGCACCATCACTGTCACCAATGGGTTCAGCTTTGGGTGGCTGCAGGTCTGTGTTGGAGCCAGCTGGCACTGGCTGTGCCCACCAAGGTGGCAGCTCCTGCTGTTGTCTCACAGAGGCCACCGCTGCAGCCCCTCCACCACCAACATCAGCAGCCCCTGTACTTCTGGGTGTGAAAGTTCATAAAAACATGGACTCAGAGTGGTTTGGGTTGGAAGGGACCTTCAGAGACCATACAGTCCAACCCCGCCTGCCATGGGCAGGAACATCTCCCACCAGAGCAGGTTGCCCAAAGCCCCGTCCCACCTGGCCCTGAGCCCTGCCAGGGATGGGGCACCCACAGCCGCTCTGGGCAGCCTGTGCCCGTGTCACCACCCCCGCGGTGCAACATTCCTTCCCTCTGTCCAGCCTAACCCCACCGTCATTCAGTTCAAAGCCGCTGCCTTGTGCTGGGGACCCCAGAGCTGGAGCAGCGCTGCGGGGGGCTGTGAGGAGAGCGGAGCAGAGGGGGAGCATCCCCTCCCTTGAGCTGCTGGTGATGCAGCCCAGGAGGTGCTTGGCTTTCTGGGCTGCAAGTGCACAGTGCTGGGTGATGTCCCACTTGTCACTCATTGGTATCGCCCCCAGTCCTTCTCCTCAGGGCTGCTTTTCATCCCTCCCTCCCTCCTACCCTTCCTCCATACTCTCTCCCCTCCCTCCCCACCTCCCCTTCCTCACCCCCAGTCTGTGCAGGTACTGGGGATTGCCCTGACCCAGTTGCAGGACCTTGCATTTGTCCCAGCTGAACTTCATGAGGTTTGCACAGACCCTCCAGCCTGTCCAGGACCCCCTGGATGCCGTCCCTTCCCTCCAGCATATTGACGGCACCAGTCAGCTTGGTGTCACCTGCAACCCTGCTGACCATGTGCTTGATCCTGCTGTCTGTGTTGATGAAGTTATGAAATGTTGGTCTCAGTATGGACACCATTCACAACAAGTTTCCCTTTGCACATCGAGCCATTGACTGCAACTCTTTGGACATGGCCATCCAGCCAATTCCCTATCCAACTATTTGGATATATAATTTTTGATTTGGATATATAATTTGGATATATAATCCCTCAATTAAATCTGTTATCTTTCTAATTCCAGTTTCTCTGGTTTCCCTCAGCTTTCTCTCTGGTGAGAGCTCTGCTTCAGTGCCAGGTAACATCAGCTGTGATTCAGCAGTTGTGCTGGAAGCTGCCTTGCCTATGCCAGCATCTCTCTTATTTCTGTACTAGTTTGAACCTCAAGGTCACAGCCAAGCCCATGTTTGCTGGCAGTGGTGGCTGTGAGGAGGTGTGCGGCAGCTCTCGAGGTTTCTGTGGTTTCTGAAGCACTGTGGCTAAGCAGAGTGCCTCCCAGCTGTCCAGCCAAAGGTTTAGCCGAAAGTCATCCTCTGCCGATAGGTGCTAGCACAGACCTGCAGGCTGCAAGGCTGGGTTGTGGGTCCTGCGTCCCTGTGCACTCTGGGCTCTGCAGGGGCCATGCATACATCAGGCTCACTCATTGCTGTGCATCCCCCCACTCAAATCCTCCCCAAAACCACCAGCTGCCACCGGTGGTGTTTCTGCTACCGCAGCTTTGCAGGCTGTGTGCAGACCCACATCGCAGGGGCTGGCTGGAGGGGAAGGGGCTCCACAGCTGTGTGTGCCCGGTGTTGATGGGCTCCCTGGCCACGGTGCCAGGTCAGCAGCACCCCCTCCTCAGGCAGCTGATTTTCTAGGTGCCAGCCCTGGATTTATTTCTTCGGTTACAGCAGATGAAAGGGACCCTATGGTAGTTTCAGGTTAATTCCTTGGGCAAGTATAAATTACAGATGTTAGGGCAGGGCTGGTGAAGTGAGCAACTGGGAAGTTAAATATCAAGGGAAGGTGCTGCCATGACCTGACACAGTTGCTGCTTATGAACTAGAGATCATTCAGAAGGAAAAAAAATCCCCATTGACCTGTCACTTGTCTTCTTCCCCTGCAATTTGCTGCTTAATTATCAGGGCACGGATCCCCTGCCTGTAATAAGTGCTCACTGGTGTGAGTTGCAAATGTTCTGCAGCTCTGTGTGCACAGGGCGGGATGGAGAGGTGAGCGTGTGCCCCAGCTCCTTTGGTGCACCCAGCCCTCTGGAGCTGTCCCCGATGGTGGTGTCCCGGCCTGTGGCTGGGGGTGGTTTTATGGGATGTGGTGCTGCTGAATAGTTTTTCTCACACGTGAGATTTTCTGCATAGTGTGGCTGGCTCACAGATGCAATTAATGCCATTGGTTGATTGCTGGGCTCTCCTTTCAGGGACTTGCCATGTCACCAGCACACTCCAGGTCCTCTCCTGCTGGCAACAGCGTGCTGTGTGTGGACCAGTCTCCTCTGGAGACAGCGACGTGAGGACCTGTGGGCTGGTGAGGTGTTAGCATAAATCCTGGCTCGTGACTGAGGGATTAGAAATGGGGTTTGGATTGATATTGCAGACTCAGAGGCCTGAATATGGGATGTTTGCAGATGCTGGCTGATAGGGACAAGGACATTAAATTAATTGTTAATCTGTCACCCCAACAGCAACCGCTGCGTCATGTTAGTGACAGTGATGGTCAGCGGTTGTCTGCTCATGCCTGGCAAGCCAGAGGGAAGAGAAACTTGCATGGCTCTTTCCTCTGCCCAGTCTCTCAGCCTGGGAGTGTTTTCTTTTTTTAGGGTCTTTCGTTCAGTTTTATCTATTTTTTCCTTGCTGGCGAGGGCTTTGGTCCAGGTATCAGCTGGCAAATCCTTCCCTGTTGGCTCTTCTCTGCCAACAGGCACCACACTCAGTGTCCCACGTTGGTTCTGGTGGCCACAGAGGTGAGTAACCTTCTGGAACTGGTTTCTTTTTCCAATGAATAGTTCTTGATGACTTCTTGAAGACCAGGCTTTCCCCTCTCCTTCCCATGGTTCCTCCACCTCTGGGAGCAGCCTTTGATGTGGTGCATCAGGGGTTATTACCAAAGCCATCAGGAGGGTCTGGAGCTGTGTGAGCTGGGTTCGCTGTCCCCAAGTTCACTGCTGCCCCGCACTGCCCCTGCGTATTCCCCTGCTGGTGTCTGGTCTTGAAAGTGGTTTTCAGGCAAAGGCTGCGTTTGAGTTCATGATGTCTTGTACTGCGGGCTGCTGTGTTCTGTGGTGGTGTGGGAAGTGTTGGTGTCTGGTGTGGGTGGCTGTTAGACCAGTGCCAGTCCCTTGGGAGAAGAGCCATTCAGCAGGGTGGATGCTCTCTGGACCTTGAGTGGTTTGAGAGCTGTCTTTTGGAAAGTTGCATTTCTTCCTCCCCACTTTTTTAATTTTTAGGGCAAAAACCTTACAGTAATCAAGTGGACCTTGAAATATACATTCGTGTCCCCTGATGGGGGGTGCTGCACTGGAGCTGGGGGTGAGTATCTGTTGGTGGTCGCTGACTGAGGGGACTTGTATTTGTTGTTTGCCAAGCAGAAATATTTCTGAAAACAAGTCATTAATGCTGGGTAGGTGCCTGCACCAGGGCAGGGATGAGCAGCAAAGAAGTGTCTTCCCAGCAGCTGGATGGTGCCAATTCTGTCTGGCTCTGATGATGGAGAAAGTACTGGAAGAGTCGGTGGGTACGGTAAAGACATATCTTGTGTCTCAGAAAGATCTTGCTAAGAAGTTGCTCACTTGGGGAGGTCAGCACTGCAGGATCTCAGTCCCATTGCGGGGCTTTAAACAAAACTGTGGGAGGTCAGGGAGGGCACCTGAGGTCACTTTGAAAGTCTGGATTAGCTAAGACTGACCCTCAGTAGATGAGGATCAGGTCTGGAATCATTTCAGTATGCCGTGCATGATCTGGGGTCCTCGATGGGGTGCACCCATGGTGCTGGGGGGGACTGAGCTGGTGTCATTGCAAGGCCACTTGCAATTATCACTGAAAGCTGATGGTGATCAGGAGGGATCGGGAGGAGGATCAGGGGAGCTCTAGCCCAATCAGCCTGTGGTGCCTGGGAAGGAGCAACTAATCCTGGAAACTGTGTGCAGGCACATGAAGGACAAGAGGGTGGTCTGGGGCGCAGGTTTATCGGGAAAATTGTGCCTGACCAACTGTAGTTTCTGCGATAGCCGTCTGGGTGGGTGCTACCTTGACTTTTGACACTGTCTCCCCTGTTAGACAAAGTGTGGGGTAGATAAGGGGCCGGTGGGGTGGATTGCAGACTGGCTGAGCTGCTGGGCTCGTGGTGGTGATCAGCATGAACACCTGGCCAGAGGGTGTGAAGAAGACAGAGCCAGACTCAACTGCAGGGTTGAAAAAGCAGCTGTTTTGTGTACACAAGCCCTCTTGGTACCTGATAGGGAACAGCCAGCTTCAAAACAAAGTGTAGGCTGAGAATGCTTGTCCCTGAGCTGCCCTTGGTACAGCTCAGCTGAGCCATCCGTGGGGAAGAGGGAGCTGGTGCCTGTGGAGCAGGGGTGGGTGTAGCGTGATGGCAGGACCAGCTGGGTCCTCCCTGCAGAAAGGGAGAAGAGCATGTGGGATGCAGGGGGCAGGCGAGGTGATACTGTGCTGTGAACTCAGTGTCATGGCCAGGATGTTGTCCCGCTACTTGGGGGAGAGATGAGGATGGTCTGGTTGCTTTGGGAAAAGCGCCCTGTGCCCGTCATGCCAGTAACTGAGTGCATTTCCCAACCTGACCTTGAACACTTCCAATGATGAGGATCCAGTGAGTGGCAACCAGATGTGTTGACCAGCGGAGGCTTCAGTTTGGTGGTGAAATCATCTTCTCTGTGATCCTGGGTGTTGAAAGCATGGTTCTCACAGGGTTCCCCGCTGGAGTCTGGGAGGTGCTGGATGTCTTGGCTTGAGACACCACGTCCTGAGCGGACTTGTGGTGCTTGTTCTTCAGTCAGGGCGTTGGGTACATTGTGAGATCTTGTTGCTGACACTGGTTGTGCTCCCGGGAGGGGGGTCCCAGGTAGAAGTGTTCCAGGAGAGCAGGAGGTGATGGCAGCCACATTTGGGATGGAAACTGTGGGAACTGAGGTGATCTGTGGCTGTGCCCATGTGGGAAAAGCTGTCGTGTGTATCCAGGGTGTCACCCTGCATAGGGCTTGGCTGGGGGATGGCTTGGAGGCTTCTCTTCAAGC
The DNA here is from genome assembly GCF_015220075.1 of Falco rusticolus. Lineage (NCBI taxonomy): Eukaryota > Metazoa > Chordata > Aves > Falconiformes > Falconidae > Falco > Falco rusticolus. Next base: position 25,916,421 of record NC_051187.1, on the reverse strand, counting down.
AGCTGCAGAATTGCCAAGCATGTGATGGGATTGCTGTGGTGAGGGGTGATGGCTAGGTGACAGCCCCGTCTCTTTTGGCTCTATTTCTTATGATCTCAGTGTTAGGAGATCGGACCATGGGTTCCCCCAGTGCTGAGCCTGCAGAGCTGGAGATGGATGGATGACCAGGTCCTGCCTTCTGCTCACAGGACCCTGAAACAAGTGTCTAGGGATCCAGACAGGCAGATGACATTAGTGAGGGGACTGGAACTGAGCCCCATGTCGTAGCTGTGTCACACCACAGTACAGGCAGGCAAGGACCTCAAATCAGGGACTTGTCAGCCACATGTAGAACTCCAAACCCCCTTAAAAATCCCTGTTTGAGGTCCTAGTTTAATGAGCAGATTGAGGTGAATGGTGTGTGGGGAAGATCCTGGGCATGGGAGCAGGGAGCAGGTGTTTTGACTTACATGCAAAGGAGGTGGCAGAACATGAACATCAAAGGGGCTGGAGGATGGAGGATCTTGGTGCAGGATTACTGGGGGACTTGTTTTCTCACAGCATTTCTACCATCCAGGAAATGTACTGAGTTATGGCCTCAAATTAAGCAAAAAAAAGAGAACTCCTCTGACAAAAGAAACCAGGAGTATCAAGGGAGTCAAACAGCAGTGGGGAACCCGTGCATTGCTGGTGGATGCTGATGCAGGTGCTTCACATGGGAAGCAAAGTGGTGGTGAGCTGTGGCATCACAACAGAAACACCCTAAACCTGAGACCTTTGGGAAGCCTTTAGTTTGCCTTTGGTTGGGAAAATGGGAAAAATTATTGCTGTTTCAGGCAGGATGACTGCAGAGGCTCCACCTGGGTAGCACTAGGTTTGAAGGCTGTCAGAGGAGAGCACGGCTCGTCCGTGGCCCTGACCCTTCCCTTGCGGTGGCATTTCTCCTCCTGTGGCCCTGGAGACCTGCCCGCCGGCCCTGCCTCAGCTTCTGTGGGTCCGCTGGAGGGAAATATTTTCTGAGCACCAGCAGCATAAATCTTGAGCTTGCTTTTAATGCCAGCAGAGCCTCCTTAATAGGTTTAAGCTCCTTGCAGTCTTCTAGCACTGCTGTTAATGAGTTTCCAGGCCCCACAGAGGTGGAGCAGAACTGTATTTTCCTAATCGAGTTATCAGATTATTAGCAAAAATGCAAATAAAATTGCTGCTTTGGTTGTGAGTATAAAAAAGGGCTGTCTGGAGAAGTGCTTTGCTGTGAGCACCATGTGACAGATAATGGAGGAGCAGGCAAGGCTGAGGAATTGTCAGGGAAAGAAGATAAAATGCAGCTGGGATGTGGCGTCCTCCAAGTTCTGGTCTGGGGCTCTCCCATGAAAGATTTTTCTTTTTAATCATATGAATCTGTAGATGTTAGAAGCATTTATTGAGTCATTTCATGAGCGTACCCTACTGGTAAAAGAGCTCACGAAATGTTAATGGATGATTAATTAGCTTTGAGGTAAATAATTAATCAATGGGTGTAGAATCCAGCAGGTCAGAACTTGGCTTCTGATCTGTAAATACTGATGTGCGCACAGCCGAAGACCATCTTGTGCAGATACTATTTATCACTAGCCTCCGCCCTTTTGCGAACCACTTCTTTGTGCACTTTTAATAAGAAGGGTGATTGTCACGGCTGGTAGTGATGCCAGGGTAGTAGCATTTTGGCCTGTAAATCTAAAATAACTCTGCATGGGAAGGGAAGTACAGCCCCTGTCCCATTTACAAGTGTGGCAGTGAGGAACAGAAGAGATGAAGGCCTCCCTGGTGTCCCCGTGCTGGTGGCAGTGCCTGGAGGCAGGCTGTGGAAATGGGAGCAGGATGTTTGTGGTGCTGATTGTTGTACAACTTGGTCATCAGCAAGAGGAGTAGTTGTGCCGCACAGAGGTGAGATGCAGAACGGTGCTGAGACATTGCATCTTGTGTTGGAAAGGGCTTCACCTGGGGGAAGCTTCTCTGCTCTTGTGTTTTGAGCTCTCTTGTGCTGTTGTTAGTGTTGGCTGAGTGGGGTTGCCTGGTACCCTGGGTACCAAGTCCAGCCATGATATGTTAATAAGGATGAGAAGATTCTTATCCAGGACAAGGTGAAACCTTTTATTCAGGGCAAAGTAAAATCCCTTGTGCTGGACAAGGTGAAAGCTGCAAGGAGGCGTGGAGGATGCTGGTTAACTAGCATTATTTCACTTTTTCTTCATAGTGAGGGATCTCCGTACCAGATTAATCTGTGCCTTAGAGAAAGGCACTGGTATTCTGTCCCTGTGGTAAAACACAGGTGTTCCCTCTTTCAGGCAGGTACTTGTGGAAGGCTTTGTGTGTTCCTGGTTGTCCTTGGAGCCTTTGTATTCTCCATGTGCCCCCCAGTCAGAGCTGGAGGCCATCATGAGATGCAATGACTTGATAATTTCCTATAGCAGTTGCTGCCCAGAGCTGGCTGTTGTACTGCCTTTCCTCCCCGGCACCCAGCACACTGGTGAGTCAGAACTAGAAGGTTGTCCCATGGTGGATCGCATGTGCCAGAGTTTTGGGGGGCTGTCAGCATGCTTGGCAAGATGTGCCACTGCCACCCACAGAGGACCCACCCTGTGGGCACACTGGCTGTTTCCTGACCCCATCTGAGACGGGTTGGATGAGAGATGTCCATTTAAATGCCCTTGATGTTATTTTAGTCTGTTTTGATGGAAACTATCTCCAGAGCAGCTGCTGAGTGTGCGTGTGTGCGTGTGTACGTGTGAGAGCCTGTGTGCCATTTGCTACAACCCAAAGTCTTTGTTGTTGGCATTCTCGTAGCTGTCACCTCGTGGCCCCAGCCTGAGCCTGCTGGAAGCCTTTCACTCTTGGATATGGTCAAAAGTGGTGGGTACAAGTGTTGAAACTCTTTACTCTGTCCCTCTAACTGCAGCCACAAAGGGAACAGCCTCTGTGGAAATTTTTGGTGGAGGATGATCAAATCCTGATGTGCCCATGTGCAGACCTAAGCCTGTGTCGGCTCCAGCCTTTCTGTAGTGCCATGATGTGAAACCATCACTTGTTCCATGCCTGTGGTTGATGCTTTGAATATTGCTTGGCTTTTTACTGCAACTTGAAGAGGTTTAGATTGCATTAATATTTCAAAAATAAACAGGTGGGCTATTACAGCTTTTTTATTACAACACAGGTTGTGTTGAAGGGTTTCAAATTCACTGTTTTTATCTTCAGGTCTTCATTTCCACTTCAAACAATTACTGGTCTTTAATCTCTTAAATTAAGTGCTACCTTAAAAGATGCAATCATAAAAAGGCTCAGTAGAAAGAAGACCTTGACCTCAGGTGAAGAGCACCTGGCTTCAGGCTTCAGTGTCTCTGGAGCCCTGAGAGCGGCTGGGGCAGCTCGGTGTGCATTAGTGTTTATCTAGGGCAAAGAAGCAAAATGGGAAGACGGTGCAGTTTGTTTCTGCGGTTACTTCAATTAATCAGCGGATAAAAACCCACAAGTTTCTCCTAAAGAGTTTCTGGGTCAAAAGCAGAGCAGGGGCAGACTCGTGGAAGGTTTTCTGTGCTCCCTTTGCTGTTGGCTTGTTGGAACAATCTGTGATGCTACCTTGCTCTTCCCAGCTGCAGGATGCCGTTGGTCCCAGGTAGCCAGGTCTTCTCTTTGAAGCTTTTCCATTGAAGAAACAAGGCTGAGGTTATGAAGTTCTTTTAGTCGGCCAAAGCTGCTGGTGAGAAACTGTAGCCAGTGTGACCTCCAGTGGTCCTTTTATTTCTTGTTCTTTTAGCATAGTGAGAAGGTTTTGAGAAGAGGTGACAATGTCAGGACTTGAAAGGCTTCTATAACAGCAGAGCCAGATACTAAATCTGCTCTCTGAAAGCAGGCAGTAAAACCCCTGTCATTGTGTGGGGAGGATGTCTTCCCTGTTGTCCCTCAGCTCAGAAGGAGTGCAGGAGTCTTGGCGCCACTTCTTGTCACCCGACCTACTGTTTTTTGATGAAAGACAATTCAAACCTTGTGCTGGTTTCCAGGTTTTTGGGGCCAGGGCCCTCCTGAGCACAGGGTCACCTGTAAAAGCATCAGCCTGTGCTGATGGTAGAAGATGACGTTGTGTGGCATCCTAAGCTGAGGATTGCTCTTTGTGAAGCGTTTGGAAGTGATGTGTGTGGTAACATCTCGTCCACTGCGAGCTTAAAGGTTTTGAATAATGAAGAAAAGACTGGCATGTCCATGCCTTTATAATGCCATTTTGGCCTAGCAGGTTGGGTATGTGAGAGAAAAGTTGGGATGTTTCTGTACAGGTGTAGCTTTTAGAATAATGCAGCTGAGTGACTCATGTGTGTTCATCCCAAGTCAGAAATTAGGACACTTTTATACAAGGCATGTTAATGTCTCTTAAAAATGCTGCAGCTATAAGAAGTGCCTTATTCTTGGCATCCATCTGCGTTCTAGCAGAGACAGTGCTTAGGGTGGGTAACGGCACCGTGTGTGGATTATGTGTCTTACCATGACCAGAAGGAATCTGGAGCTCCCAATCTGGAAGATAATTCTGTGCCTTGAGAATACTGCAAGGGCTTTTAATAGCTCATGGTGCTACAGGAAAACAGCCTGGTGGGAAAGCGATTTGAAGAACATAAGCAGAACATCACCCACCTTATTTTCCTCTGAGTTTTAAGAAGATCCAGCTTAGCAGTTCCACTTCTGCAGTGGTGGAGCCACGTCAAGTGGAGCTGCTCTCAAAATTTAGCAGTGGAAAGAGGCATAATTTTTGCTCTTAATTGCAAATTAAATGAAGTGATATCTAAACCCTCAATCCTATTCTTTTTTTGTGTCCTGATTTTCAGTTTTATGTGAAAAATGCGATCTAAAAGGTGTCATCAATGTATGCCATCATAGCTCCATTACATGATGGACCCATCCCCGCACCACCTCTGAGCAGGGTATTGCTCAGAACATCCAAACCCTGGGGAGCTCCTGCTCTCTCATGAGAGAAGCTCTGAGCTGCTTTTTTCAGCAGCCTGAAGTGAAGAAACTCATAGTTAACTTTGCTGGTGAAAGGGTTCCCATCGGGACCAGCCTCTGCCCTGGTGGGAAGGTGATGACTGATAGGGATGGAGCAGCTGGCAATGGTGTCCCATCAGCTCACTGGTCGTGAGCAACAGAAGGAATGGAATGAAATTCATATTTTTGTGATTGAAGTGATTTGTTATGTGAAAAATCCAGATTCTCATGATGGAAGCAGGCTTTTGAGAGTCTGTGGTGGTGTCCTGTTGCAGATGGCTGCTTTGGCACACTGGCAGTGGGGAGCGCGCTGGTGCTGAGACGTGAGCCTGCCTTGCTGCGTTTCTAGCAGGGGGACCATGATGCTTGGCTGTCAGGGTTGGTATTCAGACAGTAACCTCTTCCTATTTTCAAACTTTGAATTCAGCAGGAGACCAAATTAAGTTACATGAAGACACTAACTTCTGAACTGTCCGTTTGTCTAAAGTATGACCTGGAGTTTTAGGCAGCAAGTCTGACTTGGTGGGCCCTGCGGCTTAGGAAACCTCTCCTTTGTTACACGTGCCTGGGGACGATAATAACATCACTGCATGAATGCAAATGCAAAATTCATCCTGCTTTGCATACAGGCGAAAACGTGCCCAGGAGAGGTGGAGCACAGCAGCCCTGTGCTGGCTGCCCCCTGAGCTGTTGCTCCCAGGCTCTGTTTCTGGCAGTGAGATGTGCTCTCTGCCCGGCTCCCCCAAAGGCAGATGCTGTGCAGGCTCCTTGGCTTTCTGCTGAGCTGCTCCTGCTCCAGCACAGGGTCACCCTGTGCCCTCTGTGCAGGTGCTGCTGCTGCTGCAGCAGGGGTGGTAGGAAGGTTGCAGGGCTGGTTTCCACACGTGGGGTGTTTCCATGTCCTCCTTGAGGACAGCCCTGGGGGGGTTCCCAGACCCCCAGCCTGGGGCAGCTTGGAAGCCAAGTGCAGGTGGGCAGTGGGGTGAGCCTGTTGGCAGCGATGCTCACCTGCCCCATCCACTGCTGCCACTGCTGGGGGCTTCGGCTGCTGCATCCCCCTGCTTCCCTCCTCCTCTCGCTGCCTGTGTAGGAGCCCTGCCTGAGGCAGAGACCACACAGCAGGTGGACAAAAATAGCTCCTGCAGAAGCTGTTGAAATGTCAAGAGTGAGCAGGCAAAGCCCACTGGCAGTGCTGACAAACCACGCTGCGTGCGTGGTCGGGGCGAGTGCCCTCCGCCGTCCCACGGTGAAGTGGCACCTGCTGAGGGCTCTTTACAACATCCTTACCGTGTGGCTTGGAGCAAGCACCAGGAGAGCACTAGGTAAAAGCTGCTGCAAAGCTGTCCATCCTTGCTGGCGGAGGAAGGCCCACCGCTGTGAGCCATGTCCTCCCCTCCTGTGCTGCCCAGCCTCTCACTTGTGTCTCTTCAGGGAAAGCACTGGCGGTGGGGAAGGGTCCTGACCCCCGTCTTTCCACACCATTTGGTGCAGGATTACCCGTCTGAGGGGCTGGGGGCTTCATGTGCTGCACAGTGTCATCTGCAGTGTCAGAACAGGAGATCCCACCTTGCCTTGGCAGGAGAGAGATGCTGGAAGAACTAGGAAGAGCTTTGGAATTAGTTATTAAAACTTCACAGGCTCCTAATGTGTAATAATTAATGGCAAGAAGAAATGGGCTCATCCCAGGTCAGATACTGGGTGTGCCAGAAGGGGAGCTGCTCTTGTTGCCAGTGTTTGTGTGTCATTGATACTGAAAGGCAGTGCCAGCCTTAACTGTTACTGCTCTGCATAGTGTTTTCAGTGTGAACCTATTCATTGCTGAATGAAAAAAATTCAGTGCTGGAATTTTTTGGCCAAAAAACATGAAGAGTCACCCCTTCAAAGCTGCCTGGCCACGGAGCGCTGTGCAGTCAGCAGCACTGCTCCAGCTGTTGGATGTTGCATCCTTGTTGAGTGTGATGCTGCTGCATATTCCTGGTTATTCCTTATTCCTGTGGTGATCAGGCTGTCCGAGGAAGGAGGTGAAAAGCATCGTGTGTTGCAGGACATGGCCAGACATGGCATGCAGAGGAAAAGGCAGCCGGCTGGTTTAGTCAGCCCTGGGTGGGGGGTCTGGCTGGGCTTTCTAACCAAATGGGGCAGGGTTGGCAGGACTGCAGTGCTGCTGGGGCACCCGTATGCCTTGAGCTGTGATGTTTGTCCTGGTTCTCCTTCCACTGAACTTGGTAACTTGAGTGTGACGAAGGGGGTGGTCCGGAAGATCAAGGTCTTGATGTAAGGACATGGTAAAGACTAACCAGCTCTTCAGTTTTCAGCATTTCCTCCTTGTAAGGTGATAGCAGATTGTAACAAAGACAGTCTTCTCTTGGGCTCTGGAATCTTCTTCTGTAAGGCATTTTCTCTTGTTCATGAACAATCTCTACTGTTAATGCCATCTCCTTGCTTTATGGAGTCTCCTTCCATCTGTTTCAGCTAGTCTCCTGATGAGGAAGTTCCCCTTGCATGTGTCCAGCAAAGTGTAGGCTGGACTTTTGGACCCTTACCAGCCCAGGGTCCATCATCAGTGGTGCTGCAAGGGGGCAGGTGATGTTCTGCAGCCATGTAACCTCCTGTGACGTGGCTGCTTTTCAACAGATTTCATGAAACATGCAGCTTCTCTTGTCTGGTCTGATACATGACAGGGCACTGCAGCTCCTTATTTTCACAGAATCACAGATTGGTTAAGGTGGGAAGGGACCTGTGGACGTCACCTGGTGCAACATCCCTGTGGGTCATGTAGAGCAGGTTGCCCAGGACCATGTCCAGATGGTATTTGAATATCTCCAAGGATGGAGACTCCACAGCATCTCTGGGTGACCTGTGATCAGTCACCATTACAGTAAAAAACCCTTTCCTTACAGAGCCATCAGATGGTTGGTGTGGAACTGTGCTCCACCTCTGGAGACTGTGGTAGGTCAACAGCAGGAAAGACTGAAATCCTTCCATGCCAAAGGAGTTGGTTGGGTGATGTGTCCTCCATGAAAGAGATGAGGCTCCAGTCAGTGGGGGTTCTGGCAACCCAAGTATAGATTTGGTGCTTAGTTTGGTCCAGAGCATGTGAGCATTGAATCATAGAAGACTTCTTGAGGACGCAGATCTTCATTATCAAGTGGAGCATATCCAGCGATGGCTAGTGTCTGGTCTTCAGGAGAAGTTCAGAGACCATTACTAGTTACTGAGATGGAAACAAGAGGAACCTGTCCCTCCCTGACCATTGCACACAGGTGTCATATCTTCTGCAACACAGCATTTGGGTGCGGCCCTTGTCCCAGCTGGCAGTCCTGTGACCTGGCTGAGGCTGGTGTGGGAAATCCTGAGCATCCCTTGCACCCAGAAGGAGGTCACTGAACAGGGGATTAACTGACAGGGCATTAAGTATCAACAGACTGCAAGAAGCAGGCAAGCCAAGTGCTGGTGGACACCAACTACTTCCAGAAGATTGTATAGTTAATATTTTGCTGAGACGAGGTACCGTTCAGACTGCTGTGTGCGTGGGCAGCTGTTCCATGGGCCAGCACCCGCATGCTGTGATTAGGTGGCATTTCCAGACCTCCCTTGGGTGAAATCCTACTTTCTAGACTCTGTTGCAATTGATTTTCTCCTGGTACATCCTCATCTGGGAAATGTGGAGGCACTGTTGGGACACAGGGTCAATGTTGTGTTTGGAGGTGGGATCACAGCCCCCTTCTGCCTGTACTGCCCATGCTCAGCACGGTGCTGCATTGAGCTTGGGGAGTCAGTTGTCTACCTAAGCCCTGCTCAGATTTGCTGTTTCCCAAGGAAGAAAATGCCTTTGATCCCTGCATGTATGGTCCTGCCATCGGCTGCTGCCTTTCTTGCTGGCTCTCGTGTTACCTCCTCTCAGCGTACAGGCAGATGCAAGGTCCTGGAGTTGTATTTGGCCATTAGATTATTGCTCTCCATGGGAACCAGCTGAGATTTGTTCTTTTTCAGTATCTCTGTAATTGATTTTTAGCCTGGTTTTGTCATTAATCAGGTGTGTCTTTAAATCAGATAGGTGAAGCAAGCACAGCTCTTCTGTGCCACCTCTGTGAGCTAGCGAGTGGATTTTCCTCCAGCCTGCAAGCTCTTAATGAAAATACTGAATTGAACTTGACCCAGGAGTGACCCCCATGTTGGGACTCATTCATCAGTTTTCCCCGATCCAGCTCTGAATCTTTAATCATCTGGTCCCTGTGTCCAGCCTGGCAGTGTGGGTATGATATACCCGTGCATCCCTGCCTAGCCCCTGGCTGCTACATACTGCAGGAAAACCAAAGATCCACTCCCCTTCTGCTTTTCCTTCCTTGCACATTTTGTTTTAAAACCTTCACCTATTCTGAACCTCGTTTTGCTTCTGAGCTGTGTTAGATCTATCCCTCTGAAGTGAGCTTAGCAGCAGTGCCTTTTCCGCATCTGCAGCAGTTGGAAGTTTCTGATGTCTTTCCTGAGCATCACCTGTGTGTATTAAAGCTGTTTTTCACTCAGAGTTAAGAGTTGGGCTTTGCAAAAACATTGCTGTCCCTGCCAGAGCTGCTGTAGAGCTGCATGCATGCCTTGATGTGAGGTGTGGGCAATGGTCACGTGTTGTGTGTGGAGCAGCCCCGTGCCTGCCTGTGAGTGCTTTGGGCTTGGATTGAGGGGCCAGAAATGTGGGGAAGGATAACTTGGGAAAGGCAGCAGATGGGGAAAAGCCTCGGTCTATAGGGTTTGGTGAGGAGACCAGGTTGTGCCATGACTGTAGTGTACAGGGCGGGGGACACAGCCACGTCTTGTGACGAAGGATGCCGTGGGCATGACCATAGACGTTTAGAAGACACCCGGGTATGAGGTTTCCCCAAGGATTCCCCCTGGGGAATACAAAGCCTGCTGTCTGAAAGATAGAAATACCACCTGGCAGGGAGAGAGATGTCCCTTCCTGGGCAAGCTGGGGAGGAGATGTGGCCATTGCTGTCAAGGTTGCTGGGGTCCCAGGAAGCTTTGGGCAATGCTCTTGCTTGAAGACTTTCTTCTGCCCACCACATGGGGTGGCCCAGCTGCATGGCAGCAGGTAGGTGCAGCAGAGGCTGTGGTTGCCTGCATGCAGCTTCACTTGCACAGCAGTTAAATTTTAGATTTTAGAGATATTTCAAGTATGCAAACAATGAGACAGGTAGTGGTGGTTGGCCAGCCAGCTGCCAACAGCAGGTGCTTGGGGCAGAGTGTGAAAGCTGCCAGGGCACGGCCGGCTGGCGTGCTGGTAATTAGCTAGGAGTGGGCAGTGTTGCAAATAGGGGAGGCAAATCCTGGCAAAGGAAGGAATCTGGAGAGCGAAGTGGCAGGGGAGAATGAATTCCAGTGCACGGGGAGGGAGCAGGCTGGGGAAGCCATAATTAAGAGAGACAGGCGGTGGGAGTGCGACGAGCCCAATGCAGCAGGGGGAGGAGGGCGCTGGGGGTGCTGCAGGGATGTGGGGCCAGGAGGGAACGGGTGAGTTGGTGCTGAGGAGGAAGTGTGGGGGCCACCATGGGACAGTACACAAAAATACTTCCTATGCAAGGGCTGAGGAGGGCGAATAAGTACTTGGCAGTTGGTCTGTGCCATCCCTGACCTGCATCCGTTCGGTTTCCCCCTTCCTTTCTGCACAGCCTGGGTGCATCCGTGCATTGCTTTGCAGTAATTTTGTCGGGTGTCTGTTATTTTCTGTTCATTCAAGCTGTGTTGTTCCATCTGTCTTGTTAAAGGCACATTGTTTTTTTCTCCCTTCCTACTGCCATTCCCAGTTTCTCTGTTTCTATTTTGAGCAGTCAGAGGGGCACTGAGCAAGGACAATGTGGGGGGTCGGAGCAGTGAAGCAGGGAGCAAGGTTTGCTGGTCCCAGTGGTCCCCTTGCTTTTGGGATTCCCTGTTCCCTCCTCCACTGCAGGGGAGGTTCCCCCTGCAATGAAATAATGAGTGCCATGGAAAGGCGGCTGGTGACACGCTGGTGACGCTGGCAGCTGATGCTGTGCTGGGGAGCAGTGGGAAGCAGGAGCGAGCGTGCCGGGAAGCACGTCGGCACTGCCTGCATGGCGCACAGCTCCCCACACTGCCTGCAGCCACGCGGTAGGCAGCGAGGGCAGGGGGAGGCCGGGGAAAGCTCACAAGCAGCACCACAGGAGCCAGTGACGGGGAGATGCTGGGGAGAGCTGGGGGATGCTGGCAGGGAGGACTGGTCGGAGGCTGCCGATGTGTTTGCTGTGCGTGGGGAGGGAGGTCTCCAGCCAGGGGTGGGTGCGTTCCCGTGCTCCTGAGCCGGATCGGGGGGAAGTTCCTGATCAGGGAACAATTTGTTTCTGATTTCTGTAAATCAACAAACAAACAAAAGAGCGAGGCAGTGAGGCAGTCTGGTGATGGGGACTGTGGAAGAGGGCTCAGCCCCAACGTGCGTATCTCATGTGAAGGCACGGAGCTGGCTGGCTTTTACGTTTGGCAGCGTGGGTGCAGGAGTGGATGGATGGACCAAACCTCACCTTGTCACTGTGGTCACCTGCTCACCCTGACTGTAGCCCAGGGGTGATGCCAGCCCCAGTGAATGAAGCCAGTTCCCAAAGTTGGGGAGAGCTGGCTTTGCTGTGCAGGGTCTTCAGTGAGGTCTTGGCATAGCATGCACCTGCGGGGGCTCCACAGCCTGTGCCAGCACTGTCCTTGCCGCTGGCCTAGCAAAAAGGTTTAGGTTGGACATAGGGAAGAAATGTTGCCCCACGAGAGTGGTGACACGGGCACAGGCTGCCCAGAGCGGCTGTGGGTGCCCCATCCCTGGCAGGGGTCAGGGCCAGGTGGGACGAGGCTTTGGGCAACTTGCTCTGGTGGGAGATGTTCCTGCCCACAGCAGGGGTGTTGGACTTGATGATCTTTGAAGGTCTCTTCCAACCCAAACCATCCTGTGAGTCCATGACTTTATGAAAAAGTTACTTGAGCAAGTGCCCAGCCTTGTGAGGTGATTTTTTTCCATTTTTGACATTTCCCATTCCTCTTCTCCTACCTCTTTAGCGACACTCTGTGACCTGGGCTGCTGCCAAAGCCTCCTGATGACCAAAGCCCATTTCCCTTTGTCGATTAAATGCATTTATGATTATTACTTGTGGGTTGCTATTTACAGAGATGCAGTGGGCTGCTGTGCAGCGGGTGGCTCGTAGGTGCCTTCCTGGCCTCCCTGTGCCCGAAGCCATCTGCTCTGACACCCGGCAGAGCTGCAGGTTGCAATGGCTGGTTGAGCTGGACGGGGTGTTGCCCTCGCAAACCTGCTGGTGGAAGCTCCAGCTGAGGTTGGGAGCTGTCAGATGGCCCCTGCCCTGCACGGGGCCCAGGGTTGGGAAAATGGGGAGTCAGAGGTGCGGGGAACTAGGACCCACAACAGCAGAACAACCAGCCAGGCTGCCTGAGAATGGGCCATGAGCAATGCAGTTTGTCATGACCCATTTGGATCTCTCAAATTTATGGGATAATGTACTCTGTAAGTTAAAATTTATTTTATGAGCTCATCAGGAAAGAAAGCAAACAAGACAACTAAGAGCTCAATACCCTTTTCACAGACTAGTCTGACATGTGAATTCAGTAATCCATCACTTAATTCATGAGGTTTCTAACTCAGTAGTTCTCAAATTCGTAACTTGCAACTCATGACTTGCAGCTTGTAACTCATGTATCTATGAGCAAAACAGTTGCCTAGCAGAGGGTGAGAGTGCTCATCCTTCCTCCTCTGTCATGGTGCGGGTGTCCCCTCTATCACACCGGGAAGTGCAGAAGCCTCTGCAGTCTGGATGGTGTTGGATCCACTTAAAAAACTTTTTGGGTAAGCTTATGTGGTTTTAATTTCCAGCTTGGAAGCTTGGCCTGTACCATTTCTGTGAGTCAGTGGATTCTGAAGAAGCTGCCAGACAACCAATGTGCAAGGATGATGGCTGCAGGGCGCAGCCAGCTGCAGGTGACAGTGGTGCAGAATGACCTCCAGTTCTTCCTGGCCACCATGGATGTCCTGCCTGCATGTTGTCCTCCCTTGGACCTAGTGGTGTTGCTCCCAGCCTATTAGCCAAAATCCAAGCAGGAGCTGAGCAAACAGTCACACAGTTCCTTGCACTTCAGTCCGTGTTTAAAAATGTAAATCAGGCCATTTTTTTAAAGAAAAAAAAAGCTGGATTGGGCAGCAGAGGTGTCTGAACTCTTTGGTGGGTACTTACTGGGGCTTTATTTCGCACATGCTGCTTTGAGTACTGAATAACAGTGTCTTGAAGAGTGCTCTCTTGCAGCTGAAGCTCTAGGTGGTAGGACATCTTTGGGTCATTTTTTTCCACCAGTGCTAGAAAAAGTTTTCTTTCCAGTTAGAGGTAACACTTGCTCTTTGTCATGGAAATATGCAACTCTAAAAATAGCTTTTCCACAATTCCCTGGCTGGCTGCCTTTCTGCACAAAGCCCTGTTTCTCTTTGTCCAAATGGGGTCACTGTATTTGATGTGCATCACTTTGTGCGTGGGCTGAAGGACTTTCCCTCCTGCTGTGGACCCAGTGGCTTCTCCACTGCCCTGCAGCCTGCTCAGCGGCCAGGGCCCCTTGGTGGCGCAGACTCTCTAGCTTGGACTCGCTGTCTCATCCTGAACAATTTAAATATAGCATTTGGGGTGCATCTGCTTTTGGGAAGAGTCGTGGTTTGTCCTGGGTCAAATAACTGCTGGGCCCATGGTGGGTCATGCAGAAGTGGGCTGTGTTGGTGGACCTGTGGGACCTTCCCCATGGGAGCCCTCTGCTCCCAGCAGAACTGTTCCTGCACCAGCCCAAGGGGACTGGTCCACCAGAAAGGCCAGGGGACATGTCTGACATACGTTGTGATGTAGGTTTGTGGCCCGTATGGTCATGGCATTCTGCAGAGTGGTACCTGACGTGGCCTGAGATGGCTGGTGGTCTTCCAGAGCTCTGCCTCCTGCTCTAGGCTCTGGGGTTTGGAGAGGTCCAAAACTATTTCACCCCCCCATTATTTTTTTTTAACTTAGTCTGATTCAGTTGGCATTGCATTCAGCCTTCTAGAAAAGGGTCAGATAAATGAGTGCTACTGCTGGTGTGGGGAGAAGGCAGCGTGGGCTGGGGTGCTGAGGATGGTGGAGGGCGCAGCGGTGGCACCGCTCATCGCAGGACGCAGCTTGCCTGCGGGTGGCTCAGAGCCGGACTACCTAAGGAGGTGTGGATAAAAAGGGAATGATGGATGGAAGTGCTTTGGTATACAGCCAGAGGACTAGGAATAAAGTTACTGAGGCATGAGAACCCCATGAAGTTCACCCAGGCCAAGTGCAAGGTTCTGCAACTGGGTTGGGGCAATCCCCAGCATCAGCACAGACTGGGGAGTGGGTGGGTGGAGGGAGGTATGGAGGGATGGATGGATGGAGAGCACCCTGAGGGAGAAGGACTGGGGAAGACTGGTGGGTGGCAAACAGGACATGAGCTGGCAATGTGGGCTTGCAGCCCAGAAAGCCAAGCACCTCCTGGGCTGCATCACCAGCAGCTCAAGGGAGGGGATGCTCCCCCTCTGCTCCGCTCTCCTCACAGCCCCCCGCAGCGCTGCTCCAGCTCCGGGGTCCCCAGCACAAGGCAATGGCTTTGAACTGAATGACGGTGGGGTTAGGCTGGACAGAGGGAAGGAATGTTGCACCACGTGGGTGGTGACACGGGCACAGGCTGCCCAGAGCGGCTGTGGGTGCCCCATCCCTGGCAGGGCTCAGGGCCAGGTGGGACGGGGCTTTGGGCAACCTGCTCTGGTGGGAGATGTTCCTGCCCATGGCAGGCGGGGTTGGACCGTATGGTCTCTGAAGGTCCCTTCCAACCCAAACTACTCTGTGAGTACATAATGCCATGATTAAAGCATGGGACAAAAAGGAATTATTTAATTGCCCCAGGCAATTAAATAATTAAATAATTGGTCTCTGTTACAAGACCAATTAAGAAACCCGAGAACTGCGGTTGCTCACCTGTGATCCCAAACTGAGCTTAGTTTGTGTTACTCACACCTAGAAGAAAGATTGGCATCGCTGGGGTGTGAAATACCCTTGTCCCAGCAGGAGGGAAGGACCCTCTGCAGAGCCCTGGGTGTGTTCAGGGCTCAGCGCTGGGGCTGGCCAGGCTGACGCAGATGAGCAGCAAATCTTCACATCGTGCAAATGTGCTGTACCTGTGCTGAGGAGCCTCAGTCCCCTTTTTGTCTCAGCAGATAAAGGGGAACCCAGGACAAGATTAAAGGTGAGAAGCTTTTGGTGCAGATGTTCATGACTTGGTCCTTCATATCATGTGTGCACTGAATAAATTTAAAGCACTGTATTCTCACTGCATCCTTCTGTGTCTCTTCCCACTTTTCTGTAACTCCTGCTTTTACAGTTTTATATTTTACAGATTTACATTTGTCTCCATATGGGAAAATATTTTCCCACCCTCTCCCAGTGGCACAGAAACTGGAGCTGAGAGTTGCAGAGAGCCAGAAAATCCAACAAGCAGCAGCCCAAAGGATGGTCTGAATTTTTTGTGACATTCTTAAAGAAGAGCAGAAACCTCTCAGCTCTTTTGATGCATTAATAAAGGAAAATGGGAGAATAATGCAGAAAGGACAAAACCGTAGGGGAAATGCTTTTTTTGAGTGTTTGAGAAAATACGTGATGTATCTTATGATGATTAGGTTCTTACATTCCAGCAGTAATTCAGGTTGTTGCTAAACAGTTGGCATCAGAAATAAACCCTGCTGGATCCAGTCCGCCTGAAGTTATCGATTGGGACGTTTTCCAAGGGCTGAGTAAGATGGTGCCTCTGCCATTAGTGTTGATTTCCAATAAGTCTCCACATACCTGATGGGCGTCAGGAGCTCAAGAGGTAGCACAGTGTCAATTTTTTAAAGAAAGAGAGAGGGAAAAATCTGGGTAATTATTGACTGATTAACCTGATCTTGCTTCTGGACAAAATAATGGAGTATTTGAAGTGGAATTCAATTGAGAGAATTAGAGGAGGGTAAGACAACTAATGCAGTTAGGTGTTGTAAAAATAGATCTGAGCAGCTTCACTGGGTACCTCTGCCTGCTGTGTGCCCGCAGGAGGGCTGGGTTAGCTTTGCCCCCTGCGAGCCCCAGCGCTGCCGCCCCAATGCACCCTGCATCCATCCTGGGTGGCCCTGGGGTCCGCCTGTGGCCCTGAGGCGGGTGGGAGCGGTGGCACAGGGACAGGGAGCTCACAGCACAGCCTGGGCTGCGTTGGGTGCCACCCCGGAGAGCAAGCGGCTGAGCTGAGGGGTTGAGGGAGAGCGGTGGGGAGGACAGGGAGAAATGGTAGGAGCCCATGGAAAGGGAAGGAGTGATTTGCTTGTTAGCCAGCTAATTGCTCCCGGAGAGGTGGGCACCCCAAAACCTTGTGGGTGATGCTGTAAAACAGCCAGGGTTGGAGATCTCTGACAAGTGGGCACATTTGCAGCTGGTGGGAGCAGCCGTCCGAAGCTATTCACTCACGTAAATTGTGCTGCCTTAATAGGGTGCCCCTCGCGGGGGCAGCTCTGTCATGGGCCAAGATGCATCCCCAGGGCTGCTGGCTGCAGCTGCCTGCCCTCACCCATGCAGTGCCCACCGCATCGGTCCTGTGCGACACTGCTCTGCTCTCATTGGGCCCATCACCCACTTTGAGCAGCATTTTAGCAGGACCTCATTGCTGTGCAAACAAAACCACACCCTTCAGCCTGCATTGTAGCTCAGTGTATGTAATTATTGCTGAAAAAATAATTAAAAGAGCTCCTAAACTCCCCTTGCTTGGAGCCATTGACAGTGCTGTTCCCTGGCAGCTCGGTGGCCTCCCACTTTCTGAGGAGCAGCTCCGGTGGAGCCGTGAGCTGGTGTGCTGGCATGAGGCGTGCCGACTGGGGATGCTGGAGGCAAGCTGTGTGTCCTACGAGGTCTGCTGCTGAATGCAAACTGTTCCTTCCATGGCTGTGATGGAAGGTGGCTCCACGAGCCCATGCCAGGCGGGATGGGCAGCAGATCTTGGGAGCTGTTTTGTTGCATGAGTTGGATTCAAGCCCACATGAATGTCCAGGCAGGGTTACAACATTTATATGGCTCCCCTTCATCCCTAGCTCTTCATCACCGTCTGCAAACTGTTGTTTTAGTGGGAGTAGTTGGAAAAAAATGAAAACCCAACACTTTCTCCAAAAAGAGAAACTGGAATGAGTTAGCTGCCCCGTCTCTGTCTCTTCCACCTTTTGCACAGGTTCATCACCAGACCTAAGTGCTGCGTTGTGAGCAAACTTTGATCCCCTCATTTAGGCCTCTGGATTATAAACAACCAACAAGCGTGGCAGCAGGAGAAGCCCTTGGTGCATAGCCCGGCTCTTCCCTTGTGGCTCTTCCTTTGTCCTGAGATGCACCCCAGGGGGTAGCATGGTCATGGCCAGCTCAGCAACAGGCTGGGAAAGGGCTTTGCATGCTGGGCTCCTGGGGGTGAGCTGCCCATGGCCACTCCGTCATTGCAAACCCGGTTGTTGGTGCAAACCTCTCGGTGTCGGTCCGGCTGGCAGACTTGGACTCTGCTTGTTGGTGACGGTAGCTTGGTGCCTCTGCCTGGCCGGACCGGCAGCCTGCGAGGGGCACGCTGGGTTTCCTGGATGTGCGAAACAGGATCCGTCGCTGCTAATATAAAAAGTAT
Source organism: Falco rusticolus (assembly GCF_015220075.1). Taxonomy (NCBI): domain Eukaryota; kingdom Metazoa; phylum Chordata; class Aves; order Falconiformes; family Falconidae; genus Falco; species Falco rusticolus. Next base: position 25,898,724 of record NC_051187.1, on the reverse strand, counting down.
CTTACAGACACAGTCCCACTGATGTTACTAGCTTTGAATTACCTAAATTATGTAATGTAATTTATATTTTTATTACATCAAAATATGTAGTCAGTTAAACATCCTACCTGCTTCCTTCCTTAGTGACGTAAAAAGTCAGAAGCTACAGATTTAACCTGTTGAGGATCACCTCCAAACACAAACAGATGGTACAGATGAGGCATTTCGGGGAGCACCTTTAGTTCCAGGGGATCAGTAAGAGCTTTTCAGACCCTTCTGTGCATCGTCTCTGTTCTGCTCCAGCGTAAAAGCCTTGTGACATTTTGCAGTGACATTGGACCCAAGCAGCGTCTCTCCTTGCTGCACCTCCAGCAGGATTTGTCCCTTCTGACATGCTGGAAGTTAAAAATCCCAGGGCTCCTGTCCCTTCATGGACATCTCCCATGCCCTCACTCCTGGTGAAGGCAGATGGATGGCATCGCTGTATCCTGTTTCTGCAACCTGGAAAACAGCTGGAGCTCCTTGTATTCCTTCTGCATGGAAGAGACAATTCCAGCTCTGCTCAGGGCGGTGGTCGCACAGTTTTCTGTCCACCCCTCTGCATGCTTCTCTCTTCTGTCATACCTGCTGCACAACCTGCAAATGGTTGTGTTGGTCACAGTTGAAAAAACTAGAAAATTAGGAAAGGATGGAGTCGGCATCTTGCAAATTGAGCGTCTAATTTTTTTCCTCTTATTTTACTTAGCTTGAATAAGTAAGTTGCAATGCCAGACTCTGAGCTGCATTTCACAGAATCGCAGACTGGTGGGGGTTGGAAGGGGCTGCTGGAGATGAGCTAGTCCAAGCCCTGCTACAGCAGGTTCTCCTAGAGCAGGTCGCACGGAGTCATGTCCAGGCAGGTTGTGACTGTCTCCAGGGAAGGAGACCCCACAGCCTCTCCGGGCAGCCTGTGCCAGGGCTCTGTCACCCTCAAGGTGAAGAAGCTTTTCCTCACGTTCAGATGGAACTTCTCGTGTTGCAGTTTGTGCCCGTTGCCCCTTGCCCTGTTGCTGGACACTGCTGGAAAGAGCCTGGCCCCGTCCTCCTGACACTTGCCCTTAAGCTGTTTGTGGACATTGATAAGACCTCCTCAGTCTGCTGTTCTCCAGGCTGAATAGGCCCAGCTCTCCCGGCCTTTCCTCGTGAGGGAGATGCTCCAGTCCCCTCACCATCTTTGTAGCCTCTGCTGGGCTCTTTCCGAGCAGTTCCCAGTCTCTCTGGAAAGGGGCAGCCCAGCACTGGACACAGCACTCCAGAGCAGCCTCACCAGGGCAGAGCGGAGGGGGAGGATCACCTACCTCCACCTGCTGGCCACGCTTCTCCTTGTGTATCCCAGGGTCCCACTGACCCCTTGGCCACCAGGGCACACTGCTGGCCCATGGGCAACTTGCTGCCCACCAGCACTCCCAGGTCTTTCTCTGCAGAGCTGCCTTCCAGCAGGCTAGCCCAGCCTGTGCTGGTGCGTGGGGCTGTCCCTCCCCAGGTGTTCCCAAGAGGGAACATCAGCTTTTGGGAACTGAAGGACTGCAGAGAGGTCACTGACATCCCAAATCTCTTTTGGCAAATGGGACTTGAGCTGGGAAGTCCTTCTCCACAAGGCTGCTCTCTCTTCCCCCACCCGCCAGTCTGTGCAGGTACTGGGGACTGCCCCAACCCAGGTGCAGGACCCTGCACTTGGCCCGGCTGAACTTCATGAGGTTTGCACGGACCCACTGCTCCAGCCTATCCAGGACCCCCTGCCATCCCTTCCCTCCAGCATCTCAGCTGCACCAGTCAGCTTCATGTCACCCACAAACCTGCTGAGGGTGCACTTAATCCCACTGTCTGTTGTTGATGAAGACAACAGATGAAGTGTTGGTCCCAGTATGGACACCATTTGTTACTGGTTTTCACTTGCACATCGAGCCATTGACTGCAACTCTTTGGACGTGGCCATCCAGCCAATTCCTTATCCATCTATAGTCCATCCATCAAATCTGTATCTCTCCGAATAAGAAGCAAGAAGGTTGTGGGAGACCATATGAAATGCCTTACAAAAGTCCAGGTTGGTAACACCTGTAGCTCTTCCCTTGTCCACTGATGTGGTGACTCCATTGTGGAAGACCACCGGCTCAGCCAGGCAGGATTTGCCCTTGGTGAAGTGACCTTCACTGTCTCTCGTCACCTCCCTGTCATCCATATGTTTTTACATGTCTTCCAGGAGGCTCTGCTCCACGATCTTAGTGGGCTCGGAGGTGAGGCTCGCTGGTCAGTAGTTCCCAGCTTGGGGCTGGAAAACTTTTCTAGCCAATCTCCTCCCTGGTGGTTTTTAGAACAGATTTAATTTTTATTACTTTAAGGCCATAAAACACTATGGAAAATGTTTCAATCAACTCCATAGATCCAGGAAGGATTCCTTGTGGCTTGCTCCCAGAGCCCAGGTAGTTTGTGGGGCTGCCAGGTCTGTGCTTCCTCTTTGCATTTGTGTTTAAAAGAAACCCTACATTTTGTAAATGTTAAGTGCCAAGATAAACAGGCACATCAATGGCAACCTGCAAAAGACAGAAGAAAAGTTTTAAGGTGAGAAAGGTTTATTTTTTAAACTTGCAGGAACTGTGGTCAGGATCTTCTTTAATTTTGTATTAAAAAAGTTAGCTCTTTGCCAAAAAGATCCTTCTTGCAGCTCTGTCAGGTAACTCAGTTATGAATTAGTTTGGAATTGTGCTCTTGATTACATTGGTTGGCTGTTATCAGTAAAGAACCGCAGGCCACAGAGGGGTGAAGGTTTATTAATCTGAATGATAAGTGAGCCAGGAAGCTTTGATGGCTGAGAACTGTACCGTGTGTGCAAAGTCACCGTATCGTGCGTGCAGAGTCAGTGTTGCGGTGATGCTCTGGTGTGCTGCAGTGGGTGGGTGTCAGTCCTGCAGTTGGCTGTGAGGGGTGCAGGTCTCGTGCCTGTCCCAGCCCTTCTGCTCACCGCTGGGCACTTTGGAGGCTGTTTCCCTCCTCTGTTGACGATGGCAATATCAGTGCTGCGTGTTGGGCTGCAGGCAGGATCCCCTCCAGCCCTGAGGAGCATCCTACATGGCAGCACTGGGTGCTGGTTCCTTGCGTTTGTCCCCTTCCGTGTTGCACGGGGGATGCTTTTGGGAACTCAAGAGTTGTGGGGAAGGGGAATGCCAGGGAATCTGTTTTCCCTCTTTCCCAAGCAGCTGAGGCTGTGCTGGAGCTGAGTGTTGCCAGCCTGGGCTGGGTGTTTGCCCTCTTCCAGCTGGCTACCCTGGTTGCTGTTGGCAGAGGGAGGGGAGAGAGGTCCCACCACTGCCTGCACCCCTGCCTCCCCCATGCCACCTGAACTCCCGGGCAGGTCACAGTGGTGACTGGGGACATGGCCCCACAGTGCTGGTGGCCATGGGGACGTCCCCGCCTCCCTGCTGTGCTCAATGCCGCTGGAGCAGAACAGACATTCCAGGATGGCTGTGGGATGCAGGGAGCCTGGCCCATCCTCTTAAACGTCATGTCTTGCCCTTTAGCACTGCTCTGCTCGCTGGTGTGACTCCTGCTGTGACTCCGGCCATAGCAGTGGCGATGTTGTGGTACTTCAGCTTCTTGTTGCTGAATGTTACTCACTGTGAATGGTTAAATAGGTTTGAGTGAGTCACTTCAACAGACGCCATGGATGTGAAAATAATTGTCTAGGAAGCTTGTGCCTGCCAGGTCGCCAAGTAATCCTCACACATCCTGTGAGTCGAAGCCAGCCAGAAGGAGTGTGTTCTCCCTGCTGCTCAGTTGAAAATATTTTGAGGGAAGACATCCTAGCTCCCCATCCCATGTCCCCTCCATCCATCCACACAGTCGTGTCCCCTTCCTGGGTGAGCAAGCCTAGCTCCCTGCCTGTCCCTGTGTTTGTGGCAGCCTGTTGTCCCCCAGCACTCCAAGGTCTTTGCTTCCCCGTCAGCGGGTCCTAACCTGTCTGGGTACAGGGAGTTACTCAGCTCAGGCTGGCTTGTTTCTTTTTTAAATACAAGTTCTTTCAAGAACAGGGAGAAAATAAATAATTAGTCACTTAAAGGAGAACTCAAATGGAAAATGTCCTCTTCCCTTCCCTGCATTTGTGTGTATTGTCCAGCAAATAAAGAATTTACCGCTTCCCCGTGAGGCCACTATGTTGCTCAGAAATACCTGGAGTCTGGGGTGAGGGTGTTAGCAGATGTGTTCCTCTTCTCCTTTTCCCAGTAGTGCTGAGGCTCTTGGCTCGGGGTCAGAAATGTGTACAACTGTCTATAGGATGTGACCTTCCCCCAGCACATTCCCATCATGATGATTTTATAATTATGCCTGTGACTGGCAGCTGGGAATGTGCAGCATCAGAGCTACCACAGCCATTGAAATGACTCAGTTAATGTGCCTAGAGTCTGTTAAACAAAGTTTAATTTAATTAAGTCAGTCTTGATCTCATCAAAATCAAGAGGGAGCATGAGGGTGGCAGCATTTCTGAGAAATCATATTTGAATGGCAGGTGGTTTGTACTTTCTTTAGTATCTGGATTTTGAGATACTGCAACGTGCTGGTCTCGGTGCTGAGTTGTGGAGTTGGCCACCCCACAGTCAGGGCACTGCTGTGTGGGAAGCCGGGCTGCCGCAAGCCCACAGGTCAGCACAGGGTATTTTGTACCACCCAACCTCACCCAACCTTTTTGCAGTTGTGCAGCATGCAGGGCTGCGCAGGCAGAACATGGTTGGGTACCTGCATGCTGGGCATGGGTGCTGTGCCCCACACTCCAACCTTGCTGGTGTGCTCAGGGCAGGGTCTGGCAGGATGGTGAGGGGCACACCTGCATGTCCCAGCTCCTTCAAGGATGCTGGTTTCTGGGACAAAACCTGGCTGAGATCACAGCATCACAGAGTAGTTTGGGTTGGAAGGGACCTTCAGAGATCATCCAGTCCACCCTCCCTGCCATGAGCAGGAACATCTCCCACCAGAGCAGGTTGCCCAAAGCCCCGTCCCACCTGGCCCTGAGCCCTGCCAGGGATGGGGCACCCACAGCCGCTCTGGGCAGCCTGTGCCCGTGTCACCACCCGCGTGGTGCAACATTCCTTCCCTCTGTCCAGCCTAAACCTACTCTCTTCCAGTTCAAAGCCATTGCCTTGTGCTGGGGACCCCAGAGCTGGAGCAGCGCTGCGGGGGGCTGTGAGGAGAGCGGAGCAGAGGGGGAGCATCCCCTCCCTTGAGCTGCTGGTGATGCAGCCCAGGAGGTGCTTGGCTTTCTGGGCTGCAAGCGCGCATTGCTGGCTGATGTCCCATTTGTCACGCACCAATATCTCTCTGTTCTTTGCTGCATGACTGATCAAGGAGGTTCATGCCGATCCAGGTTTGCTGAGCATGTGGCTTGTGGCTTGGAGGTGCTGCTGCTATGCAGCGAAAAGTCTTACAAGGCCCAAGTGCCAGGAGATGTTGCAATGGTTGTGCTGTCAGTGGTGGTGAGTTCAGAGCCGATTGCTGGCGTTTGCGCTCAGGAGCAAGGGCAGAGAGCCCTGTGCTAGACCCCATCAGCCAGGCAGGGCTTGGAACCTCCCCATCTGATGTACTTCTTCTGAATGTGGCATATGCTGTAGCTGCGTCCTCTCTCTAGCCAATTCAGGAGTCCTGCAGCCTGCTAGACTCTTGTAAAAGCCCTCACAGTCTTGGAGAGACAGCCCTGGGGAGATGCTGAGACTCACCGATGGGCTCTGTGCGCAGCAGGACTGTTCTTCCAGTGTGAGCCACGTGCAAGTCACACAGGCTTGCATGGGATGTCCGCGGGGACAAGGAGGAAGGGACTTGCTTGTACTTACTCTTATTTGCAACTCCTGTGCCCCTGCCCGTTGAAATAGGAGAATTGCAGCACACCCTCCCACCACTGCTGGGCTGCTTAGTCATTTCATGGGCTGTGGGACTGTTGGGTGGTGGTGGTGTTTCTGGCCACTTTAGCCCCTATTTTTCTGCCAAAAGCAGCAAATTCAGGCTGGGGAGCGAACACACAGACCCTGGCTGTTAGTCAGGGGGTGTTAGAGGAAAATGTCACCTTTCATAATGCCCTGGGAGGGGCTGGCCAGTGTGGCAGAGGCTTGGGGAGATCAGCCCTTGGTGAGCAGAAGATTTTTGGTGTCCAGCAGCGGTTTTCTCTCCGCTCAGGAACTAGCTCTGTGGATTGTGTATCCCTTCCCTTCCATTTTCCGCAGAGCACTGGGTATGGGGGAGGTTAGGGCAGTGTGGCCAGGGGGTCCCTGGCTCCCTGCTTGCCTGACCAGCAATGGGTTTATTTCCAGGCTCAGGAGAGTCCAGCAGGTGTGTGAGGAAGAAGTGCTCCCAGTCTGGAAGTGGGAGTGCTCCCAGCTCTGGACTCCACATGCTGCAGGGCCAGGCAGCAGATTTTTAGCGGTGTCTCCAACACCTCCATCTTTGCTCTTTTCTTTCTCCCCAGAAACAAAGGAGGAGCTGGAAGAGCTGATGTCTGACATAAAGAAGACGGCGAACAAAGTGCGCTCCAAGCTAAAGAGTGAGTATTTGCTTGTGATGCTGCTGTGGGGCTCTGCCCGCTGCCCTCCTGCCCTGCAGCCCCAGGCAGCGGGTGCCGCAGCTCCCACCCTGGGCTGGGCATGCAGCAGGCAGAGCGCGTCGCTGCCGGGTCCTGCTCCGTGCCCCTGGTGCTCTGCACTTCCCGCTAGTCCCCTGTGACCGCAAGTGCCACCGGGCCCTGGCTGTCACCTCAACCCTACGCTGGCAGCAGCTGGGGTTTGGCTCGGGTCAAGGCAGTTGTGGGGTGGTTTGCTCTAGGTAGGAAAGGGCAGGTTATGGACACGCCGCCAGCCCGGCCTGCACAACCTCTGGCAACCGAGCTGACGCAAGGAGGGGTCACAGAGCTGGGGGAAGGGACAGCCAGAAGTGGTACCTGCCATTGCTTTGCAATGATGACCCAGGGATGGGCATCATCTTCTCTCCTCCAGCATAATCTAGCTGCTTTTATGTGCCCTTTATGAATTTGTCCCCTTGTGCCCTGTCCCCAGGATCGAGGTGAGGGAACAGGGCCACGAGCACCTAATGGGCTGCAAGCAAGTCCCATGCTGCCAGCACAGGCAGATGTTGTGCTCTCCTGGTGAGCCCTGGCTCTGAGCAAACTGCAGCATGGCCAAATGCCGCCAGGTTGTTGACAACAGGTTGTTGCAGACAGGTGGTTGAAGAGGTGCTGCTGTGGGACTTGCAAGGCTCCAAGAAGAGCTGGCTCTGACCCGGTGAGCCAGGTTGGCACAGGCAGCCTAGGCAGGCACAGCACCAAGGAGTCCCCATGTGGAGAACCATGGTCCTTCTTCCTTATGTGTCTCTCTGGCAGCATGGGGCATACTTCCCTGCTGCTCCCATCCCGCTCCTGCGGGGCTAGTATTGCTTTTCCATCCCTAGTGCAGGCTGCATTGCTTGTGGCATTGCCCAAGGCAGCGGTGCCTCCTGCCCATCCCGGCTGCACCGCTAGCGTAGGCGGGCAGGAGGCACCGCTTCTCCAGACACGGGCTCTGTGGGCCAGCGGTGGGGAAGAAGGGGGCTGTTGGACTCGAGGAAAGTTGTCCTGACTCATCAGCATGCCCTGTTACCTTGGCATGCCTCCACCTTGGGTAGCGCAGGGGCAGAACGTGGCCAACGTGACTGTTAGTTTCCACCATTGGGAGGGTCAGTTGGTCTCTGACAAGTGGGGAGTGAGGACAACACGACTGTCAGCCCGCTGATGGCAGGAGTTGTGCTGGAGCACTTGGACTAGCCCAAAAGCCCAAGACTGCACCCATGGGATTCAGTGGTTCAGTGAGGACGGCAGCATCTTGAGGCAGGTCACCCTGGCGTGGCTCAGATTTGCCTGTAGTGGTCTTGGACATCAGCGTGGGCTTTGCCCGAGATTGTTGCAGGAGACCTGGCTGTGTCTGAAGGGTGGGAGAGGACCTGGTGCTTCCCCCATGGCAGCAGCGTTCTCCCTAATCCCAGGGTTTCGTGGGAGCCCCGCAGCTATGGAGGACCCTAGATACGGCTGGAGCTGTTCGTTAGGTTCCTCACCACTGGTGTGGCCATGGCTCATGTTTATGCCAGAAGGAGACTTGTACCTCTGCTGCCTCCTTGCTGCCCTCTGTCCTGATGTGTGATCTCAGGTAGACCCCGGAACAGGAACCAGGGGCCAGCTTACCCATTTCATAAACCAGGGGTCCCTTCCCATGCACCAGAGCCCCACCCCCAGCCATACTGGGACCCTGCCGTCCAGGTGGGGACAGGGTTTAGCCTGTGCAAAACAAAAAATCCTTTTCCATAGCTGGTTTTTTTTCTGTATTTTTGAAGGGGCTTTGAGAGCCTGAAGGATTGCAGGACAGGCTCCAATTCCCGTTTCCTTCTTCCAGAAAAGACTCACTGGTATCGTATTTACCTGGAACAACAGATGATTAGTCCTTGTGCTTTGTCCCAAATTGCCTTGTGGCCAGCACGATCAATGAAAGAAAACAGTCAGGACTGATCAAAAACACCATCTGCTGACAACGAATTGACTTTTTTAGGACAGACATTGCTCATGCAGTGGGTAATTCTAATTACGAGCTTCTCGGGAGAATGTGATTTTATTAATTATCATAAATTCACAATGTTTGCCAATACTGTTCCTTGAGAACAGGGAATGGTTTATGGCAAGTGTGGAGGAAGACCAGTTGCTGATGAAATATGCTGGGCAGGCAGCAGCCGGTGCGCTGACAGGCAGAGGAGCGTACAGGAGAAGTGCTGTGGCCGTCTGACTGTGTGGGATGGGACCTTTCAGATAAGCTCTAGATACAGACGCTTGTTCCAGGAGAGAATAGGAGGGAGTGCAGAATTTGTGCCGATGTTCTGCAGCACTCCCCTGGAGCGCGCTGTGCTGTTGAGCACCCTCTGAGAGCACTGTGCAGGGGTCCCCAGGCCCACAGTCCCTCTTACAGCGCTGCTGCTTGGTGCAGGGCAGTACCGTGAGGCCACCCGTGCTCACCAGCACGAAGCAGGAGCTCAGATGTGCACCATGGTGGTGATGTCCTGCGCTCTGCCCTGCTGCACTGGTTGGTGCTGGGGAGCCACTGGGCAGCTCCAGGGAATGGGGAGCCCCTGCTGCAGGAGGAGCCTGCTTCATGCTAGGCTTGTGGGACCGGCTCCAGCATGGAGGGTGCTGGGGACAGCAGAGCTCAGAGAACTGGGGGATGTCTGCCTTGCTCTGTGCCAGACCTCCTGCCCTGCAGCCTCGTGCCCTCTCCCTGCCCAAACCACAGTGAGATGCTGAGCAGGGAAGTGCTCCTTCCTGCTGTGATTTACGGTCTTTGGGCAGGTGAGGAGGAGTTCATCTCACTTAGTTGCACCACCGGGCATAATGAAGAGGGAAAATCTCTGCCTTGCTGCAGAGGACTGTTTTAGCAAGATGAAGCATGCTCTCGCCAGCCTGGTGGGTCCTCCCTGTGCAAGGCCGGGCAGCTGGCAGACCTACTATTTTTAGGGTCCCTGGAGAAGTCTTGAGCTTGGTTATTTTGCAGAGACATTTTAGCTCTGGGTTTCCTCCTGCTGCCTAGCAGGGGGAGAGCAGCATTCCATTTTGCTTGAATACTGGGAAGTGTGAAGATCAGACCTGAACATTACATCAGTTTTGTATTGAAATCCTTGCTTACCAGCCTGGGGGTGACAGGTGCTGCCCTTGACAGCACCAGGTCTTGGCCAGTGGCCAGGCACTGAGTGCTTCGCAGTAATGAAACGGGGCTTTGCTGCCAGTCCAGGCGAAACCACAGGCAGGAGCAGGGGACTGCTCGATGCCAGACGCTCCATGATTTGCAGGCTTCTCTTTTACAGCCCCTTTGCCAAACAATCCCTTTTCCTTTTCTAAAGAGCGTGAAATAATCTGTGTCCTTTTACCTTGACCAGGTATTGAGCAGAGTATTGAACAAGAGGAAGGACTGAACAGGTCATCTGCTGACCTGCGGATAAGGAAAACTCAGGTGAGTCTCTACCCTGTGGTGCTGGGAGGGGGAGGGCAGGCAGCAGCTGGAGGCAGCTGAGGGATCCCAGGAGCTGAGTGAGAGGGGAGGGCTGTGCTTGGCTTTAGAGCAATCAGGTTGCAAATACTGAGCAAAGTAACACAGCACATTTCTGAACAGATCAGCGAAAAAGCCAGCCTGACCCATGACGTAAGTACATGCAGAAGGAGCTGTGGCAGGGAGGGCAGCATGCATTGGCTTTGTGCCTGCGTGCAACTCTGGGCATCTCTGTGGACAAACAGGCAGGTGGGTTTCTGCACATCCATGTTAAGCATATCACTAAAGATGATTTTGACTGGAGCAAAAACACCTTTTGAAGTGCCAGCATTGTGGCGGGGACTGTTTGCCTGCAGCGTGTTCAGAAACCTGCAGCCTTGGTGTGTTTCTGCAGTGCCTGGAAGGATGCTTGAACAGTTCATAAACGAGACCAGACTTACTAATGCAGCTGGGTAACTCGCCTGAAGTTTCATTTCATCTAAGAAGATGGGTGGTCTTTCAGAGGGTACTGTGCAGGCTTGCAGCCTGCTGGAAATGTTCTTCCCTGTTGGGGCTGTGGTTGCCCCTCCACCGGGCATTGATGTGGCTTTGCAGCCCAGGAGACATTAGACTTTTGAAGGGCTGACACAACTTTTCTGCTTTTCCATGGAACCAACAGTAACTAGCACCTTGTTTAGATGGGTTTCTTAGCAGGGTTATCCAGGGGTAGAGGCAGAGATGGGGTGCACCTCCATTCTCCTCCTTCTAGGTGTGTTAAGCTCAGTTGTGACAGATGGTTGTGCTGCTTGTGCTTCTGCCTGCAGCCAAGGTGGGGTGAAGTGTGTTGGCTCTGCAAGAGATGGAGGTTGAGGGACATGGGGCTTGTCCATGGGTCCAACAGCACACACTGGAAGTGGGAAGTCACCAACTCTGCTTTGAACTGAGGCTGGGCTGCGTGACCTCCTGACATCCCTTCCAGCCTCAATTATCCTACAGTTCTATGTAACTTCCCTCCCACCCCCCAAAGTCAAGAAATAGCTTAGAAATATTTGATGTAAGAAGTGTTGGAGTATCTTGCAAAGAGGCTTTTCTCTCAGGAGCAGCGGGAATGTCTGATTGCTGTGGATGTCCCTGCTGAGCGCTGCTTGAGTCCTGGCCTAAGGCAGCTGGAAAGAGAGGGCAGGTCACAAATGTCTCTCTGGTGTCCGTGGTGGGTACTAGTGGGAACACTTTGAGAACACCAACAGAGAGAGCGCATGCAGTCAGTGGGGTTACGGCAAGGCCAGTAACGTGGCAGAAAGTGCCAAAAGAAAATTTCCTTGGGGAAGCAGCAGGCAAGCACGACGCGGGAAGGCAGTGCAAAGTGCTGGAGGAGCACTGATGGAAAGGCTGTTGAGGGGCAGCTGGGGGCAGGGGAGATGACTGAGCTTCGTACACCCCTCATGCAGCCTGCGGAACCTGCACAGGTCTCAGGTTAACTCAGAAGCATTTGACTGCTGATGACTGGAGGTCTCATAAGACAAGGTTACCCATGGTCTCCAGGTGCTTTGGAAACCAGGGCTTGAATTCCTAAATAATGCGTACTTTACAAAAATAGGACATACTTTTACAAATTTTCTGAAATCAGAGCTATGCAATAGTCTTGGGCATCCCAGGGTTGCAGAGCATGTCGTGATGGAGGCAGGAGAGACCAAGGCCGTGGCTCTAGTGGGCTCTGTTGGATCAGCCAGTGGTGCAGATTTGTTTGGATCAGGCGGAGGCATGTGGTGGCACCTTGGCCCCAGCATGGGTGCAGGACTTCGTGCTGACTGGAGCTGCTGTACTGTGCACCGTGCGCAGGAGGGTGGGTGGCACCTGGCACTGCACCCACAAACACATCATTAACTCCAGCTTTTCAAGGAAGGTGGATCTGAAAGAGTGCATTTGTGCTGGGTTGGCACCCTGTGTTGTGTGACCATGACATTTTTGTATTGAGTCCATCCCTTGTTGTCTGTGGTCTGAGCTCTGAAAGCTGAACTAGTTTAGCCTGATGAAATGGCACTAGATAGAGGAGATTACTGGTGTATACTGGAAAAAGTGTACAAAGCAAACAAGTGTTAGACTTAGAGGTGGCATAACTTGGCCAAACTACTCAGTGACAGGCTGAAAACGTGGTTTAATTCTCGTGGGGAAGTGATTGTGGAAGAACGTGATGTTTTACAGCTTCAGCTCCTCCATCTGCCCGAAGGAAAGTCAGAGACTTGATTGCATGAACTGTTTGACGAGATCTTCCCCCATCATCTGTGATTCACCCTGGACAAAGCAGCTCCCTCCAAGGCCTTTCCAGAGAGGGGCTGTGCCTGCTCAGTGTTGGTTTTGTAGTGTTGCCCCAGGCCACGGGCATGGTGGGGAAGCGCATCTGTGGGGCCTTCTCAGGTGTGGGGTGTGACCAGGCTTCTCCCTTCCTCTTGCGCAGGGGTGCTGCTGCCTTTGGGGGCACCAGGGTGGTGTCCAGCAGACCCTCGCTGAGGATAGGTGAGCCTCTCCCTGCTGTACAAGGGTGCTCAGGTCCTGATAGCAGGATCAGGCCATCCACTGACAGTTGCGTGCCTAGGCCATGGCCAGCTTCTGCATCTTGGCGTGGGATCTGACTTCAGCACTGCCTCCTCTGCAGCTACTTGGACTCTAAAGCTACTGGTTCATGTATAGGCTGAAAGGGTCACTTCTCCCCTGCCAACCACCATGAGTCAGGCTGTCGTGAGGATCTCGCAGGGGAAGGGGATCACTCTTGAGTGACCCCAAGCGCCTGCTCGGCCCGCAGGTCCCCTCATCTCCAACTTGTCGTGCGTGGTTCGTGGTTCACTGGACTCTTTTCTGTGCTCTGCCGTGTTCGTTTACTTTGTTGAAATGTTTATGCCTTGGGAGGTGGCACAAGCACATTTTTGTCCTCTTGCTTTGTCCTGCAGAAGCGGTGAGTCTGAGGACCACTGCTCATGAGCAGGCAGTGTCCTGTGTGTCTCCTGCAGGGAGAGGGAAGAAAGAGTTAGATAAACTGAATGGAAGTGTACGCATGGAAGCAGCAGAGGGAATGGCAGAAAATGGGATACAGGACTGGTGTAGGTTGATGGCACCTAACCCAAAAGGTCATCGAGATGCCAGCATGAATACATGCAGCTTCTAAGAAGGCTTAGGGTGGAAAACCATTAGGCAGTGTATTCCAGGACAGGAGGTGAGAGGGCCTCTGAAGCTCCCATGCAATTTAAATCATTCCATAATTGTAGTTCAGCTATGCTGCCTAATGACCCTGGGGCAGGAGAGGTTAATGGGGTGGAAGGTTGGTGTTGCTGGCAGCTCCTGGTGAGCACAAAAGATGCATCCCAACCCCCTCTGTGGCCACCAGTAGCAAAGGCCCAGGTGAAGGGGACCTGTAGGACATGTCACACACAAACGCTGCTAGCCATACGTTTTGTGGTGCATGTGATTTTGGGGCATGAGAAAACGGGTGAATCCAGAAGGGAGTGAAACCAGCTTTATTTTAAATATATTTTTATTGAGTAAACTCCCTTCCTGTTCAGTGCAGTCTCACGCTAGGCTTTGTTAGCTCAGTTGCAGCACTCTGGTGTTGAGCTTCTTTGGTTCATGTCTGTATTTTAAGCACCTTGCCTGTCCCGCCTCGGCCATGGGCTTGGGCGGTGAGAGTTCAGCCAGGCTGGAGACGTTTCCCCGGGGGCAGTCACACTGTGGTGGCTGGACAAACCATCTGCATTGCAATGAGCCGTGTTGAGGACATGCATCTTGGGTCCAGGACATCTGGACCTGAAGTCTATGAGCCTGTCACGGCTGTCTTGCCATTGCAGCATCTTAAAATCAGCCTTCTCTGGGCTGAAGCTTTGTCTTCTGCCCCACCAGGCAGGGTTGCTGTGTAGTTTTTACAGTGAGTTGGCCACCCTTCTGGTGATCCTTTGTTGAGAGAGCACCCAGCAAGATGCAGTCATTGCTCCAGCAGTGGAATCAGCCTTGGCATCGCTGCAGGACGAGCTGCAGTGCTCTGTCCTCGCTGGTAGTAGTGGAGGAGGTGCATGAAAATGATGTGTCTCAGAGCAGAGAAGCAAGGCCTTGCTCTGCAATGAAGATTGTGTTTTAGCAAACTATTAAACTGCTAAAGGTAACAGGAGCTGCCGACATTGCTCTTCAGCACCTAGAAGTGGGGATCCTGGCATGGATCTGCTGCTCTTGCAGGGGGTTTATGCACAAATACAGCTCAGTAAAAATCCTCCTTTCTCTAAGCACTTTGCAGTGAACCAGAGTAATTTTAGCATTTGTAGTTTATCTCCTTTGCAGTCTGGGAAGCCACTTGAGTAGTCTGCTCTCCTGTGCTGCACCTGGTGCCAGATCAAGACAGCAGCAACATTAACTGATCATTTCTGCAGAGGCAGCTTCCAGCTCGGAGCCCAGTGTCCTGCTGGTCCTGCACGAGTGGCAGGAGGCTACCGTGGCTGAGCCTGGGGCAGTGGGGAAACAGTCCTCCGCAAAACTGGGGCATAAGAAAGGCTTGTCTCCAGAGCAAGTGGGAAGGAGAATTCTGGAGTGTAGTGAAGCCAAAGCAAAGGGTGGTGCAACAGCACACAGCAAAGGACAGCAGCAGGTCCCTCTGCACGCCAGCACTCCGGTCCTTCCCTGGAGGGATCCTGGCACAGACAGAGCGCTGCTCTAGTTGGGCAGTGTCGGGGGGAGTCAGCAGGTCTCTTCGCTGGAAAAACCTCTGTCATTACCACCCCAGAGACACTGCTGTGTACTGACAGAAGTGCTGTGAAACCCACACTGGGCTTTCTGCCCTGTTGCTCTCCCCTGTGCCCTTCAGGAGCTGTTTGCCATCTCAAATGCAGGTGCTGGGTGGCAGTGGCATGGAGGGGGAGAGCGAGGAGGTGGGAGTTGAAGGTGGCTGGCCCTGGTGTCAGCTGTGGTGTCCCCATGTGTCCTAGGCAAAGGCATTACTTCTGCAGTGTCTAAGGAAACTAGAGGGGGCCATAAATCGGTGCTTTGTAGCCCAGGGCCATGAATTTGAGCAGGGTTTACATTTGCTCCTTGTTGAAGCTCTGTGATTTGGAAATCATCCTGGCACATGGGAGAGCGGGATTCAGGGCTCTGCTCCACCACAGAGTCACAGAATGGTTTGGGTTGGAAGGGACCTTCAGAGATCATCCAGTCCACCCTCCCTGCCACGGGCAGGAACATCTCCCACCAGAGCAGGTTGCCCAAAGCCCCATCCCACCTGGCCCTGAGCCCTGCCAGGGATGGGGCACCCACAGCCGCTCTGGGCAGCCTGTGCCCATGTCACCACCCGCGTGGTGCAACATTCCTTCCCTCTGTCCAGCCTAAACCTACTCTCTTCCAGTTCAAAGCCACTGCCCCTTGTCCTGTCGCTGCAGGCCCCGGTCAAAGCCTCTCCCCATCTTTCCTGTGTGCCCCCTTGAAGCGCTGAGCGGTCGCAGGAAGATGTGCCCGGAGCCGCCTCTTCTCCAGGCTGCACAACCCCAACTCTGTCATCCATGGACCACTCAGTCAAGGAGCTGGGAAGTCTTCCTGTAATTTGGGCATTTCTTTAGGTTCTGTAGGTAATCAGGGGAGAGGAGCTCCTCTGGGCTGCAGCTTGGAGCCCCTGCACTGGGAGGCTGAGATGGGCAGTGTAGCACACTGCTGCGCTTTGGGGCTTTGGCTTCTGACCTGGGCGGTCTCTGACTCCGGGCTCCTGCAGCTGTTAGTCTTCCCAGGGAGGCCGACCCCATGCTGGGACCCCGTGTCCCTCAGTGTAGAAGACTGAAGCTGGGTTAATTAGCATTGATAATATACAGCTGTGGGCTGGCTTCAGGGCTGGCCCATGTAGATAAGGTGCAGCTGTGGCTGGGTAAGTGAAGTGGTTGAGAGCCAGTGAAGGGAGAGCAGCCGAGGAAGAAGCGGGGAGAGGAAGAAGCAAGAGAAGAGCAGAGTGTGCCCTGGATGAGGTGAAGGCAGCAGAGGGACTGTATGAAGAGTATGCTGGATGAGATCATGAAAGACCTTGTTGCAGGTTGATAGTTTGGAGAGTGCCGTGACACAGTGTGCATGTCCAGTGTGCACGCTCGTGTGTGCAGGAGGGGATGGAGGCTGGGAGGTGAGCTGGGCACAGGGTGGTGTTGTCCCAGGGTTGTGTTGCTGGCTTTGCTTGTTGCTGCACGCTGTGGGTAAGAGGAGGGGACAGCTCTGGCAGGCTGGCTAGCAGCACTGCTGGGCTGTGTGTGCCTGATGGTTGAGCTGTACTGGTGCAACTGTTGTAGCTGTCACCTGAGGAACTGTGTGGGGTGAGCTTGTATTAAAGCAGTCTTCTGGCTGGAGCATACCATTAGTGTGAAAGTGTCCCTCGCTCTTGCTTATGTTGGTTTTTGCCCTGGTACCCAGTCTTGAATTTTTGGTGCTATGGGTCAGATCCTTGGTGGGGCCACCACCTTGCAGTGGAGCTATTGCACCTGACATTGGCTGTGTCTGTAGTGTGAGCGTCCCTCTTGGACTCCTGGCCATACAGGGACAAACAGCAGCCCAACTAGAAATCTGGTACCCAGGTTTGTTCCTTGTTGAGGGATCACAGCAAAGTGGTGAGAAGGGAGCTCGGGACATCCCAGCCCCTGCCACAGAGCAGTGCCAGTCGTGTCAGGTTGCTCGTGGTCCTGTCCAGCTGTATTCTCAGTATTAGATTCTCAGATATAGAAGGATGGAGATGCCATTGGCATCAGTCCATGGGTCCTCTGGGCCCCAGTCCAGTGTTTGACCAACCTTATGATGATTTTTTCCTCCTTACTACTTAACTAGAATTCCGTGTGTCCCAGCTTGATCTGTTGTCTCGTCCTGCCCCTGTGCACCTCCAAGAAGAGTCTGGCTCCAGCAACTCTCCATTCTCCCACGGGGTCACTGTAAGCAGCAGTAAGATCCCCCTGAGCTTTCTCCCCTTCAGCTGACCAAACCGTGCTTCTCTCAGCCTGTCCTTATTTCTCCTGTGCTCCAGCTCAGAACACCTTGGTGGCCTCAACTGGCTTTGCTCACACGCAATGTGTTTTGGGGAGCCCCAAGCAGAACGTGGCACTTTAGTTGTGGTCTCACAGGCACTAGGTGGAAGTGAACAATCCCTGTCCGCCCCATGGACTGTCCTCCTGCTCACCCAGCACATGATGAGTTTTACCTTCGCTGCTGACTATGGGACAATGTGAAGTCCGTGAGGACTCCCAGAGCTCTAGGTACTTTCAGGCCAGCTGGCCCCCAGCCCATCCTGTGACATGCATCCTGTCCCCAGTGCAGGATGCTGCATTTGCCCTTGAGCTTCATGGTGTTCCTGTCAGCCCCTTTCTCCAGACTGTTGAGGTCCTTCTGAATACCAGCCCTGTCTCCTATTGCTCTCCCCACTTTGGTATCTTCTGCAAACTTGCTGAAAGCGCACTCCGCTACACCTTCCCAGGTTACTGGTGAAGATGTTTAATGGTATTTTTCAGACCCAATATCGCTCACTGAGGGTTTACCATTAGGAACTGGCCACTGGTCGGACTTGTATTGCTGATCACAACCTGGCAGTCCAGACAGTTTTCAACCAACCTTATCCAACCTGTGTCCTGTCAAAATGGCTGGAAGAATACTGTGGGAGTCCATGTCAAAGGCCTTAAACACAGGGTGTGCACTGTTCCCTGCTCTCCTCTTACCTGCATAGCCAGTCACCTCATTGGAGAAGACCATCAGAATGGCCCAGTGTGATTTTGTCCGGGTAAATCCATGCTGGCTGTTTCCAGTTACCTTCTTGTCCTTCTAGGAGGGTTTACTCAGTGACCTTTCCAGTGACTGAGAGGAGGCTGAGAGGTTCCCCAAATCTTCCCACCAAAAGATGTGTCATTTGCCCTTTTTTGCCAGTCCTCTGGAACCGCCCATGGTCATTGCTGTCTTTGGCCCTTTGCAGTGACATTAGCCAGCTCCATCAGCATGCTCGGATGCATCCCACCTGGTCCCGTGGACCTGTGTATTTCCAGTTGCCGTAAGCGTGCCCGATGTCTGCGTGCCTCTCCACGGGCAGTGTTTCATGCCACTAACTTCTGCTCAGAGGGCACCGGGATGCCAAGGACAGACCTTAGCAGTGATCACCAAGACAAAAGAAGAAATGGAAACCTTAGCCTTTGCTGTGTCCCGGATCACTAGATCTCCCATCCCATTGAGCAGTGGGACCACAGCTCTTTGGTATTAGGGCAGCCCGTCCTGCGGCCCCGCACACTCCTCACACTGCTCCAGCTGAGCTCTGCCTCTCCCAGCTCCACCCTGGGTGCTTGGGCGATGTGTCTGTGTTCCCCCAGAACCTGGCCCCACTCCCACCTTGGCTACTACCTTTGTGTGTGGGATTTGGGATGATTTGAACTGGAGAGCTGGTTTAGATGTGCCTGGTACTTTAAGTGTGGTCCTTGTGTAGGTATTTTGCAGCAAGGACTTCACTAGTTTGCATGGGCTTTGGCGTGAGCAAATCACTGAGTAAAGAGAGGAATGAGGAGCTGATTTCCCCCCTTGTTAACAAGTTGTAAATTAGGAGTAACTGAGCATTAAGATTATGGACTTTTATTCTGGCTTTGCCGGTTTTATCTCCATCCAGTAGAACCTCATCAGATCTGGACCTTTGTCCTGGTTTCGGCTGGGACAGAGTTGATTTTCTTCTTAGCAGCTGGTGCAGTGCTGTGTTTTGGATCTGGGGTGAGGACCATGCTGAGGGCACGCTGATGGTTCGGGTTGTTGCTGGGTGATGTTTACACTTGGTGCAGGATTTCTCTGTTCCTTGGGACCTGCCGGCGAGAGGGCTGGGGGGGCACGGGGAATCGGGAGAGGACACAGCTGGGACAACTGACGCGAACTAGCCAAAGGGCTATTCCATGCCATGGGATGCCACGCTCAGTCTATAAACTGGGGGGAGTGGGTCGGTGCCTGCTGATCGCTGCTCCCTGAGCATCAGTCAGTGGGTGGTGAGCAGCTGTATTGTCCATCACCTGGGGATTTTTTCCATTCCCTTTGGATTTTAGTCTTCTCCCCTTCTCCCTCCTTTTCATTAAATTGTTGCTGTTGTTGTTATTATTTTATTTCAATTATTAATTTTTTCTTATCTCAGCCTTTGAGTTTTATCTTTTTCCTGATTCTCTTCCCCATCCCGCTGGGGGCAGGGGGAGTGAGCAAGCAGCTGCCTGGTACTCAGTTGCTGGTTGGGGTTAAACCACGACAACCTTTCATAGGAACAGCTTTTTCTTACCCTGGGCCAGCTGGCCAGGCTGTGTTGGAGCCAAAAAGGCAGGGAGGTTCATGTGAGTCTGGTCCTCTGGTAGGTGCTGGGGCAGGTGGTGGTGCTGGTCCTCCTCCCTGAGGGCACCAGCCCATCCTCCAGTGGCTGTCCCAAACTCCACAAGCTCCCAGCAAACTGGTCCCAGGGGTAGCCTCGCTCCAGGGCTGCTTCTGCACGGAGGAAAGGTTGTTTTCATGTTCTAAATTAATTACATTAAAACCACTTTGTTTATCCCTGTTTCACATCAGCAGTTTGAGTAAAGCACCATGCCTCGGTCAACTCGCCAGCAGCAGAAAGATATGGGGAGCTTTGGGGTCACAGCTCCGAAGGGCATCCCCAGCCCAGGAACATTGCCAGTGAGACAGGTTCTCAGACATCCCAACAGTATTTCCCATGTTTCTAGAAGTATCAAATTTTGAGTTCCTAACAGATCAAAAGCTGCTATTTACAGTCTTCCAAATGTCAGTAATTTTGGTCCCTGTAATTCAGAGCAGCTTTTGCTGTGGTTGTTTTGGGGCTTGGTTTGTCTGCCTGGTACAGTGGAAATATTCACCTCACTAGAGAATAGTTTGAACTAGTTCAAACACTGAAACAAACCCGGCCGGTAGGAACTCAGGAGTGGGACCTCTCTCGCTGCTGTAACCCTGACGGGCTCAGCAGGAAGGCAGGCATCTTCCCTGGGATCCCCCATGGGATGAGCACTTCAGAAATGTCTTTCTTTTAATAAAAAACATTGAAGGCCAAGGTTCCAGGTTTCAGTCTGTGCTTTGTGGGAGTTTCAGAGCCCCCTGTGGGTACCCAGGGCTGTATGAGCTCTTTGGCAATCCAGCTTGGTGGTTCAGCAACTTGGGCTGTCTGCCCCATGTTTGGGGAGTGAAGAGTTGCTGGCCCAGGGTGAAACAACCCCATTCCCTAGCTTTAGTTAATATTTTCTGTTTAGTGAATTTCTTTCAAAGGCAAGGTACGTTTTTATTTACTCTGAATATTCAGGTAGTTTTATGTAATGAGTGAAAGCCTTTTAAAATGCTTTTTTCCAGCCTGTTTTGCATGAAACTCTGTGTTCCTTCAAAACTCAAGTGCATTTTGTAGACATGTGGGTTGCCTGTGGGAACATAAAATAACAGTCTGACAAAATAAACAGCAAGTTAAATAACTTCTTAAGTCAAAGAGGTATGGCATTGGTATACTGATTAGCAGGAAGGGGTGTCATTCAACACCCAGGCTATACTTGGCTGCAGATCAAAATACCTTGATACTTTTCAGCTGAATGAGAATGAACTGGAGTTTAGAAAAACAGTTTTGAAAAGGTAGAAGTATTGCTTAGATGGCACATCACATTTTTTTGCCAGATTTCAAGCCACGATGCTCAGGAGCTGTTTTGACCTTGCCTTGGGCTGGGCACCTCTCGAGCAGAGGCTGCCTGCTCAAGCTGAAGCTGCCAGGAGGCTTTTGTGTGTCGTTTGCCAGCGGAGGAGGAATAAGATGAGCTGAGTCTTAAGTCTCTGCCATAAATACTGAGCTGCTGCTTGCTTAGAATAGCTGCAAAGCAAGTGCAAGTATATCTTCAAGATGTCTCCGGTGCTGTGTCCTGGAGGTGGGGATGTGTTGGCTGAGGCTGCTCCAGGTGTACCAACATCTGGTAGGAGCATCCGAGTGCCAGTGTGTGCCACGCATGTCTGACCCCGCAGAGATGCTGCGTTCCGCCTGTCCCTCCTTGTGCAGACTATGGGAGCTGTTCCAGCTCGACAGTGCTGGGTACAGCCCTTCGGTTTGTCTAAGGGTGAGCTCAGGCCATGCTGGTGGCCCTGAAAGTCCCAGGGGGAACACTCATGGGGGGTATCTTCATTGGGTTAGTCTCTCTATGTCTTTCTGCTGATCCTTTCTGAGTATTGTCTTTTTCTATCCCTTTTCCATCATCTCCTCTCCTTTCACCTTCCACCATTTCTCCATATCTCCTCGTGTTCCCTGCTCCCCAGACTGGGCTGCATGAGCAGTCGATAGGGTGAGGTTGGGGTAACACAGGCTTTGTCTCCCTGCAGCACTACTGTGGGTGCCCATCGCGTGTGAGTGATGCTGAGTGCCCAGGATGGAGGTGTGAGATGTGGCTGGTCCCATCAGTCACGTGTTGTTGCTTCTGCTGCATGATTGAAGAAGCGCACAAGCATTTCTTTCTTGACACAGTATTGGGTTTGGCTCTGCTTAAGACTCGTGCACTGGATTTGACTTCACTTAAGACACATGCACCAGATTTGCCTTCTCTGGAAAGGGAGGCTTTCAGCCCTGCGAAGAAGGGCTTAGAGAGACTGGTGGGTGACAAATGGGACATCAGCCAGCAACGTGCGCTTGCAGCCCAGAAAGCCAAGCACCTCCTGGGCTGCATCACCAGCAGCTCAAGGGAGGGGATGCTCCCCCTCTGCTCCGCTCTCCTCACAGCCCCCCGCAGCGCTGCTCCAGCTCTGGGGTCCCCAGCACAAGGCAGCGGCTTTGAAGTGAATGACGGTGGGGTTAGGCTGGACAGAGGGAAGGAATGTTGCACCGCGGGGGTGGTGACACGGGCACAGGCTGCCCAGAGCGGCTGTGGGTGCCCCATCCCTGGCAGGGCTCAGGGCCAGGTGGGACGGGGCTGGGAGCAGCCTGGGCTGGGGGGAGGGGGCCCTGCCCACAGCAGGGGGATTGGACTGGGTGGTCTCTGAAGGTCCCTTCCAACCCAAACCATTCTGTGAGTTCATGATCCTATGAAACTCAATTTCTGGCATACTGGGGAAAGGGTTCTATAACCCTTTATATACAGAACACGAAGAGATACCAGTGTTTGGATGAAGGATGCATGTGATGCTCTGTCTTGCCTTTCCTGGAACATGTTCAGGGCTGTTTGCTGTGCTCAGCCTGGCAGCTGGATCAGACCACAGGTCAGGCCCCAGTGGGTGCTCATGCAGGGATGAGCTTCCCCCCTGGGGACAATAGCCAGCACTGGAGGGGAGTTAGCGTTTTCAGTAGGACCCTGATGAGGTGCAATTCCAAGGTTTTCCAGTGCATTTCCTGTAGAATGGAAAGCAGCCTAGTAAGATGAGGGTCTCCGTGTGTGGGGGCTGACAGCACTGCCACACCACCCCCTGCGGGCCGGCAGCCACTCACCTTGGGGCATGTGGCCAACCCCTGGGACCCCATAGGGCTGGTGCTTAGGGGAGCCCTCTGGCGTGGGGAGGCAAGGTGGGACTGTATTTCCAGAGTGGGGACAATTACCCTGGACAGCCCTTGTCCCCTTAGCCCAGCCTGTGTGCCCCAGGGCACAGGGTCCCCCGGGTCTGTCCAGCCCACCTCTGGCATGGCAGAGTGACTGCTGTGGGTCCATCCTGCACCAGTGCTGGGTCCAGCACATCCTGTCAGCGCGGCAGAGGCAGGCAGAGCTTGGCCCAGGGGGCTGTTGTGGTCTTGGCTCTGGGCTGCTTGGGCACAAGCTGTGCTGTGGTGTGAGAAGGGTGCTGCCAGCCATGACCCACAGGTCTGCCCCTGTCCCAGTGGGTACTCTGGGGGCTGAAGGCTGTGCTTGCATTGGGCTTGGGTGAGGGGTCCGGTCCACCCCGCTGGGGCCATGTCACCTGCTGCCACTTGCCCCCTTGCATTTCGTCACGCTCCTCAGAGCAGCTTTTGGGCTAGAAATGCTTTCTGGGCTGCTGGGGGTGTGGGGGATGCTCAGGGCTGGCAGGTCTCTCCCCCTGTGGGACCCTCACCTGTGCTGTCTCTTCTTCTCTCCTCTGCAGCACTCAACACTGTCGCGCAAGTTCGTGGAGGTGATGTCGGAGTACAATGCCACGCAGACTGACTACCGGGAGCGCTGCAAGGGCAGGATTCAGAGGCAGCTGGAGATCAGTGAGTAAACCTGGAGGGGGAATGCAGCTGGGCTTTGCACACCATGGGACCAAATCCTGCACCGGCTCTTCACCAGATCAGAGCTCCTCCTGCAGCTATGCAGAGCTCTGCTGTGAAAACCTGGGGGTGTACAGGGGCTGTGTGTGCACCCATGGGAGCAACTGGGACACAGCTTCTGCTGGGAGATAGGCACATGGTGGTACCTTGCATTTCAGTGTCAAACCACATCCAGCAAAGCACAAAAACTCCCCTCAGATTTGCTTAAATGCTGTGTAGAGAGTGCAGAGAGCACAGGGAGAGGAAATCCTTCCTTGTTTGCAGCTGAATTTAAACCCAAGGAAGCTAGCAGGAATTCTGGACTCCCATGTGTTGCCTTGCCTTTCCTCTGGGTGCTTTTCATCATGGGTGAACTGAACTGAACACAAAAGCAGAGAAGTGAGCTTAGAGGTGGGGGCACTCACTGCTCCCAGCAGTTTCCCTTGCCACAGGAGGAGCACGAGCCTTAGTGTGTGCCCCAGGTATCTCCCTGCACTCAGGACCTTGATGGCTCTTAGCAGCAGTATCGGTGTCTTCTGGCTGAAGGTGGGCCCCAGGTGACACCTCTGAGGCTGTCAGCACCATGGCACAAAGATCTCTCCCATCCAGGGCCCACCACTTAGCATAAGTCTTGTCCTGCCTGTCCACAAAACCTGCTCTCCTGGTGGTTCTTCTGGGCAGTCAGTGATAACCTGGTTAGTTTTAGAGAAATGTGGTCATCTCCCATCAAAGAAGAACCATACCACCACCATAATAAGCAAGCAAGGGAGAAGTCAGAGCATGCAGAAATTAAGAGATTTTTGCAAATAATCTCATTGTCAGAGAGGCATCGTGGGCTTTTGTGCTCAAATGAAAAAGTCTGAATGCTAGTCTAGGGTTTCTTTTCTCACAACAAATGGATGCTTTCCTTCCTTTTCACAACTCGGTGCAAATAATAATGTAGGCGATCTTTGATTCAGAATGGTGTCCTGGAAGGTCACCTGTGGGATTGTCCTTCCTGAGCTGCATATACCTGGGAATCTGGGTGCTACTGGGGTGTGGTAGTTTCTGTGGAGGGCTAGAAGGAGACTTGGCTGTGCAAGCCTTTCCTCTGTTAAGATTAGTCTTTAGGATGTATAATAATAATAGAAATGTTTAACACTGGCTGAATGGAAAGCTTGACTGACATGAGGCTCAACAAGAGCTTGACGTTTAATGTAAAGTAGGATGATGAATGTGTCACTATAGCCGACTGACTCATTTGTCAGTGAATGTCATTCTGTAGGTGATACCCAGCCACAGGGATGGCTTGTAATGTAAATGTGAATTTAAGGTATGCCTACGCTTCCCTTTTGAGAAAGGAGAAGATCTGAAAGGACTCAGCCAGGTCCTCAGTTGTCTGCAGACCTGAAAGAAACCTTCCTCTTGGTTTTCTGCTCATGGATTTTGGAAGAACTCTGCTGCTCTGCTTAAATTATGGAGATACATTAAATTGTACTTGTCTTTGCTCTGTCCATCCTGCTGGCTGTCAGTATTGATGGGGTGCAAGTAAAAGGCTGCTTAGGGCTCACTGTGGTGCAGCCTGCGTGCAAAGGAGGTGTTCTAGTTAGCGATGGTGAGGGACCTGCTGTCCTTTTGGGGTGGAGCTTTGGAGCAGATGCGGAGGCAGGATGGGCTCTGTGCTGGGAAGGTATGCAATCCTGGGCATAGTCCTTTGCAAAAGCTGGGTTCCTCTGTCAGGACAGCGGAAAATCTCTTCTGGCAGAAAGGCTCATCAAAAGCAACAAGCTTATTGAGGCTTTATCAGCAGTGCTTCCTGGGCGGGGGGGTCTGCTTGTCCTGGGGTGTCCCAGTGAGTCCCGTCAGTCCAAGCTGCTCTGGGGACTCTTGAACAGACTCTTCTGAATGGAGCTCAGCTGGAATGTGGCGACTGCACAAAGCTCTACGAAATCCTCAGCTCTCATTTTCAGCTCATGAATCCAAAGATAGAAAGTGCCAGGAGCTCTGACAGCAAAGCCAGTAAATCCCTGGGGTTTTGAAAGTATGAGAGCAAGGGCTTCTCAGCTGTTCAGGGGAGGCTTTCCAGTGCCCCGGTGAGCTTCTCTGTCCTGACTGCATCTGCTTCTTGCTCTGGAAATAGGACAGTCACAGGAGAAATGGCGACATCGCTGCCCCAGGCCATAGCCACCTCCTGGGGCTCCCCGCAGCCCTCATGATCTGCCCCTTCTCCTTGTGTAGGCGCTGCTATGTCTGCGTGTGCCAGAGGCTGTGCCTCAGTGGCCCTTGCCATCACTCTGGCCCATCTGGCACACACTGAGCCATCCACGAAGTGGATGTCCTCTCCCACCGCTTCTGCCTCTCATAATCGTTGTCCTCACCCTGCCCTTACTCACTTGCTCTGCTCCCAAACACACCGAGATTGCGCGTGCCATGGAGGGACTGCAGGATGCGCCGTGTTCTGGGGTTGGTGATGGCAGGACAGATGCTCGGGGGCTGTCCTCTGGCTGGACCGTGCCTTCCCCCAGTGGTGTCCCTGCTTCTGTTGCTGGGAGCTGTGCTCCCCAGGCACGAGCTTCCACAGTGCCTGTGGTGGGAGGTGTTGCTCCTTCGGTTTTTTCATCTCCAATTTGTCTGCTATGAGAAATGATATCTTAAATCTAATTAGGGTTTGCTTCCAGAAAAAATTGGATTTGAAACTTGGAGGAGCTTTCTGTGGTGGGTGTGCAGCTTTGAAGCTGTGGAGGTGCTGCACAGACGCTGCTTGTTTTTATGAACAGTTTTGTTATGTGCGAGACCAAGGAGCCAAAAATAAAGCATCTGCCATCTCCAAAGGCACTATGAGAATTAATCAGCCCCTGTCCCAGTGTGCAAGACCCGGTTAATTGATGGGCAGAAGGGTAGGCTGCGGGTGCATCCCAAGCTGCCCTTGAGCCAAGAGGGTAGGGGGGCTGCTCTGGCCACAGTGGCTCCTCTGGGCAGCCCAGGGTGGTCCCAGGGCCCTTGGTGCTGAAATGGCCTTAATTAGGATTCCTGTGACACTTTCATCTCGGGGAAAAAAACGTGGGATTTGTCTGAGCTAAAAATGTCTGGTTGGGTGAAAATGCCTGCGCAGCGCTGGAGGTTGGCCCCTGCAGCCCTGCCCTGGCTGAGCAGAAGGGGTCCTGAGGGACAGGGAGGTGGGGAGCAGTTTGTGGTGTGCTGGGCAGGCTCTTACAGCTGAAGTCTGCTCATCCCAACACCACTGCAGGCAGTGCTAGGGCTGTCTGAGCTGGGGGATGGCCAGGGGGGTTGGGTCACTCGCACCCGTTACCTCTACAAGCACAGGTGGACAGGGCAGTGTTGTCCCTCTCTCCAGGAGTTGCGTGGATTTGTATCTAACAAGAGCTTGAAAGCCAGATCCAGACAGATGAACCCAGCCTTGGGAAGGTGCCTTGTCCTCAGTGTTTCCAACCTGAGTCCTAGCTGTTGCTGTGTGGGTGCTTGTGCAGCCCTGCCACCGGGAGGAGAGATGCTGCAAGCTGAAGGAGCACAGCTGAGCCGCTGAAGTTAATTCAGACATGGCATGTTTGACTTCTGCAGCCCGGAGGTGCCTGGAGCCTTCACTATTTATAGAGTGTCTGGCATGCAGAACTGGGCAAGCTGGCGTTTGGTGTCAGCTGGGTGATGGGGTGAGCTGTAGCACTGGGAGCTTCCTCAGGGTCCTGCACACCCTGATGGAACTGCTTCTGCTGCATCCCCTGGGAACTGGTCGTCAGGGGTGGTCACTCCATCCAGTTGGGCATCACAGGGCCAAGGACCTTGGGGTCTTAGTTAAGACCAAGCTCAAGGTCCCAAGGCCAAGGCAGTGGCCTTGGGGTTGAAAGTTTCCTCAGTGGCTTCATGTCTCTGCCTGTCCCAGAGCTTCTGATGGCCTTGCTGCACCGTGACCTGTTCATCATCTCTTGCCATTCTCTCCTTGCCAGCTCAGGGCTGAGTTTGCTTCTCCCTCGGAGCTGCAGCTCCAGCAATGCTCGGTGCTGCTTTGCTCTTTGGCAGAGCTGCTTCTCCCCAGAAATCTTTAATTTCTAGAGATGCCAAGTAAGAGGAGGATTTACTTTAGAGCTCTCTAGGGGGGCAGGGGTCCAGTTCTCGTGATTTTCCAGTGTTTTGTCAAGTTTCAGGGCAGGGGTTTTCCCCCAGGCTCTTTTCCCTTTGTGGGCACCTTGCACTGACACAGTCCTTTTGTTCCTGTTTGTGGCTGTGCAGTAGCTCTGTGGTGATGTGGGCAGCAGATCAACCATGTATCTAGCAGACTTTCATCTGATTTTATTGCTGTTGAGGAGCTAACAATAGCCTTTCCAAACCAGGAAACCTAGCCAGAATGCAGTGGACTCCCTGGGAAGTCCTGTGGGGTCCTGCGGATCAGTTATATGGCTTTGGCAAATGTGCTGGATGGTGTAGGTGAGATGCAGCCTCTTGGCCTCCTGCTTTGGCTCAGCATTAAAGCAAGCCCTTCCTGACAAGCCTTTGGCCTTTTTGACCAAGCCTACCCTGGCTGGCCAGTGGTTAATCCATGTGATGTCTTTGCTTTTATGTTTCACCTCACCGCAGCTTTTACTGGCCCCGCGCTCTGCAATAGGGGAATAGGGTACCAAGGAGGTGGTGAGGGCTGGGGTGAGAGCATGTATCCTGCATCCCATCCCACCTCTGTCTGTGAGAGACGTGGCATCTCCTGAAGCTGATCCCATTGCTTGCCCTCAGAGCTGTCTCAAGGGCTTGAACTGGGCAGAGCAGGTAGCCCTTGACACACTGCGCCTGGCACGCTCCTCCTTGTCACTGTGCCAGTGACTGCTCAGAGTTGAGCACAGTCAACAGGAGTGTTTGTAAACACGTGCTGTTCAAGCCCTTGTTCTCCTTTCCTGGAACTGAGGGGGTTTCAGCTGAGAGTGAGGAGCCAGCAGGTGGGAAGAGCTGGTAGGTAGGTGTTGTGCATCATCCTTGGTGGGAGTGATGCTGTGTCATCCTAAAACATGTAACAGTCACTGGAAATGGGCTGTGGACCATTCCTGTAGCTGGGGAAGGTGTGGAGGGTGATCATCCCAAGGGGATGTTGGCATTATGCAGCTCCTTAGACCTATGAGTGTGCAGACGGCAGAGCTCAGCCCTCACCTGCAGCTGTGAGCAGGCTGCACTGAGCTCACATGGGGTACAGACCAGTCAGGTTGTTCTCTTGCTGCAAACCAGAAGCTTCTCAGGGCTTTGGGTGCACTAACAGGTGTTAGGTGTCTAGACCAGCCTCACACAGGACTTCTACCTCTCTCCATGGGTCCAGGGGCTGTGCAAGATCAGGCCTGGGCCACCCAGCCCGTAGCTGAGCCATGCTTCTGAGGTTCCTGTCTTTAGACAAAGGCCTTGACTGTGCCTTTGTTCCAGGGGTGGGCTCAGGTCTACATTCAAGATGATAGCTTGCCTCTAGTCCTGTCTCCTGGGACTTTGGATCTTTATTTTAGTCATGTCACAGGGTCATGGACGCGTAGAGTGGTTTGAGTTGGAAGAGAGCTTCAAAGATTGTCCAGTCCAACCCCCCTGCTGTGGGCAGGAACATCTCCCACCAGCCTAGGTTCCTCAAAGCCCCATCCAACCTGGCCCTGAACCCTGCCAGGGATGGGGCACCCACAGCTGCTCTGGGCAGCCTGTGCCATTGTCCCGCCACCCTCATGGTGCAACATTTCTTCCTTATGTCTAACCTAACCCCACCCTTGTTAGGCTTAAAACCATTGCCTTGTGCTGGGGACCCCAGAACTGGACACAGCGTTCCAGGGGTGTGTGTCTCAGGAGAGTGGAGCAGAGGAGGAGCGTGTCCCCCGCCTTGAGCTGCTGGCCACACTGCTGGTGATGCGGTCCAGGAGACACTTGGTTTCTGGGTTGGAAGTGCACATTGCCAGCTGATGTCACCCACCAGTATCCTCCAATTCTTCTCCTCAGAGCTGTTCTCTATCCATCTGTCCATCCGTCTGTCCGTCCGTCCATCCATCCCTCCCCCAATCTGTGCTGGTACTGGGGATTACAGGACCGTGTGAAGATGTGTAATGACTTGTGGAGGTGTTCTTGTTGGAGGAACTCCCCAGGCAGGGTAGGAGCACGCACCAAGCCCGTAGGGTGGTGGCCAGGTAAGGTAGGGCCCCCTGCGGTGCTCCCTGGAGCACTGACACACTTGTGGCGAAGGTCTGGACTGGGCTCAAGGTTTCACACACCTCCCTGGTCTGAGCCCCTGGTGTGGCACTGCTGGAAGCAGGGAGCACTGTCCTGTGGACTGTCCCTGTGCTTTACCATGTCTCCTCCATCTCCCCATTCAGAGGTGCCCTGGACTTACCCTGGAGGATGTTCTCCCCCTTTTGATGCCATTGCCAGAGCCTGCAGGCAGGGTGTCACAGGGGAGCACTGTACACTTCCCTGCCTGCCTTTCTGCTGGGGTTGGGTTTGTCAGGCTTGGTAAAATTGTGTTAGCTGCTCCTGCCTGTCCGCCCGCAGTCGCTCCTCATCACACCAGTGGGATGTCTCCTGCCATCTCTGCAGGCAGCCTGCTCACCCTTCCCACTCCACTGGGCAGCCCCAGGAAAAGCCTGTCTGACGCCGGCATCTCTGTTTAGCGCTGTAATTTCACAGGTCCTGCCTGGCTGTTAGCCTGAAGAATATGCTATAATTAATGGTGGAGGATCAGTGTAACCCACAGAGTGATTAATATCTTTCGTCTCTGTAGCAGCGCAGAGTATGTCCATGGAGAGGGGAAAGCAACCACGCACAATAGGTGAATTGCTCCCAAAGGAGCTGTGGGGCTGAAGGTACCACCCTGGGACCAAGGAGGGGGTGTGTGACACAGGGGGAAGGATGGAGCCTGGTTCCTGTTATGCAGCTGCAGGGCTAAAACTCAGGCAGCCCAGCAACTGCGGCTGCCAGGCCAGTGAGCCCTGCTGAGACCAGTGTCCTCATGGCCTTGATCTGGCCCGGGATGGGGCTTGCCAAGAGCATCCCTGCTCGTGGCTTGCTGCTCTCCATCCCTCCTCCTTCACAGCCTGCCAACTGGGTGCTGATGGCTGTCGGGCCTTTGGCACCACTCCCTGCCCTGCAGGAATGGGCAGCTTGACCAGGAGGGACAGACAGGCCTGGGTGAGCTGGGCCAAGCTGGCGGTTTGACTCCCTTAAAAAGAGGGGTCACAAATCTGGTACGGAGCCAGGCTGCGAGATTGCAGCCCCTCACTACAGCATGCTCTTGGGGTTGGAAGCTTTGATCCGTTCTACCCTTGGGAGATGCCATGGAGCCAGCAGAGCCTTGCAGTAGGGCTGCAGGACCCGTAGCTGTGTCAGGGGGCTCATGGCTGACCCATGTTGTCTCACTTGCAGCTGGCAGGACTACCACCAGTGAGGAGCTGGAGGACATGCTCGAGAGTGGCAACCCAGCCATCTTCTCCTCCGGGGTAAGCACCAGCACAGGCTAAAGCCAAACCAACCCCCTCGTCCTGGGGTGGGGGTTGCCTGGTGGATGTACTGCCACAGTGGCCCCAGTACAGGAGTGATGAGCACAGCCCACGCAGGAGGTGGGACGTGGGTGCTCAGGTCTGGCCTGAGGGTGCTGCCTAAGCAGGGGCTGTGTCCTGGCTGAAGGATGGGGTGGGGTTTACTGCAAACAGCTGCCTGGCTGGAGGTGCTCTAGGGCTTCTGCTCTTCCTCTCTTGGTGCCCCTAAGCCCAGCATCTGAGGGGCTGAGCATGCTGCTCAGTGGCTCTGTCTTCTTGCAGATCATTATGGATTCAAACATCACCAAGCAAGCACTGAATGAGATTGAGACACGGCACAGTGAGATCATCAAACTGGAGAACAGCATCCGAGAGTTGCATGACATGTTCATGGACATGGCCATGCTGGTGGAGAGCCAGGTAGGGAGACACTGCAGCCCGGTGGCTGGCTCGTGTGGGGAGGTTGGAAGGTGATGGAGCTGTTGGTGGTCCCCAGCCTGGATGGGTGCTGAGGGGAAAAACTGCATTTGGAACTGATGCAGCCCCCACTGGGGCTGAGCTGGGCTCCCCAGGGCTGGAGCCACCCGCTCTGTGCCAAAGAGCCGGGGGCTGCTGTGTGCCCAGGGCGGGAGGTTCGGTGATGGGCTCTGGAGAAGGGCAGTTGGTGGCTGCCACGCAGGTGGAGATTTCTCAATCTCCCACGGAGCACCGGGCCCTGCCAGGTGAGCTCAGGGTGCTGCCAGCCTTGGTGGTCCTGCCAGGCTGCCCCTGGCTGTGCCCAGCCCGCGGTGCCTGGGCCCGCAGCCAGGCACATGCTCGAGTGTCTCTGCTCACCCCGCTTCTTGCCCGCCATGCTGCCACGGCCTGAGGAGACATCAGTGGCAGGTAAAGCCCCGCCGAGCCCCCTCCAGTGCTGCATGCTCCGCTCTGCATGGCTGCACCCTGCATGTCTGTGGCTCTCGCGTGGCACAAGGGCCTGCCCATGGCAGGCGGGCAAGGGTGGACGCAGCATGGCAGCGTTGGTGCCTCATCCTGCCTGCCTCGGGGGACAGATGTGGGGGACTCTAGGCCCTGCTCTAAGGGCCTAGACTGTGCCAGCACCCTGCATTGCCCTGCGGGGTGGAAGGCTCCGAGCTGCTGGCACCAGGAGCAGAGGGGTGCCAGGCTGGCAGCAGTGCTGGCAGCTGCCTGCTCCGCCCCAGGCATGGCACAGGTGGGAAGGAGAAGCAGCAGCTTGAGGCAAGGCAGGGAGCAGCAGGGAGCCTGGCGGGGTGCTGGTGTCAGTGCTTGAGATGGTAACAACAGAGCACCCCTGGGCTTGCAAGACTCATCATCCCCGTGCTTTCCAGCATTAGGCTGAGAAATGAGTGTTGCAGAGGTGCTGGCCGTGACCCCCGGCTCTGCAGCCCTGACTCCTTCTGGGCTGTGCAGGGAGGTACTGGGCTTCAAGTTGCCCACCCCTGCTGACCCTGTCGGTCACATGAACTGTCAGGCTCTGTCTCCAGCTGGACCTGGCTGCTTCCCTGTGCAGTCAGGATGGGGATAAAGGAGGAGGACAGGCTAGGGGACCATGTCCCCATGAGCTGGGGGGGGGCAGAGCAGGGCAGGACTCCTTGCAGTCCGGTCTCACCAGCCTCACTCTGGGGCTCTCCGCTCTCAGCCAGGGCACTTGTGTGGATCAGAGTGGTTGCCCCTGCATGTACGTGGTTTTGTGGGCATCCCCTGTGGCGGTGCTGGTGTGGTCCTTGCTCCCCTGCCATGCCTCTGGTTTCGGCAGCATGCAGCACGGTGTCAGTGTAGATCCTGTTGCAGCTTTGATGTCACCCGAGGTACCAGACAGGGTGGCCACCAGGCCAGGACCAGGCTGGGGAACTCCTTTGACCCTCACCCTTGCTTACCTCCCTGCTGGGATGTGCAGAGGTCTCAGCCCTCTGGGACAGAGCCTTCAGTCTGGACTCTCCACCCCAGGGCATCCTCTGCCTGCAGGCAGCTGACAGTCCCTCTCTCTCCTGTGCAGGGCTGCTGGGCAGGGTGACCTCCACGTGTGCAGAGGAGCAGCAGAGCAGGAAGGAGCTCATGTCTGCACACGCACGGGCACGTGGGCTCTGTCCCCGCTCTGCAGGGTGAGATGATTGACCGCATCGAGTACAATGTGGAGCACTCAGTTGACTACGTGGAGCGGGCTGTGTCTGACACCAAAAAAGCAGTGAAGTACCAGAGCAAAGCCAGACGGGTGAGTCATGGCACTGGCTGGGGCCTGTCCTCCCCTGCTGATTCCATCCTGGGGTCAGACCCTGCCTGGCGCCCCTTCACGGGTGCCTGGGCACTGCTTTACCCCACACCACCGGGTGCAGTGCAGGTCCTGCTGGTGGCACCAGCTGATGCAGAGCTCCCTGGCTCACGCTGCGTGAGCACCGATGACAAATGGTAGGGCAGGGGTGCTGCTTGTCAGGGAGCTCAAGGGACAGGGTGGATCCCGTGGGCCAGGCCTGCTGTGAGAGCCATGTCCCTTGCCAAAAAAAAGTAGAGAAAAGGCATGGTTCAGCTCTGACGCTGAGCACTGTGCCAGCTGCCTGTCCCAGTTCCCATACCTGGTCCCATACCAGCTTGTCAGCTCAGGGACCTGTGGGCCACCAGTGCAGCTCTGGCAGCCCAGGGCTGAAGTGGAGCTGGGGTGCCCATCCTGACGTCAGGGCTGCTGGACCTCCTCTGGCTCCCAGGGTGCTGCTCAGAGCCTGTCACAGGCAGACAGGACCAGGGCAGGTCACAGCCCCCTGCTCTCAAGGCCAGCCTGCCCCAACACTCACAGTCCCTTCTCCCCTCTCTCCCTGCCGGTGTTGGGACACCTGAGCAGAAGAAGATCATGATCATAATCTGCTGTGTGATCCTGGGTATTGTCATTGCCTCCACCTTCGGCGGCATTTTCGGCTAGACTCACCCCACGGGACTGTTCGTGTGCAATGGATAGAGCCACGCGTGCCATGGGGCCGCAGCCACGCCGGAGCGAACCACGCAGCCCCGGAGCCTCCCAGCAGCATTTCAGTTTCTAATGCATGGTTGTTTGTGACGCTGTGTGTGCGGTGCGGTGCGTCTGTGTGGAGGGAGCGCCGGCCCCGGGGCGCGGGCAGGGTGCAGGGGGACGGTGATGGGCACAAAGGGGACCCAGGGCAGGGGAACCTGAGCTCTCATCACTGTTTCAGCCTGGGTGGCTGGCTGGGACCAGGTGGGGACAGAGGTGCCCTTGGGCACTGCTGCTCCTTCTGTGCTGGGCAGCCTGTGTTAGTGACAGCCGAGGATGAGGAGGGATGGACGAAGGGTGTTAGGGGTCCTTGGGAGCACAGTGCCCGGTTACATCCCCCAGCTTCCCCATCACCTCCAGCCAGAGCTCTCATGTCTGTCACCTGCATCTGTGCTTGCAAACAGCTTTCCTTGGGCTGCTTCTCTCACGGGGCCCTTCCCCAGGGCTGCGCTCTGCCAGGCCCAGTCTCCCCCTGTTCCTGCCAGCTTCAGGGCTCTGTCCCTGCTGCTCTGCTGATGGCAGGGCTGCCCCCTCCCTAGGCAAGCCCTCGCCCAGATGTGGGTGACAGGGGCTGGACATGCTGCTGCTGGCAGTGGATGCCTAATGGAGCAGTGTGGGATGAGGAGCTGCTGCATGGGGCCACCACAGTTGTTTGGGGATGGGGACAGGCCACGTAGGGAACTGTGCTGGCCCAGCAGGGAAGGATGGCACAGGTACTTTAAGGCCAGTGTGTTTCACTGGCCGCTCACCCTGCACCAAAGCCTCACGGTTCTGTTCTCAGCCCTAGCACGTGGTGGCCCTGGCTGCTGCTGCCCCCAGGCCTGGGCTCTGGCTGTTGAGGTTTGGGGCTGGCTCTGATGCCAACAGTGCTTGCCTGGGAGGACTGCGTCCAGCCTCACTCCTCAACATTGGCACCCATGGCTGGGGGTTGGAGGCAGCTGGACTTTCTCCTGTTGTGGTCCCAGGAGCAGCCCCTGCTGCATTCACCCCCCACCCCACCCCCCACAAGCTAGGAGCAGCAGCTTTCCTCCTCTATCCTACCAGCTCCTGAACAGGGCAGTGCCCGACTGCCCCTTTCATGTCTTCACCTTTCAATGTCTGCCTGCCCCTCTGCCACCTCCTCCTGGCACACTGCCCTTCTGCCTGCTTATCCCCTGGGCCATCCAGTGAAGCAGCTGCACTTGGTGGGGTACTGTGGGAGTGGTTGGATGCCTCATGCCTTCTGCTGCACCCACTACATGGGTGCAGCTACTGTGGTGTGGCCTGAGCCTGCTGGCAGCTTGGAGGAACCCTGTGTTGCCACTGTCCATTTCCCTTGGGTCGGAGGCAAGGTGCTGCCTTCACATTCTTCCAGAGACTCCAGGGCTCCAGCTGGCCCAGGCACATGCCAAGGCACCACAGAGGAGCCCAGAGCAGGGTAGTCACCTGGAGCCAAGCTCACAGCCACACACTCGGGTAAGGGCTGGACACAAGCCCAGATGCTGGTTACAGAAAAAGGCACTTGACGGCAGAGTACTCCAGCTGCAGGCATGTCACATCCCTGCTTCCAGTGTAGAGAGGCCAGTGCTGCTCCAGCCCTGTGCTCCTCCGCCCTGGCTGGTTGCTGTAGCACGGGCGCTGGCCCTGTGTGTGGTGCCCATGGGTGTGAGGTGAAAGGCTGCGAGCTGTAGCCAAGACACAGTGCTGCCTTCCCTGGGTACAGCAACACAGATGTGGCTCTTTCCTTGCCATTGTCACCAAAGGTCCCACACTACAGCCCCAGTTGCATTCAGCTGCCCTTGGGAAGCGTGTCCAGCCCAGTCCCCTGCCCTGCTGAGCCCAAGTCCCCAATGGGTCCAGCCACGGGAACATCCAAGACTGGAGCCCCCTTCTTTCACAGTCCCACAAGTGATGCGAGCTACAGCACTGCAGCCTGCGTGTGCAAAAGGGCTTGGGGCACTGGGACCCCTGCAAGCAGGGGCAGGCCGGCTCTGGCTCCCCCTCTCCGGGGCAGGAGGCAGGCATGGGCAGGGTCCTTGCTCGGTGGTGTGTCTGAATCCAAGACAGGGAGCTGGAGGTGATGGCACGAGTGGTCACTGCTCCGGCCCCAGGCAGCTCCCTGCCACCACAGTCTGCGCTCTGCTCTGCTCAGCCAGCAAGAGCACTAGGCCCCCTCCGGGAAGCAATAACGCTGCTGGCCGGGCTGCTCCTGGGCAGGCAGGCAAAAAAGCTCCTCTCAGGCTCTCACCCTGCAGCAACGCCCACCGCTAGCACAAGGCAACTCTTCTTCCACGCAGCGGCTTTTGTGGCACAAGCTCACGTGACATCAGGGCTATGGCCCACCCCAGTCAAGGCACAAGGCCAAGAACAGCACTGGGGGGAATTCTGGCACTTGCTCCTTCCTTGTTGGTACCACCGTTGCCAGCAGGAGCTGGATGGGGCCACAGTTAGCGATTCTGCTACTGGCACATTGCCGAGACCCTGCAGGCAGCGGTGGTGCCAGGCTCTGACACGAGGGAGGCAGAGGAGCAGGCTGCTTTTGGTGCCCCACAGGCAGGCTCACACTGTCCTCGCTGTGAGGGGAGGGTGTTTTGGTGCAATAATTACCCCTGCACTACGGGAAGCCCCATTCCGTTCCTTTTTACCTACCTGTCGTTGCATGTACAGACCAAATCACCAACAGCGTGGTTGTGCTTTGCGGAGACATTCCACTTTTTCTTTCCAGCTCCCAACCTCAGACCACTTGTCCTTTTGGGTTACACCACCTCTGTTCCAAGTGCCACCTGCCCTCCCAGCGCCAGGAGTGTGTCGATGCAGTATTTTCATGAGCAGTGTGGGGCACGCACAGCTTGCACTCAAACTGGGGATTGGGTTTTTTTGTAATTAATGTACTTGAAGGCTTTCCGAGCCCCCCGTGGAGTTGTACTGTTGCTGTACTGTGAGCTAAGTGTCCTTGTTTTCTATGTGGATCTTGACCCTGGCTTGCTCTGTCTCACTGGACTGGATGACACTGTATGTTGCCTCTTTTCTCCTTCACCCTTTCCCTCCCTGCTAGCCACCCTTTCTTCTCCCAAAGCTTTGGGTGCAGACAGCTTCCCATTTTGTGGAATTTTTATGTAGAATAAACATTTGTAACTGTAAAGCTCTGGCTGGCACTTCTCTGTTTCAGGGGAAGGGAGGTGGTGGGGAGCAAGTGCTGGGGTGCGGACAGCCCCAGCACCCTGGGAGCACTAAAGCAGACATGGTGGGCCTGACGGAAAGCACCCACAGGCACAATCGCCACAGGAAACACACTTCTGCCAGGGGCAAGATTTGCCCTCACGGGATATGCACCCTTATACTGCCCGACTCCCTGCCTGCAGACAGAGGGCAAGCTGGCAGGGAACTAGATGCTGCATTCCCACCTCAGTACTCCCCTGCACTGAGGGCAGGACACAGGAGACCAGCAACACTCCTGACTCGTTAACTGTTTAGTGAGGAGGCTGGATGTAATGTTCTAGCTCACCTGGAGCTCCAGATGGCTCACTGCACTCTCAGGAATATAAGCAATGGTATTGTAGACACCAAAAGGCCAGAGCACTGTCTGCCACTCAACCTTCACCAGAAAAACAGGGCTGGAAGCTTTAGTTGGCTGTTGGGCAGCACCTGAGCCAGTTTACAGCTCCAAGAGCCACCATGACCTGTCCCAGCAAGTCCCAGGCCTGGGATGCCCATCTGTGCCATCCATGGGAGGCTCACTGGAGGGACCAACACACCATCTTCCATGTCAGCAGTGTCCAGAGCAATTCAGAAGCGAGGGCGGCGCTTTCGACCCGTGTATTTTGT